>NC_089233.1:5937329-6245599 GCF_963924675.1 Phocoena phocoena
GCCTGCTGCAATTGTCCTGTTAACTTCTGCCTTTGAGTGCGACCTGCTCTTTACAGGACAGAGAAAGGAGAAAGATATGCACTCGTTTATTCCAAAAATATCTACTGGCTGCCTACTAGGTGCCAGGTACTGGGCCAAGTGACAAAGGGCACAACGAAGTTCCAGAGACCCTCTTGCCACTCTAAAGTTCTTCATATGCCCTGTTCAAGTCCCTCCTGACTCTGGGTGATCCCAGAGGGCAGGGACCATGTCGTATTCAGCCCTGTAACCCCCATGATGACACCACCATGCCTGGCACACGGGAGGCATGTAGAGATATGGGTTAAAAATGAAGAAGAAGAAAACCACGTGTCACCAAGCTGCTAACCTGCTTTCCTGCTCTTGGCAGAGAGTCTGCTGCTGGTCCCCAACCCTAAGGAGTACTTCTGGGTGAGCCAGGGTGTCACCACCGTGGATAACATGGACGACGGGGAGGAGCTGCAGGTCACAGACGTGAGTACTCAGCGTGGCTGGGGAAAGACAGGGAAACTTTGGGGCCCTGCAGGCACTGCCACCAGTACTGGGTGGGTCGGGGATCGGGGGGGACACTCAGAGCCACCAGGCAGCAGCCTGGATTCTCCCATGGAGATTTCTGGGGTTTGCAGCTGGCATTTTTCCCAAGGCTGTCGTAGCAAGCAGCTTCTCTTTGCAGAGTTGAACTGGAATGCGATAGGGACTTAAGGGGGCCAACTACTCCAAGTGACTTTTCCTCCTCCCCAGCCCAGCTAGATGTGACCCTCTAGTCCCACCAGTTCCCACGGCACCCTCTCTCTCCTTTGTGACATGGAGCACCTGAGAATTCTGTTAGGAATATTGTGTACTCTCTCCTCCCTGACAGCCGAATTGATTCCTGATGCACCTTTGCCTTCCCCTTCTCCTGGTACCTAGCTAGGAGCCTAAACAGTAATAATTATGGGAAGAATAACACTACTTCCTGGTTATTATTATGTGTCAAGCACAGGACTAAACATTTACACATCACTTTGGTTTATCCTAATGATCACCTACCACCACCCATTTTGCAGAAGACTAAACTGAGGCCAGAGAGGTTAAATAAATACAACGACGATCTCATGGAGCATCTGGTCTGGACTCCTTGGAGGAAAACAGTCCTCTCTCTCTCTGGTCAGGGTGTGTCTGACCTCCAGAGTCCACAGCGTGCCGCAGCAGCCCATAGGTGCCACCCCATGGTGGCCTCCACTCTGTGGAACAGGGAGCCAGGAGTTTCTTGGCTTTCTTCTCCCTGTGGCCTTGCAGGTAGCCTTTGACGTGCTGGGCTTCAGCTCCGAGGAGAAGATCGGCGTGTATAAGCTGACTGGGGGCATCATGCACTTTGGCAACATGAAGTTCAAGCAGAAGCCCAGAGAGGAGCAGGCTGAAGTGGACACCACGGAGGGTAGGTGTGGGGCGGGGGCCATGCAGGGAGGAAGCAGCCGGTGGGGGTAGGGGCTCGGGGCTCTCTAGGGCTTCCTGCACATTTCAGAGACACGCTGTAAACCGAGAATGTTCCTTCGATATCCAGACATCAAGATCCTTGGGAAGGCATGACAGAGTCGGAGACATAATTTTGGCTTCTATATTTCTTTGCCCCTTCACCTCGAGCAAGTGTGGAAACCGTATCAGACCTCTGTTTTCTTTTTTCTTCCCTCATTCTTAAATTGCTTTAATTGATGTATAGTTGATGTATAATATTCTATAAGTGACAGGTGTACAATATAGTGATTCACAATTTTGACAGGTTATCCTCCATTTATAGTTATTATAAAATATTGGCTACACTCCCTGTGTTGTACAATATACCCTGGTAGCTTATTTTATACCTAATAGTTTGTACCTCTTACTCCCCTACCCCTATATTTCCCCTCCCCTGCTTCCCTCTCCCCACTGGTAGCCATCAGTTTGTTCTCTATATCTGTGAGTCTGCTTCTTTTTGGTGATATTCACTAGTTTGTTGTATTTTTTAGATTCCACATGTAAGTGATATCACACAGTACGTGTCCTTATCTGTCTGACTTATTGTACCTACCATAATGATCACCAAGTCCAGCCACGTTGCTGCAGATGCCAAAATTTTGTTCTTTTTATGGCTGCATAGTATTCCACGGTATATCTATGGCACAGCTTCAGACCTCTGTTTTCTTGTTGGCAACATGGGGGTCTCCTCCCCCTCCCCCAACCCCTTCTCTAAACACGATACAGTGCTGGGGTTCTCTGGGGCAGGGCACCATCTTTCTTTCACTCACCTGCTCCTTCCATCCCTACTCAGTGGCCGACAAAGTCGCCCATCTCATGGGTCTCAATTCTGGGGAGCTCCAGAAGGGCATCACCAGGCCCCGGGTCAAAGTAGGCAACGAGTTTGTGCAGAAGGGCCAGAACATGGAACAGTGCCAGAACTCCATCGGGGCCCTGGGCAAGGCCATCTATGACAAGATGTTCAAGTGGCTGGTGGTCAGGATCAACAAGACCTTGGACACCAAGATGCAAAGGCAGTTCTTCATCGGGGTGCTGGACATTGCCGGATTCGAGATCTTTGAGGTGTGTCTGGCCTCGCATTCCGTCTCTGCTTTGGGGTGGCCACCCTCCTTTGATAAGTGACTTTTCACCAAGGTTCTCTTGTTTCCTTGGACCTGAGGCCGGCCGATCTCAGTCTGCTCCTGGCTCTTTGGCTTCTGGCTTCTGGCCTCCGGAAAGTTCCATCTTCATTTGTACGGTGCCAAGTCACAAAGAACGGGGAGAACATAACAGATAGAATGAGCGCCGTGCTGGCTGGATCCAGCCTGTACTGGCTCACCAGAACTGACTGGTGAATTTTCAAGAACTCTGTGACCAGTTGCCATCCTGTTGACACAGGTCCGAGGTGTATTTACACCATGGAGATCAGCCAACACTACAAATCAGGCTTTTTTTTTTGAGAGGGAGAGCACACTACTGGTGGCTCCCACCTCTTGCCCACAAAAATGAGGCTCAGGTCTCATCATAAGACGAGTGCCGTGGGTCAGGAAGATTTTACCTTTGTAATTGGAGGCAGCATGATTAGGAGTCGGGAGACCTAGTTCTGGACTCGGGTTGGCCACCAACTAGCTGTGTGGCCTTCGGACAGTGGTGATCCCTCTCTGAGCCTCAGTTGTCTCAACTCTAAAATGAGCAGGCTGGAAGAGATGACCTCTAAGGTCCTTTTCAGCTCCACTGTCCTATTATTCTAAGATTTCTACTAGCCACAGATGGGTTAAAAAAAAATAGTTTAGCCCAATTTCTCTCAGGCTCTAAAAGGCTAATGTGGCTGCTGTCTACAGTAGAATCATTTAATTCCATAGGTGGAAAGAACCTTAGAGAGAGTTTCCAAACCACGCCGCCTGGACTTCTGGGCAGCCGCTGATGGCCAGCAGGGTGAGGCCAGGGAGTGAGGAGGACACCTGTGTCAACAGCAGGGCAGGTGCAATAGACAAATGGGGCTGGAATCCCAGCTCCTCCACTTCCAAGCTGTGTGCCTCTGTGTCCCCATCTTTGATGAGGACACTCATCATTCTTGTCTTGTAAGGGTTTTGAGCAGATGCAGCTTAGTCAGGGTCTGACACACGTACTTGCTCCATGCAGGTTGCTCTGTGATGACAATGGCACCTCTCCTTTGACCTGTTTTTCATATGAGGCTTCAGCAGGGGGTTTCATTCAGAGAAAGCAGCCTCTGGTTTAAAAAAAATAAAAAGGATTATAAACCCCTCAAACAGCTTCATCCTCCAGATGAGGATGAGAAAAACCAGAGAGAGAGAGAACTGTCTAAAGGCACACAGGAGGTCAAACCCATAAAGCATCTCAAATGATCCATCTCTAGAAATAAAATGATGTTCATTAACCACATGGGGCCAGAGTCTGAGTTTTGGGTGCTGGCAGCAGCAGTGGGTGGCCCGGGCTCTGTGCCTTTGCAGGGGAGGGTAGCTGAGAAGGGCTTCTTGCAGGGCCGATGGGAGCACTGACCGGGTGGTGGGTGCATCCGGGGAAATGCCAGACACTGGTCGGCCCTCAGCAAGCTTTAGCTCTGCTTGTGGACCAGCTCTCAATCCGGGGAGAGACTGTGTCTGCATCCGGGCTAATGCGCCTCTTTCTGTCTTCCTGCCACAGTTCAACAGCTTCGAACAGCTGTGCATTAATTTCACCAACGAGAAGTTGCAGCAGTTCTTCAACCACCACATGTTCGTGCTGGAGCAGGAGGAGTATAAGAAGGAGGGCATCGACTGGGTCTTCATCGACTTTGGCCTTGACCTGCAGGCCTGCATCGACCTCCTGGAAAAGGTACCACGCTTCTCAAAGGAGGGGCTTGGAGCAAGATCGGGACTCTGGGGCACATCTCAGGAAGGGATTTCACTGGGGCCTGTGGTTTCGGGGGAGTCAGCAACATGGCAGATGACCTCAGTTTATCTGACCTCAAGCTTCCTCTCTGCAAAATGGGTACAACAGTCACTGCAATGGCCACTGTTAGTTCGGCTGTTTTATGCCTTCACTCATTGGATCATCACAAGCTACCAACGGTAGGGAGGAATTTATTATAACCATTTCACAGAATTTATTATAAACATTTCACATTGAGGCACAGAAAAAGGAAGTCACCTATCCAAGGTCATCCATCCTATGAGTGGCAGAGTTGGGTTTTAACCAAGGCCATCTAATAGCCTCCCCTGTAATCACACCATAGGGAATGTTTTAAAAAATGGCCTCATTCAGGAATATATAGGATTAGCAAATGCAAATTATTATATATATAATGGATAAACAACAAGGTCCTACTGTATAACACAGAGAACTATCTTCAATATCTTGTGATAAACCATAATGGAAAAGAATATGAAAAAGAATGTATGTATATATATATATATATATATATATATATATATATATATATATATATATATATATATACGTATAACTGAATCACTTTGCTGGACAGCAGAAATCAACACAAAATTGTAAATCAACTACACTTCAATGAAATAAATCTTTTAAAAAAATTTAAAAGAAAAGAAAAAATAATGTATACTGTTTGATTAAATGCAGAAAAGGGATAGAAAAAGGACATTAACAAGACAGATGACAAAATTTGAACAAAGTCCGAACAGACTTTGATTTCTTAGTTTGATTTCGTAGTTTTCATCATTATGTACAGAGGTTATGGTAACATTTGGAGAAGGTGGATGAAGGATATACAGGAATGCTTTGCACCATTTTTGCAAGTCTGAAATTATTTCAAAGTAAAAAGTTAAAAAATAAAGAAAGAACATACCTTGTCTCCGAGGTTCACCCTCAGGCCCGTCATAGAGAAGCTATCATCCAGGCAGCCAGGGGTCTTCAATAGGGGCCAGGCTTATCTCCCTGGAAAAGTCGCCAAAACAGGCAGTGGACTGCCTGTCCTGCAATACCTACAAATACCTGCCTGTCCAGCTGTCACAGAGCCTGAAATGCCCTCATGCTGGAGCTTTGGGATCAAGCGTTGCTTTCTTCCAGGAGTCTGCTTTAGAAGAGAAAACAGGTGTCATTGATGATGTCACCATTTTTCTGAGAGCCAAGCCTGCCTGGCACCACTGTTTGGGTGGGATTAGCATTTGGGGAGCTATGTAGCCCCCTCATTGACGTCAGTCTTCCCTTCTCTTGGACCTGATGAATTCTAGCCTCTTTCAAGTCTAAAAGGTCGTGGCATTCTAAGGCCATGGAAGACTAGACCATTCCCAGAGGTCACTGCCCAGAGTTCTGCGTCCTGGCCGGCCACGTGGGGTCTGGGGCACCCCTCCCACCAGCCACAGGCCAGCACCAGAGTCACCCCATTGGCCCCCTCCAATGCCATCCACTCCTCTTCCCTTCTAGCCCATGGGCATCTTCTCCATCTTGGAGGAACAGTGTGTCTTCCCCAAGGCCACCGACGCCACATTCAAGGCAGCCCTGTACGACAACCACCTGGGCAAGTCCAGCAACTTCCTCAAGCCCAAGGGGAGCAAGGGCAAGGGGCCCGAGGCCCACTTCGAGCTTGTCCACTATGCAGGCACTGTGAGTACCTCCTTGGCACCCTCTGTGTCCACCTGCCTGGTGCCTCCAGCTTCCACAAATGTAGGTCTGTCCTGCCGCACCCTCGCTGAGGCCTCCTCCCTCCCCCTAACGCAGCCACCATCGAACAGGGTGATCAGTTGATCGAAAAGACCTCTGGCTTGTACTTCCTCCTCACTTCTCCCTCTGGGAGTTCCAAAGCAATCTAGCCAAGGATGCCCAGCAGTTCATGCCCTCAGACCCGCCAGGGCCATGCCATTGTCTATGGCCCTTCGTTTGACGGCTGAACTTCGATCTTGGTCAGAAATGGCGATGTTTGCAGGGAATTCCCTGGCGGTCCAGTGGTTAGGACTCCGTGCTTCTACTGCAGGGTGCACGGGTTCAATCCCTGGTTGGGGGACCTAAGATCCCACATGCCACACAGCAAGGCCAAAAAAAAAAAAAAAAAACCAGACAAAACTTGCAAAAAGAAGGAAAAAAAGTCCATGAGTCCATCAATTATTCCCCAGTTGACTCATTCATCCCTCTGACAGCACGTGGCCACCAAACTAACAAGGTGACATTTACGGAGTGGCTTTTTCACTCATGACAAACCTAGTCCTTGGGGAAGAGGGAAATTAAGTGCAGCCAGGACTCAGGTTTATTTGAATAATTGATGGGGGAAACAATCAGTGTTGCCATCAATGCCAATGCCTCCTGTTACCAAGGAGTTCGTTGAGCCTCTCTGGGTTTCGCTGCGGGGAAATGGCAGGCTTAGGACAGAGCTGTCAGGAAAGCTGCTGTTGGACTGGGCATCGGGGCTTTTATGATCTCAACAACCATGATAATGCCAACTACTGGCCAAATGGACTGTGCCGCTACCCAGAGCAAACGGGCTTGGGGCCAAATTGCAGTGTTCCACCGCACCCTCCACGATGAAATGAGAAGGGCTCGGTGTTTGTAGCAATGGGACATCCAAAGTCAAATGGGGCCTATGCACTTCCAAGAAGGCTCTAAGATGAGGCCCAGAGGTTATGAATGTCATACACCACATAGGAGAAGGAAAGCCCAAAGGTTTTGTCTTCTCATCTGTGTCCCTAGGCTCTCCGTGCTCAACGGAAGGATCTGAAAGGCACCTTCCTCTTTGCCTCTCCAGCTGGGGCTACATGGCAAAATGGGAACCAGAAATTAGTGGATGTCCAGTTACTTGGACACAGGAAGCCCCCAGTTTGGATGGATGGAGCCCAACTCCCACCAGGCAATGGCGGGGGGATGTGTGCTTCTCAGCAAGGAGAGAACAGATGCCCTTGTAGGGAGTTCTTCATGTTGCTTGGGATGCCACTGGTCAAGGTCAATCACTGAGCCAGGAATAAGATCAGCCAACCTGGGTAGAAGACGACCCAGGGGTCAGGGAGGCTCAGTGTGGCCAGCAAAGCAAGACATGTAAAAGAAGGTCACACCTGGCAAAGAGTAGCTGGGGAGTCCTGGTGTGTGGGTAAGCTCAGAGACAGGGTGCCCTAGACAGGCAAACTGCAAATGCCCAAGAGATGGGGGTTCATGGACATCCCAGGACTCCAGGCAAGTCATCAGGACAGGAACTGAAGTCCCAGGAGATGGGGCTGAAGGTTGGTCCTGGGAACCCAGAGTAGACAGAGATGGAGGTCGAGGTTCTGGCTGTGGGACCTGAAAGGTGGAATCTGGGCCTGAAATGTAACCACTGGCATTTGCCCCCTTCCAGGTGGGTTACAACATCACGGGCTGGCTGGAGAAGAACAAAGACCCCCTGAATGAAACAGTGGTGGGCTTGTTCCAGAAATCAAGCCTGGGGCTCCTAGCCCTTCTCTTCAAAGAAGAGGAGGCTCCAAGTATGGCTGACCCCTCGTGTGTCCAGTCTCTCTGTGCCGATACCCTTTAGCGGCCAGAAGTAGAAAAAAAAGAAAACAAAAACTCTCATATTTGACTCTTGTTGAATGAATGAATGAACGAACGAATGAATGAATGAATGACAAGTTGCTTGAGATCGGCTATGGATGCTACTGCAATAAAGAGGTACAGATGCATCCTGGGAGCTTCTTCCATCAACCGAATCGATCACTGGGCCCATATCATGTCTAGGTGGAGCGATATTGCTTTGGAAAAGTTGATGCCCAAAAGCTCTGTGCTTATCTTCTGCTCCCTGCTCTCCTGTCTGAGCCAAATGTCAAGCTCAGTTCTGCCTCCTACCCAGTAGAGGTCCTGTGACCCATAGGGGAACACCCAACAGGGCCGCCACTTAGAGGGACAAGAACTGCAAATCTCCTTGGGCTCAGAGATGTGTGCGTCGCCAGCATGCAATTCCTCCAGATGGTGTGGGTTCTTCCTCCTCCCCAGGCAATGACAGCAGTGTGTTGCCTTGGGCCAGCCCTAAATCGCAAAGGGCTACAGACCCTCCAGGAAGCACAGCACACCTTCTGACTGTTATGCCACAGTCAGCCCGTTCACCCTCTCCCTGGTAGATCTCATTTTCCTGGTGTGGGGGTCCCACCTCATCTAGTCCCCAGACAAGTCTTTTCAAAACAGAGAATGCACGTCCTTAACACAGAGCACTGAATGGGGCTGCCTGCCCCTGTGCTGGGTACTGATGTGAAACATGCTTCTCTCCCTTCCTCAGCTGGAAGCAAGAAGCAGAAACGAGGGTCCTCCTTCATGACCGTCTCCAACTTCTACAGGGTAAGTAGGGTCTGCCCCAGAGGCCACCTTGTGACCACTGCCCCCAACCATCCCTTCCAATGATGTAGTGGTCTGGCTGCCACCTCATGGCTCAGGACAAGATGATTTCATTTCTATGCCTATGGTTGCCTCTTTCATTTCAGGGGTCCGTTTCCTTCTGAAGAGGGCGCAGAACCACAGGACCATAGGGCAGAAAAAACCCTTAAAGATGGTCCAGTCTAACTGCGTTGTTTCAGATTGAAACCCAGAGGATGATGGGACGTGCCCAACATAACAAGTGGAAATATCAGTGCCTAAGATCTTGTGCTGGCAGGTCTTCTGGGCTGGGCACAACTTCCACAAAGTTTGGGCACTACTAGCAACATATTCCAAGGGCAGAAATGTAGCCAATGGTGAGATGTTGCACAAAGAATGATTTCAATACTTCCCAAGGATCCAGCTGTCCTGAGGCAGAGTGGGCCACCTCATTGGACGTATCCAAGTGGAAGAGGAGGGATCATCTAGTAGGGAAGTTAAAAATGGTGAGGGATTTGTCCACACAGGCACTACGGTTCCTTCTAGTAGCAAGATTCTACGATGAGCCAGCACTGAACTCAGAGGGTCCCTCTTTCTGTAAAACATGTCACTTTGGGCAAGTTACTGGACCTTTGAGAGCATCACTATCTGACAGAACTTTCTGCGATGATGGAAATGTTCTCTTCTGTTCAATATGGCAGCCACTGTCCAATATGCTGTCCAGTACGACAGCCACTAGCCACACGTGGTTAGTGAGTACCTGAAAAGTGGCTGGTGTGACCAAAGCACTGAATCGTAATTGTAATTAAATTAATTAAACTCCAAACAAATACCTCTCCTGAGCATGGGTGTCCTGCAACACCAACACCGAGCTTCACTCTTTCTTTCCCTCTACCCCCAGGAGCAGTTGAACAAGCTGATGGCCACCCTCCACAGCACCTCCCCCCATTTTGTCCGCTGTATTGTCCCCAATGAGTTCAAGCAATCAGGTACATCGTGGGGACATGTCTCCCAGCTGGAAGTCCTCGGGATGTGTGAAGTTGGGGGTCCCTCCAAATTAAGTCCACTTTTTTTTTTTTTTTTTTTTTTTTCTGTGGTACGCGGGCCTCTCACTGTTGTGGCCTCTCCCATTGCGGAGCACAGGCTCCGGACGCGCAGGCTCAGCGGCCATGGCTCACGGGCACAGCCGCTCCGCGGCACGTGGGATCCTCCCGGACCGGGGCACGAACCCGCGTCCCCTGCATCGGCAGGCGGACTCCCAACCATTGCGCCACCAGGGAAGCCCTAAGTCCACTTTTTAATCACCAGGAATGACTGGGGTAAAATGGGGCATTGAAAGAACCTCCAACAGTGAATCATCCAAACAGCATGTTCTAGCTACTTTGTAAAGCAGAGTGGTGCCCACCTAGGCAGAAGTCACACTCAGGAGAGCCTTTGGGCCTTGGCTGAATTGTGGGGGACCTGGGACACCCTAGGCAGTGACTGGAGGAGATTAGGGTTGAAGACCTGGATATTCAGTTCAGCCTCCTTTAGTGGCAAGGAGTGGCCTAGGGTACCCTAGGGTAGTGACTCCCCACCCTGCGCCCTCCCTCTTGGCAGGTGTGGTGGACGCCCACCTGATCATGCACCAGCTGGCTTGCAATGGAGTCCTGGAAGGCATCCGTATTTGCAGGAAGGGCTTCCCAAACAGGCTGCAGTACCCAGAGTTCAAACAGAGGTGAGTGGTGTCTTCCCGATACCTTGAGTACAGTTCTCGGTCTCCAGGGGTTGACTCTTGATAAGTGTAGTCCCATTGGAGCAGACACTATGGGTACAGTGATGGACACTATCTCACTGTCTACTTCAGTACACAATGGCCCAACTTTGAATAGCCAGCACCTGCATTTCTTTGCCCGAGGGCTCTCTCTGGCTGCTAGAGCCTGCTTTGCTACTTGGCAGGCTGAAAGTATCAGGAATTAATGCCTCCCCAGGAGCAGCCCTCGACGAATGACTAAGGACACTTGGCATATAAATGCTTCAGCTCCCTCACCCTGATGATGGGCTAACTCTGAGGCATGTTCTATACTGGCTCTCAGACAGCTGTGTGTTGGTAAATGTTTAACAATGGGTCCTCCAAGTTAAAATTAAAAAAAAAAAAAAAAAGAAGCCCTGATTTGTAATATCTTCCGATTTCCATGGTATAAATACTCCCACCATGGCTGACTTCAAGCTACCAATATGACATCACTGAATGCAGGGTTGGGGAGAGATGCACACAGGCGCTTGTGAGCCAGGGGAAGCTGTTCCAAGCACACAAGGGTCCCCCAGCAGCCTGAAGCCCCAGTTACCTGTTCTGATAACTGGCTTGATAACATGCCTTTTGCTGGCCTCCCTGACCCACTCCCCAACTCTGCCACCTCTCAGATAAACTACTTGCACTTGAATCCTGGTCTCAAGGTCTGATTCTGGGGGAACCCAAACTGAGACCTCCACCTAAGAGGTTAATTTACTTCGACCCCTTCCCTAATTGCTAGAACATAGGACCGCAGATTGATGGAGCAAGAAGGGTCACTAGAGGTCATCTTGTCCAAGCCCTCTGAAGTCCCTAGCTGGGGAAGGACTAAGGGAGCTACTGGCAGGTCAGGAAAAGAAGCAGTTCTCCCATGTCTGGAGGAAAAGATGAAGAAGGAAAGATTTTGGTACCTTCATTTCTAAGACCATCTCCCCGCTGAACTTCCAACCCACACCGACATCTACTCCCCAGCGTCTCCTGTCAGTCCCCTCCCTCTGCCTGCCATGGGCCTCTGCAAAACAAGTCTAATCCCTGATTTGAAGGCCATCTCACAGGTCGATGATAACTGTGAGGGTAGACTTCCTGGGCTGCCAACTTGGGGATGATGGGGACTGCCATCGTCTCTCCCAACAGGTACCAAGTGCTGAACCCCAGCGTGATTTCTCAGGGGTTCGTGGACAACAAGAAGGCCTCAGAGCTGCTGCTCGGGAGCATCGACTTGGATGTGAATGAATACAAAATCGGACACACCAAGGTAGGGTCTTCCCACTCAGGCTTGTCCCAAGAAGGTGGGTGTCAGGGTGTGAATTCCAGCTCAGCCGTAGACCAGGTGGTCAAGCCCCTCAGCTGCTGAGAGCCTCTGTGCCCTCTTCTGAAAAATCAGGGCTGGTAAAGCCAATCTCACAGGATTGGGAGTAGCGTGCGTGAGAACCCAGCTCAGACAGAGAGGTACTCAATAAACAGGAGAATATTAGGACTGCATGGGCCACAGATTTCTCAGAATAAAAGCAGCCGATCGGAATCAAGGTCCTGGACTGGACCGGGGCACCACGGTACGTGTGTGGGTGAGGTCCGGGGGTGAAGCACCCTAATCCCAGCCCACCCACACCACGAGTCCCAGCCCTGAGTTGGCAGGCAAGTCAGGGTTGACTCAGACCGAGCGGCTGCCTGATCCTGACTCATGGGGCCCATGTCTGTCCCACTTCCTGGTCCCGCAGAGTCCTGTCAGGATTGTAAGGGCCAGGCTGATGGTGGGAGGTGCCCATCGACACCTGCCGAACCAGACTGCACCCTAACGTGACAGTCAGGGTGACGCAAGAGGGGCCCTGGCTTTGCCTCAGGCTCGGAGCCTGCTGCCGTGCAGCATGGAGTGGGTCACTTGACCGTCCTGGTCTCGTGGGGGGCATAGGCAGGCCCAGCTTCTCTGTGGGCCTGGTGTGGCACAATGCCCAGGGAAGCTCCCAGCTGCATGTACATCCAACACGTACGGAGTGCCTCCTGCGTGCCAGGCACAGTTCTAGGCTTAGGGATATGCAGGTGGACAGAACAGAAAGAGTCCCTAGCTCCCTACAGCTTGCTTTGTAGCCATTGGTGTTAGCAGGATTGTAATACTGCCTTCAAACCTGCCAGAACCATTAGCTTTGGCCTCCTGCACCACTGAGACGTGCTGTGTGGAAATAAATTGACTTATGGGAACTCTCAGGCTTTGTCACAGAATCACTGAATACCTGAGCTGGAGAGAACCTCAGAGACCAGCTCCTTCCCCCACCCCACCTTTGATGGGTGGGAAACTTAAGAAAGCCTGGAGAAGACATAGAGGTGACATGCCCAATTTCACAGAACTAGGCAGGACAGGGCAGGCCTCAGGCCCCTCGTCATGGGATCAGGGATGTCATGTGACTTGTATCTGACACAGCTACCCCTGGGCAGACAGACTGATCTTGCTGTTGTTCAAGGGTTGCATGGGGCACCTCAGGTCCAGGTAAAGGCCTGGGGCTGCTGGGGACTGCTCTGCTCCCCGGTGCCAGGCAGGCTCTGGCGGCAGGGGCAGAACAGAGAACAGAATGACTTCGCCTGTACACTGTGTCCCCATCCCTGGCTTTGGCTCACGTGGGCTTTCCCCACCAGCCACATGCTTGCCTCACTGCTCCTCAAAGACCAAACCTCAACCACAATTAATCTGGAAATATCAAGCCCAATGTCTCTACCCTACGATTGGTGGGGAGAGGGCAGAGGGAAGAAGCATCCCTTTCCATCCTTTCCCTGTCAGTATCCAAGCATCCACATCTTTATATTCATCTGGGGACTCTAATCCCTGCCCCCACGTGTAGAATCAGAGATTCCCAGCACTGAAAGGACTTGGGGTCCTGCACTCCCACTGGACAGGAGACGAGACCACGTTCCCCCAAAGGAGAGTGACTTAACCAAGGTGCCCTAGCACATCCAAAGCAGGTTGAGGCCAGAAGTTTCTATCATGTCCTATTAGAAGCCTATAAAAATATGGTGCATTATAAAACACACTGATAAAGCGATCACCCATAAGCCCACTTAAAAACCCAGAACTTCATCTTTGCATCTCTTTCCTCTCCTTCCTCCCCACCCCAAGGAATAACCTTTGTCCTGAATGTTAACTGTACCCTTGCCTTTTCAAAAAGTTTTTGTTTTTTGTTTTTTCAAAAGCAGTTTTATCACATATGCACATAGCCCAAGGTTTGCCTGGTTTTGAGCTTCATGAAAGTATCACACTTGATATACTCTTATCTGACATGCTTTTGTCACTTAATCATGTTTCTAAGATTCATCCTTGTTGGCTGGTATGTGACGTTTGTTCATGGTCACAGCCGTATCATAGGACTTCTGATGGCCATGCCACACCTGTCCCGTCTCCTGTCCTTGGAAATTGGATTGCTCCTTCTTTTCTCAGTTACCAACAATGCTGCTATCAACATCCTCACACATGGCCCTATGCAAGAATTTCTCTAGAACGAAGTTTTCAACTTTGGCTGTACATGAGAATCACCTAGACTGAGGGTGGGGGCAGAGAGGTTGGAACACCGATGCCTGAGCTCCCCACCCCAGAAACTGTTTGAAGTCACCTGTGCCCAGGCAACGGCATCTTTCCAAAGCCCTCCAGGTGGGGGTGATGTGCAGCCAGGGTTGAGATACACACTGAGGGAGTGACAACCAATTTCCAAAACTGTACTTACTCACCACCCACCCCCTCGTTGATTCACATACTTGCCAACACTTGTTTTATCAGAAGTCTTCAGTGTTGCAGGTTGCGGGGGAGGGGGAGTGGTATCTTGTGACCTTAATTCGCATTGCCCTGAGGTTGGGTGTTTCTGGCCCTTTCTAACGTGCATTGCAAAGCTGTTCTTCTTTTCCTGGGGACGAGTCCCACTCATAGAACAGAGCCGGATGCCTGAAATTGTGCACCACTGGGAAAACTCTGTCCCCCTTCTAGAAAGTCAACTCCCCCTGCTGAACCACTATTCCCTCTTCCCACTCCCATATCACGTGGGACCATGACTGTCCCAAGGCTGCTTTGCATAGTGGTAAAAAGGAAGGCCCGTTGGCACCCTGCTGCCAGGCAGTCACCATAGGTAGCAGTGACGATCCAAACGATCTATCACATTTTACTCAGAGCTTCACAGTTTGCAGAAGTACTTTCCCTGTTATCTCATTTAATTTTTATAGCAACCCTCTAAGAGAGGGATCAACAACCCCATTTCACAGATGAGGCACTGAGGCCCTAAGATGTGAGGAGGCATGTCCAAGGTGACCCAGCTAGTAACTGCAAGGCCAGGACTAGAGCCCACAGGAGTGTCCAAGAGCGAGAGGAAATAGATGCTGAGGCTGGCATGCCCTGCCGTGCAGATGTCCAGGCCAGGGCCAGCTGTTTCCCAGGGTCTCTGAACTCTGAAGGACCCGTCGGAACTTCTTGTTCTTTCATTGTGAAATCCCGCTAAGCAGCTGCTTTGGTGACAGAGGGGCTATTCTCAGATCCATGTGTCTTTCCCCCAGGTGTTCTTCCGAGCAGGCGTCCTGGCCAAGCTCGAGGACATGCGGGACGAGCGTCTGGCCAAGATCATGACAATGCTTCAATGTCGGCTCCGGGGTTTCCTCATGAGGGTTGAGTTCAAGAAGATGCTGGAACGAAGGTAGCACCAGTGGGGCAGGCCCACTGAAGCCACACCATCCACATGGAATGACCAGGGACCCCTCCACACACACAGTGCTCAGCTCCACCAGTGACACTGGGCAGTGAGATAGGGAGGGTGCCAATGTCTTTGTTGTCCCAAAGAACCCTCTTTGGGGCCTGTGTTGGTTTCCTGGGGCTGCCATTAGCAAAGTACTACAAACCAGGTGCCTTAAAATAGAAATTTATTTTCCCATGATTCTGGAGGCCAGGAGTCTGAAATTAAGGTGTTGGCAGGCAAGCTCCCTCCAAAGCCTCGAGAGGAGAAGCCTGTCTTGCCTCTTCCAGTCCTGGTAGCCCCAGGCACTCCTTGGCTTGTGGCTGCATCTCTCCAATCTCTGCCTCTGTCCTCACAAGGTCTTCTTCTGTGTCTGTCTTCACATGGTCTTCCTTTTTTTTATAAGGACACCAGTCATCTTGGGTTAGGGGCCCCCCACTATTCCAATATGACCTCATCTTAAACTAAGTTAATTCCATCTGCAAAGACTCTTATTTCCAAATAAGATCACATTCACAGGTTCTGGGGGTTAGGACTTCAGCGTATCTTTTCAGAGGGGACACAATTCAACTCCTAACAGGGACCACCTAATATAAACCCTTCTCTTTACAGTCACTTTCACAGCCTTCCCCTTACGTGATCCATACGAAGATGCTATGAGAGGGATGTGGTAGGATCAGCACCCCCATTTTACATATGTGGAAACTGAGATCAGAGGGGTTAAGGTACTGGGCCAGGTCCATGCAGAAAGAGTCAGGATTAGAAGCCAGAAATCCTTGTCCCAAATCGCTGCCCTCAGAATTGTGCTCCTCAGCCATCTCCCTAAAATGGTCATTAGAAAATGGCTCTGGCTGCCCTGGCTGCCCTGTGGTTGACTCTGGCTCTTGTGGTCATAGTATTAGTAATAGTAACAGTAATGAATAAATAATAACAGTAATGAAGTCCTGATATCCACCAGCAGGGCCCCTGTGACCCCGGCCAAAGGCAGGGACACCAGTTAGGGGCTGAGTGGTGGGACTCAGTGCACAGAAGATCCTCAGTAAATGACAGTTGAAGGAAGCTGTCAGGGACAAGGAGGGCTGATTCCAGAGACCGCAGACTGATGGGATTTGGAGACTAACGGATGATTTCCGGTGAGGGAGCAGAAGGAGGGAAATGCAGGAAGAAATGAGCTCAATCCTGAGCTGTCCGGGAGGAGCTGGTTCCATCGGGGAGGCCAGTCTCCCGTCCCCCACCCCACCCCCCATGCCTTCATTTTAACCCATGCAATGCTGGATTCTTCCCTTCTTTTTTTTTTTTTTTTTTTTTTTTGCAGAATTGGCCTGAAGGTCATCCAGCGGAACACACGCAAGTTCCTGGAGCTGCGTTTCTGGGGCTGGTGGAAGCTCTACAACAAGGTGAGGACTGAGGGGCCGCAGTCCTGGGTGGAGGGGCCTCCTGGGGATGGGAGGCCGCGGGATGCTGCAGGGACAGTCTGAAAATGAGGGCACCTTGGAGGAAGAGTGTAGCCTCCTTCCAGGAGGGGGCTGAATCCTCCCTGAGAAAAACGATAGTGTGTCTTCCCACCTTTCAACTCATCTCTCAAAATAAAACCCACTTAGGATGCAGAGAGCCCCCTCCCCACAAAAGGGCTTGGTGCACAGTGCCTCACCCCTGGGCATGTCAGAGCATCTCAACTCCTTCAGTGAAGTCCTGGACTTTAGGAAATCATGGGATCCGACCTCTCCTTTCCCAGGCTGTTCTGAGGCAGCAGTGGGGGTGAGTGAGTCAGCCAGGAGGGGAGGCTGCAGGCGCCCAAGTAACCAGTCCACCCTCAGCAAATGCAGGAGGCCACGAACCAACCTACTGCATGAGGCTCCAGTGGCGCTGGGGTTATGGCGTCCCACCTGGGGTCCCTGTTACAAGGAAGCACGGCACTGGACCCGGGGGCAGGGCTGCCGCATTCAGGGGGCCGGAGGGCAGTGTTGTCTTGAGGGGCGGGGTGTTCAGGGCAGCTATGTGGAAGGTTGGCACAGGCTCCAGGTCATCTTAGGGGGCCCTGAGCCCCCGACAACTCAAGCAGAAGCTTCTCTCCCCTCCCCATAGGGAAGAACTTTCTAACAATCCATGCTGACCACAAATTGAAAGGGAGGGATAGTAAGTTCTGCATCCCCAGCGGTACCCATGCACAGGCCGGCCCACTGGAGGGCCTGAGACGGCAGAGGGATCTAAACAAAAATTTCTCAAATTTAGTCAGTATGGCACTTTCCCCACCTGTTCTATGACTGACCTTCTTTCTTTACATCAACTCAGTTTTTTATTTCGAAATTTTTATTTTAAAAGGAAACTTCACATCCTTACCTGTCTCATCCTAAGCAAACGTTATGCATAAAACTGTGGATTTCACGAGTTCTTTTCATTTTTAAAAATTATTTTTCAAAATCATGTATTAAACTATTACTCTTCAAGATTATTTTTAAAGTAACCATGTAACAATGAAAATCAAAAGGTTTCCGTGCAAAGGTTGAATCCATCTCACCTGCCCCCTCAGTGTACGTATTACCCTTTGGGAAGCCCCAGACCAACGGCCTTTAAGATTCCTTCCAAGCCAGACATAAGTGACCACAGATGACAAGGAGACAGAGCCTAGAAACTTCTCTGCTCTTTACCAGAAAGTAAAACTTCACCAATTAAACATAGCGGAGCAAGATCCTGTTCCAATAAGTAAAAACATAAAATTAAGTTAAAATCCTTTACTCTTAGCGTGTTAAGTGAGCTCTAATCTTATTTAACTAAGTCAGATAAGCTGAATCAATGGAAAAAAACACCTTGGGGGAGGCTTTCACTGGATAAAAAGTGTAACACAGTTGCAAGTGCTACTTACTATCACCTTTTTTTTTTTTTTTTTTTTTTTTGGCGGGTTCGCGGGCCTCTCACTGTTGTGGCCTCTCCCGTTGCGGAGCACAGGCTCCGGACGCGCAGGCTCAGCGGCCATGGCTCACAGGCCCAGCCGCTCCACGGTATGTGGGATCCTCCCGGACCGGGGCACGAATCCGTGTCCCCTGCATCGGCAGGCGGACTCTCAACCACTGCGCCACCAGGGAAGCCCACTATCACCTTTTAATGCAAATTTTGCACTGCAGTATCCCAGATCCCCACAGACCAGGCTGGCGATGACAGGTTCATCTGTCATCTTCAAAGAGAGGTGATTCCTTCTCCCCAATCCATGGTGTTTGCGCTCCCGAATAATGTATCCATAGATCAGGAAATATCCCGAGGGCCTGTCCTGCCCGCTCTGCTTGGTGCTGTAGAGACACGGAGGGCAGGAGGGAGATGGGGAGGGGCAGAGGGCAGGGCTCGTGGTCTAGCAGGGCAGAGGACCCAATGGACCCAGGCACTCTTGCAGGATGAGAAGTGCCAAATGCACAGAGAGGTCCAGACACGTGCTGTGGGTGCAGAAGAGGAGCGACTATTCCTGGCTGAAGGCAAAGCAGCCCACCACCTAGCCCCCTGGCAAAGCCCATCTCCCTAACACTCTGCAGTGTTGCTCGCCACCCAGGTCAAGCCACTCCTGAATGTGGCTCGGCAAGAGGAGGAGATGAAGGCCAAGGAGGAGGAGCTGAGGAACGCCACGGCCAAGACGCAGGAGCTGCTAGACAAGATCAAGGATCTGGAGGAGAAGATGGCCACGCTCAGCCAGGAGAAGAATGACCTCACCATCCAGCTGCAGGCAGTATGTGGGGCCCTGGGGGCGGCGGCAGGAGCTGGGGGCCTTGGCAAGAGTCAGACCCACAGAAGGAAGGGAGAGTGGCCTTCTAAGAAGCTGTGTCCTTCCAGACGCTGGGGAATTCCCAGCCTTCTCTTTCTTTCATTACCATGTCATCCTGGACCCAACTACCAAAAAGTCTCCATCAAATTCCTGTTCGCCCACAGCAGCAGGCTGAGCACACACACATACAGTACATGCTGGACCTGGGGGATCGTCCAGACATGGGGGCCACGAGATGGTGGGAGGAGCACCTCTGGGGTGAGCCTGGCTCCCTGGGGACCTAGGGAACTTGCCCTCTTTTCTCTGCTTCCTTTTCCTCGCCCATCAAGTGCAAACACAGAGGGGAGAACATATGACCTAGTTTCTGTGGGGAGCCTGACTCCCAATACGATGAGCAGGTTCACTGCCGTGACCCTTCTGGTTTACAAGGGTCCTTCCTTCTCTGATTCGAGCTTCACAACCACCTCATAAGACGCCCGATTTTCATGTGTATCTTCAGGGTAGGAAACTCCACTTGACCGACCTTTAGAGATTTGATCAAGGTTGCAAGCCGGTCAGTAGAAGACCCACAACTGGGAGGGGTCCAGTCCCATCTTGGTCATTCCTGCTCTGTCACAGCCATGTCTCCTCAGCCGAGAGAGTGTCAGCCACTTGCATTAGCTATCCATTTTCCCCAAGCTGTCTCTGACATCTTTTCTCCCATCCTTTCCACCCCCCCGAGAAGTTGCTCAGGCTAGGACCCTCGTTTTATGTTTGGGGAGGCTGAGGCCGAGCGTGACTACAAGGATAAAAGAATCTTCCGTTTATAGAAGTGCCACATGCGCTCCATCCCTTTATGCCTCACGATGATCATTTCCCTTATTTTGCAGAGAATTGAATTTCAGTAATTTATGCCACGAACCGAAAGTCATCTAGCTGGTCTGGTCTTCTGACTCCATGGCCAGTTGTTGTCTTACACCACTGACCCCATCTCAGGGAGACCCCAGTGGACACGCCGCTTGTCCCTCCTCTGCCACTTACTGCCTGTGTGACTTTTGACAACTCCGCCCCCTCTGCATATCGGTTCCCTCATCTCTGAACCCTAGCTTATAGATGACACCTGTCTGCCTTGCTTCTCAGTGTTGTTATAAGGAGAAACCAGGGACGGGAAATGGGTTTGTTAACACGGAAGTGCTAAATCAATGCTGGGAGTTATTTGGGTGGACATGCCCCTCCACGTTGGCGGATGCAAGCACAGGCCCACATGGGATCAGTGGATGAGATGGCAGAGCCTGAACGGACAGAGGCGTCCTGCCTGAGTGGCCCGGGCTTCTCCTAGGCCACTGCTAACGCCTTAAGGTGAATCTGATCACCTGGGATCTCGTTAAAAAGCAGATTCAGATGAACAGGTCACAGGTGGGGCCTGAGATTTTGCATTCTAACCGGCTCACAGGCGATGCTGCTGCTGCTGGTCTGGGGACCACACTCCTGGACGAGCCTTCGTCACCAAGAAGCTCAGAGATAGCCAGTCCCTGTCCAGCCCCCAGGACACGTTTGTTGGGGGCCCATCAGCCTGAGGCCTATCCATCAGCACGTTCCCCTGCAGGTGCCCGGCCCCTGCCCTTGACCAATACTCTCTTTCTTCCACCAGGAACAAGAGAACCTGATAGATGCGGAGGAGCGCCTGACCCAGATGATGAAGACCAAGATGGAGCTGGAGAGCCAGATCTCTGACATGCGGGAGAGGCTGGAGGAGGAGGAGGGCACATCGGCCTCGCTGAGCGCCACCAAGCGCAAGCTGGAGGGAGAGCTCAGTGACCTCAAGCGGGACCTGGAGGGCCTGGAGACCACGCTGGCCAAGATGGAGAAGGAGAAGCAGGTGGGGAGGCCCCTGGGCCAGACCCTGCTCCTCCCAGGGCCAGGGAACCCCCAGCCCGCTGCCCTGCAGGGGCCACACCCAGAGCCCATACAGCTATGCTGCCCGGGACCCGAGCCACCAGCCATATGCAGCTATTTTAACTTAATTCAGTACAATTTCAAATGTCGTTCCTCGGTCAACCTGGCTGCATGTGGAGGGCTCAGTAGCCGCTCGCAGCAAGTGCTACGATGTCGGATAGAGCAGACGGAGCACATGTCCATTGTTTGGACAGAGCAGCTGACTCAGGGGGCTGAGAGCTGTTCCCCTCGTGGGGACGCCCAGGCCTGGCTGGTTCTCCTCGTGCCTGGGATTCCTGGGCGTCTGCCTGGCCTTCTGCCCACTCAGCCTCAGCATCCCTGGGGCCCCTCACAGAACATCCTTCTGCAGCACCATGTCCACCCCTCCCCCTTCCCAGAGGAAGCAACCATATTGTAAGGTGGGGTCACCTTTAGCTGTTGGATTTCTGCCCAAAGAAGCAGCTGCTGCCCTTCCAAGTGGCTCCCTGACTCCTGGTACCGTCTGGCTCGCCCTTGGTCCCAGGCCCCCTTCCTATCTCACAGTGGGTGGGGTCCCCGAGCAGGGGGAGGTGGATGCTGCCTAAGCCGGGGCACCTGCAGCTTTGATGTGCACTCGAACCACAGGGACCTCAATAAGACGCAGGCTCTGGGCCAGCAGGTCCTGCGGGGCCCAGGGGCTATATTTCCAACACAGTCCCCAACGAAGGCACGGCTGCCGTCCAAGGACCAGGCTCTGAGTAGCCAAGGCCTGACGGTGTTCTCTCTGCCCCCTCACCCCCAAGATTCTGACGTGGTTGGCTGGGCTGTGCCCTGGGCATCGGTATCTCTTAGGCTCCCAGGTGGCTCTGGGGAACAGCCAAGCTGAGAACCCTCTCTCGGGGCAAGTACTCTCCTCCCCTTCTCCCCCTGAGGGTGTTCCCAGCCTTAAAGTCCAGCTTCTCCCCTGCCGCCCCATCTCCAGGCCCTGGATCACAAGGTCCGCACCCTGACTGGGGACCTCTCGCTTCGAGAAGACTCTATCGCCAAGCTCCAGAAGGAGAAGAGGGCCCTGGAGGAGCTGCACCAGGTAGGCACCAGCCACTTCTCCTCTTGGCGAAGCAAATGGAGCTCGGAGACAGGAGACCCTCATTCGAATCCCGGCTTTGCCGCCCATCAGCTGGGGCCCTTGGGGAAGTCACAGTATCTCCCTACATCACAATGCCCTCATCAGTGAAGTGGACACAGTCACTTGCTACCTTCCTTCCAGGTTTGTTAAGTGGGGTGAACATATCATTTATCACCCAAACTAGGACAGGTTTCAGAGTGAAAGGGGACAGCAGGCATGTGTCAGAATGGTCCAGGCACACTGGGAGGGATGCTCCCAGAGTCATAAGGATGAAGTGGGCGTATGGAAGTGCCCTGTGAGCTCTAAAGCACCAGGGAACCCTGATTCGTTGCGGCAACAACAGGCATGAGTTCCTGAGGTCATGGGGAGCCCACCCGACTGTTTCAGTTGCTCCTGAGTGTGGAGCCAACTCTGACCACCCAACAGTGCTGACCATGGCGTGGAGCACCTCCTGGCCTAGACACAGGTGCCGGGAGCAAATTGAAGCCCAGAACTAGACAGTGGACCCTCATCCCTGTGTTTGCTGACATCATGAATCTACAATATGTCCCCCGAGCACATTTCTCTGTCGTCTCTGGAAACACCTCCCCTTAGACTGTGACTCTCCATCGTATCAAACCCAGAACCCCCTGTTATAGCAAATATGCTCAGTTCTCATTATTCGGGGTAGCGATGTTCTATAGAGTCATTGAATTAGCAAATACTGAACCTTTGCTCTCGGGGAAATACAGGGTTATCTTCCTGTGAGCCTCTAGTCACAGCGTTTTCGTCAACCCATCAATACATCATACATATGATGGTGATCAATACATTATCTTGTTTTATGTGTGTTTCTGTTGAAAAACATCTTATTTAGTACATATTGTTTTTTTGGGTTTTCTTGTTTTGTTTTTCTTGCGGTACGCGGGCCTCTCACTGCTGTGGCCTCTCCCGTTGCGGAGCATAGGCTTCGGATGCGCAGGCTCAGTGGCCATGGCTCACGGGCCCAGCCACTCTGCGGCATGTGGGATCTTCCCGGAATGGAGCACGAACCTGTGTCCCCTGTATCGGCAGGCAGACTCTCAACCACTGCGCCACCAGGGAAGCCCCAGTACATATTGTTGATACCTTGACATTGAACTCACAGTCAACAGCCCCTGTATCTCAGGCCTGAATGAAGCTCATCCAACACATAGATTTTCTCTGCAAGGCACATCACAGCCTTCTTGCGTCAGGAATGCCAGACAGCACTGCAGAACTGTGCTTCGTGCCATTGTAAGCAGTGAAATCACCAACAAAGAGCACTGACATGTAGAAAACGTGGCACTACATAGACTGGGAAAAGCACACGTGTTTGCAGTCTGAGACGAACCAAGGAGACGGAGCATCATTTATCCGACCTCAGCTGGGAACATGCCCCGCTTCGCATGTCCACGAATGACCACGAAAGCACCATGAGTATTGATTTGGGGATTACAAATAAATTTTAGCGAGTAGGTAAACCGGCAAATAGATAATTCACGGATAATGAAGATCAACTGTATTTTGGAACGCCCTCTTACTATCCTGAATTGAAAATTATAATAATGTAACTAATATATAACTTCAGAAAAATCAAGAGAGTGCCCTTCCATATAAAAGGAGAAATGAATGAAAGTAATTTGTAATAAATAATGGGGCTGTCAAAGTGTAAAAGCTCAGGCAGATCTAGGAGGGCTGCCTGCCCAAGCCCGTCTTTGACAGCTGTAGACGGGCACCCGAGGGCGTGTTGGTGACTCAGGTAGCCAAGTGCGGTTGCTACCAGTGATGCAATTTTACAAAACAGTGAATAATTCTCAGGGAGATTTTAACAACAAGAAGTAAATCTTCTCTTAGTTTCCATGGTAGATCATTCTTTAAAATTGTAGTGTATACTAAATGAAAAAAATGTTGAGTTATGTGCGAAGAGGTACTAGGTTCTAGGTTCAGAAAAGTATAAATAGTTGTTTACTTACGTGAATGGCTGAATGGGACAGCAAGTGTGTGAAATGCAGAATTATTCTTCATGGCACCCATTATCCAGAGCAAGGCCAGATGTCCAGCGTCCCTGGAAGCACCCACAAAGTACCAGTGAGGCCCCCAATCATTGTGACAACCAGAAGCACCGCACCCCCCAAATTTCCTATATGCCTCGTGGAGAACCAGAGCCCCCCAAAGACCCCTAGGGGCCCACCTGTGGCTGACGGGTGATCAGTGTACCGTGGCCTCACCCACCACCCAGGAGCAGGTGCTCTGTAACTGATCACTGACATCATCAACTCAGCTCGGAAGTGATGACAGAGAACCAGATCTGTTCAGCTGCTCCCGCCTGCCTCACAGGACACACACGTGTATCTTTCCTTCCAGAAAACCCTTGATGACCTGCAAGCCGAGGAGGACAAGGTGAACCATCTGACCAAGAACAACAGCAAGCTTAGCACCCAGATCCATGAGGTAATGCCCCGTCGTTGGGTCTGATTCTATAGCTCGACGGTCAGGTCTGTCCCAGGTCACAGGGACCTCAGATACATTTTGGGAAACTGGGAAGTGAGGCCCTTTCTGATGCCACAGCTAAGGAACCAGGCCCAGTCTGGTTCTTTATTGCATTCTGGCCTCAGACAACCCTCCCCCCACACACACACCCTACTTTCTTTTGTATTTTTTGTCTCCGCAGCTGGAGGATAACTGGGAACAGGAAAAGAAAATCCGGGCGGAAGTGGAAAAAGCTCGCCGGAAAGCTGAGAGTGACTTGAAGATGACCATTGACAATCTCAATGAGATGGAGCGGTCCAAGCTAGATCTCGAGGAGGTGGTGAAAAAGTACGCAGTCTTTCATTTTGCCGGTAGCAGTGTTAGCAATATCTAGCACTTCCTGGATGGCACCCGGTGGCAGGCACTCTGCTGAGGGCTTCATGTGTATCAGTGCATGTCCCCTGAACCTGCTCTGTACCAGACACTGTGCTCAGCTCGGAGGATTAGGGAGGGAGGAGCAGGTGCTTCCCTGTTCTCAGGGAGTTCCCAGCCTCACACAGGGCCTGCTGGGCGCTGGGAAGGACACAGGTACTAAGCAATGCACCCACCCCAGAGGTCAGGGAGTCTTTGCAGAAACCTGAAAATTGGGCTCTCAAAGATCACAAAGAGTTGAGGGGATATGTTAGCAATATCACCCTGGTAATAACATGGAGCACATGTGGGGTGGAGAAAGCAGGAAGACAACTACTGCAATCGTCCAAGCATAAACCGGAACTGAGTAAGAGGCTGAAGGGATGGTGATAAGGAGGCAGGTAAGGAAAGCTTTTAGGGGGCAGAATTTGGACAATGCATCTTTTAAAAAAATATTTAATTAATTAATTAATTAATTATATGGTTGCACCGGGTCTTAGTTGTGACAGGTGGGCTCCTTAGTTGTGGCACATGGTCTCCTTAGTTGTGGTATGCAAACTCTTAGTTGCAGCATGCATGTGGGATCTAGTTCCCCCAGCAGGGATCAAACCCAGGCCGCCTGCATTGGAAGCACAGAGTCTCATCCACTGTGCCACCAGGGAAGTCCCCTGGACAACGCATCTTTGAAGTACATTCTGCTGGGGCAATTCTAAAGTACCACAGGCTGCCACGAGGGCGTGCACAGCTAAATCTGCATCTCAGCACATTTCTTGGGAGGCACACCCAGAAGGTGCGGGTGACCCTGCCCATCCTCCCCACCTGCTTGGTCTCTGGCATCTTACCTCTCACACGTGGCTCTTGACACGTGGAACTCACATCAGGAGACAGCCTTTTGCAGAAAGATTTTGGAGGAACGTTTTCCCTAAAAAGGCCAAGCACCTGTGTGATTCTGGAGCCCCTAGACTGTAAGCTGCACCAGAGCAGTGGCTTCTGTCCGTTTTGTTCACTGATGTGTCCCTGGAACCCCAGACAATGTCTGGCACCAGGAGGGACTCAATAAATTGAAGGCGAATTAATAAATGCACAAGTGAATGAATGAGTGAGTGAAAAACCAGTGGAGCAAATCCTGGGGCTCTGCAGGGCGACTCATCTGTAGGGTGAGAAGGCCAGGGGTCAGGGCTGAGTGGGTCTCAGCAGGGTCAAGGTCTCCCCTGGCAGCCCCAGCTCCATTCCCGTGCCAGCTTGCTGGTCTAGCCTCAGAGCTTTTCCTCAGGAGGTCAAACCTTCTCTTGCAGGAGAGATATGGAAATCAATTCTGTCAACTCTAAATATGAGGATGAGCAGTCTCTGAATTCCACGCTGCAGCGGAAACTAAAGGAACACCAGGTCTGTCTGTGCGGGATGGAGGAGACCCAGATCCTCTTTTGAAATGCACTGGCCTGCACCTTTGCTCACATCAGCTGATCTGCTGCTGCCACAGAGTCCTCAGAGACTGACTGATGTCCACCTCATGCTGGGATAAATTCCAAGTCCCCACAGTGGCCACAGTGCCCTCCACAATAGCCCCTGCTCCCTCCCTGGCTTGTCACCCACCATTCCGTTCAGCCCCTCTGGCCCCTTGCGGGGTCTCACACACCCCAGCCTCCCTCCTGCCTCAGGACCATTGCACACACTCTCTGTGGCCCACTTCCCTCTGCTTTTGACAGCGTCCCCCATACACTTAGCTGCCTTCCATCATTTTCATTCTAAAAGGCCAGTGGGTGGGTCTCTAACTTCACCCAGGAGAGAGAAATGCCCCGCTCTGTCTGCCTTTTTGCCTGCTAGGCCCGAATCGAGGAGCTGGAGGAAGAGCTGGAGGCTGAGAGGGCAATGAGAGCCAAGGTAAGTGAGATGCGTCTACGCTTCCTCCCTCCTTTCCTGAGGCAAAGGACCCAGTGAAGCCACAATCCAACAACGAGCAGAAACTCCTGTTGAGAAACCAGTAGGGAGGAGGATGGGGTTCCGGTTGGAAAAGACTTGTTGTTTCTTGAGCACCTACTGTGTGCCAGGCACTGTGCTACACGTGCCCATTAATGACAACGTAAGAGGCACAGATGCTCTTTGTTGTGCGGTCCAAGGAGAGTGGGCAGTGTTAGCCTGGGGACTGGAAGACTGCATTCAACAGGCTGAGGCGGGGAGGAGTTTCTAGGCAAAGGGAACCAAATAGCACTTATGTGCACAGGTACAAAGGTGTGAAAGGAAGAGCCAGGAGTGGAGGAAGGCTTGAGGGCAGGGATCCTGTAGGGAGATGGATCGTAACACACCTAACTCCAGCTTCAGCCCAGCTGGGCTGGGTGGCAGGATGGGCACTAAGGCCCCCCCAGTGCAGGGAAAAGGACAGACAGCATCCTCTGCTGAGTGTGGGGGGGTGACGGGCAGAGTGCAGAGCTCCCCAAGCACAGGCCCCTGGCCTCACAGACGCCACGTGGTGATCACAATCCTTACCAGAGAAACAGGGGTTCTTGGACGGCCAAGGTCAGTGTCATCCCATCTCCCCCCAGGTGGAGAAACAACGCAGTGACCTGTCCCGAGACCTCGAAGACCTCAGTGACAGGCTGGAAGAGGCTGGGGGAGCCACATCTGCTCAGGTACCATCCTCGGGGTGTCCAGGAACCCCAATTCCTGCCTGCCTGCCTGCATGGAGAAACAAATGCTGGACGATGAGCAGGGGGATAAGGACCAGTTAGTTCCTGCCGAATTCCTGGGGCTCCCTTGAGGAGAAACCAATCAATGATAAAGGATAGGCAAGAGGGGGCTGGTTCAGTCCACTTTCTTCTGGGGCTCCTCGGTTCAGTGGATGCAGGTGGGATTTGGACTGAATGCCCCAGGGAGGCCAGCACCGGCCAGCCCGCAAGCCCTTCTTCTGCTCCGCCCCAGATCGAGCAGAACCGCAAGCGGGAGGCCGAGCTGCTGAAGCTGCGGCGGGAGCTGGAGGAGGCGGCCCTGCAGAGCGAGGCAGCGGCCTCCACACTGCGCAAGAAGCACACAGACTCCATGGCCGAGCTGACCGAGCACGTGGAGAACCTGCAGAGGGTCAAGTCCAAGCTGGAGAAGGACAAGCAGGTCATGAAGGCCGAGATCGACGACCTCAACGCCAGCGTGGAGACCATACAGAAGTCCAAGGTGAGGGGGGACACCCCGCAGAGCCTTCACGAATAATATCCCCCGAGTCCCCCGACAGGCCCGAGGTCCATTCTAGATGCTGTGAAGGGAACCAAGATGGACCCGTCACAGACCCCACTGGCTGTGTGTATAACCTCGGCCAAGGTGCACAACCTAACCGTGCCTCGGTTTCCCCATCTGTAAAATGGGGAATAATGATAATCCCCACCTCATAGTGCTGTTGTTAGGGCTACGACAGTTCCTGGCACGTAAGAAAAGCTCAATACATGTGAGCTATTAGGATCATCAAGACATTAGTATGACTATATCCTCCAGGAGTTGGAGACTTAGTAGGAGAAACAATCATCGCCACAATGAAAAAGTGATATGTAGCAAGAAAGAAAATTAAGTACAATTAAAGTAAAATTAAGCCAGTCAACATGCATTTATCCAGCCCCTGCCACAGGAAGAGTCTTCTTGTGACACAAGGGAAGTGGCGGGTGGTGCTCCAAAGGTGAGCAGGGATGATGCTTTGGGGGTCCAGGTCCCAGCCAACTAGTGTCTCCAAACTTCAGACACTCACGAGGCATCTTCATAGTTCCTGTTTTATCTGCAGACGCCTGCTCTAATGCTGGTGTTTTTCCTTAAATTAACTGGCTCCCGGCATTTTCCTATCGAGTGAGGTCAGCAGGGGCCCGGAAGTGAGGGGCTGTGTGCCAACCCAAAGGCTCTGGGCTTACGTTAATAGAAAATGGTGAGCCGCTGGAGGTTTCTGAGACAGGGATGTTCTAGAAGGATGAGGTAGGTGGCCTGGGAGGCTGCACTAGGGCAGCGCAGCTGGGAAGCAAGGAGGGCCTGGCCTGGTCCTCCCCATTTCCCCACTGGGTTCGTTCTCCCTGAGCAGATGAATGCCGAGGCCCACGTTCGAAAGCTGGAAGATAACTTATCAGAGGCCAATGCCAAGGTGGCTGAGCTGGAGCGGAACCAGGCGGAAATCAACGCCATCAGGACCCGCCTCCAAGGTGAGCTCTCCCCTCCCCACAGCTTCCTAAGGAACAGTGCATGGAAAGGAGTGGGGATCCTCAAGGAAACTGAAAGAGTACCTGGGTGCCCTCCCAGAGCTTCCTTGACCTTGGAAAATCCACATCCCACATCCCCTGTGACTAGACGAGAAGATTTTCTTCCTCCCACTGAGTGCTCCAAGTAACATCTTTACAGTGTAAAACAGGGAACACTGTCCAAAACGTTTTCCTATCAGTTCTCTCAGCCACCCCGTGAGGTCAGCAGGAGGAGCAGCAATACCAACAAAACACAATTTTCAAACATTTTCAAACATGACCTGCCTACTCACGTAAAGCGAACACGTGTCACTAATGAGGGAACCAGAAAAATGGGAGAACTGCCTTTGAAAAGCACCTGAGGGGGCCGAGATTTACACAGCCAGTCGGGAAAGGAATGTTTCAGTAACTCTGCTGAGTTAGATGCAAAACCGGTTCATGTCCTATGCGGCAATAATACTGCAACCTCTAGGTTTGATTTGGGGTTTTTTCTACCAGAAGAAATTCTCTGCATCTCTAGGTCAAAAATAATTTGCAACTCATCAATATGCAAGTTAACATCTGACTTCGCAGAGTCCGGGCTCTAAAGAGGGGTCAGCAGTTAAGTCAAGCAAAGATGCATTTCTTTCGAGAAGTTAACGCTCCTGAGGCGCACCAGTTAGACAACACTCTCGTTTGACACCAGAGAACCTCCTTTGGCCTTACTTTCCACATTCTGAATACTTTTTAAAATCAATATCCCCATTTGATGGATAAGAAGAGTGAAACTCAGTGAGGTGAAGTGACTTGCCCATGGTCACAAAACCAAAGATACAGGGCAGAACTGGGAACCCTTGCTGGTTCTCTGGCTCATGCACCTTCTCCTGGCCTCTGGCTCCGGAGAGCAGTCTACAAATGACAGGAGTGTAGGTTCTGGGACCGTGACAAATGCATTTTTTTTCAAAGTAAACACTCTCCGCCCGACTGTTTTCTCCAAACTTCTTTGCTGTATCTCCTGCCAGGGGCTTCGCTATCTGAAGCCGCTTATCCCATGCAAATCACCTGGATGGTGGCGACCCTTGAGCACTTGCTCCCCTCCTGGGCCCACTAGATTTGGGCAGCTGATGTGGTGGACGCCCTGCTCCCCATTCCAGCTCAGCTGGCCAAGCCACTATACTGATGGGCACTTTGGGAGCAAGGCTTAGGATCTGGCAGGGGAGCTAGTTCTTCACCCAACGCTTCTCCCGTTCCCTTCTCGCCCAGCTGAAAACAGTGAACTGAGCCGGGAATATGAAGAATCCCAGAGCCGGCTTAATCAGATCCTGAGGATAAAGACGTCCCTGACGTCACAGGTGGACGATTACAAGAGGCAGCTGGATGAAGAGTCCAAGGTTGGTTTGGGGGTGAGGTAGGGGGTGACAGAGCTGCCTCCTTGAAGAAAGTCATATGTTATGAAGATGTAGAAGGAACATGAAAAATATTTGATTCCACTGCAAGTAAAAGAGTTAACAACAAAACCAGAGTACACTATATGTGCAACTAAATGAAATTAACGGAATTACGTATCCTTGTGGATAGTAATTGGAAGAAATCAAGGAAAGTTAAACCCTGGTGGTTTGGGTTGTAGACTCCTGTGTCTCCCCGACCGCCCCCCGCCCTGCCTTTACCCCGCTGTACTGTTGATCCAACGTCGTGTATCTCTAAGTGATGGCCCTGGGTGCCACAGAGGCTGGGGGGCCCTGACAGGCTGGTCTGGTCACCGCAGTCCCGCAGCACGGCCGTGGTGAGTCTTGCCAACACCAAGCACGACCTGGACCTGCTGAAGGAGCAGCTGGAGGAGGAGCAGGGAGGCAAGTCGGAGCTGCAGCGCCTTGTGTCCAAACTCAACACTGAGGTGACCACCTGGAGGACCAAGTATGAGACGGACGGCATCCAGAGGACCGAGGAGCTGGAGGAGACCAAGTGAGCGTCACCCTGCGCCAGAAGGGCCGGGGAGGCCAGCGGGTTGGCGGGTGGGTGCAAGGTGGGGGTCTGAGCACCACAGCCACAGCTGACGCCAGGGCCACACCCAGGAGAGGGCAGTTCAGGGGCTCCTCTTAAAGGGGGGAACGAGTGTCAGGACAGGGAGCCCACTTCGTGCCCTCACCAGGTCACGCACTGCATGCCCCACTGCTTTCAGCTTCCCTCTTCAAGGGCTCTCTTACCTACATCTTCTGCCCAGAAATGCTCAGGCTCCCTGCAGGGAAGTCAGGATGGTGGGGGGGCGGGATCTGCCTCCAGGCAGGGCTTCTCTGCCTCTGAAGTGCTCAGAAAGCTTCCATGGGCCTGGTGGGACTGGGGTGAGGCCCCTCGGTGATGCTGAGAGGACACGGGCCACACTCCGTGGCAGAGGTCCCCCCTCGGCCAGTTCCCCAGCTCTGTGGCGAATGCCCTCAAGTCCTTTGAGCTTTCTTCCTTCACAAACTAGAGACACAAACGCTCTGCTTGACGGGCCTGAGGAAACAAGAGTGGACACATGAACGTGGCTCAGAGCTGCCCTCTTGCACAAGAGGCTGGCGTGGGTGCCCGTGGGCCAGGGCACCCAGGGAAGGCCTGCGTGTGAGCCCCTGGTGCCAGGCAGGGAGGGAACCCCAGCCTGCCACTGGTGCCTTCCATCCACTGGAATTTGTGGTGACAGCATAAGCGCAGTGCCTTCCAGCTGACATCAATCTTTATCTGGCACTCTTTATTCGCTGAGCCTACACCTGCCTTCCTGCAGCTCCACCTCCTGCCCTCCAGCCCTTTTCTAATATTTTCTATTGAGAGTTACGGGGGCTGCCTGGTCCCACCCCAGGCTCTCACTCCGAGCTAAACCTCCATTTCAAACCCTCCCCTCTCTCTGCCTGGAACCTCTTCCCCAGACACCCACAGGGTCCTGGCCTTTGCACATGTGTCCCCTCCCTGCTTTATTTTCCCATAGTGCTTATGTCACTTTGTTGTGTTTTCTGTCCCCCCTCTAGAACAGAAGTTTTTTTTTATATAATTAATTATTTGTTTATTTATTTTAGGCTGGGTTTATTTATTTTAGGCTGGGTTCAGTCTTCATTGCGGTGGCTTCTCTTGTTGACGAGCACAGGCTCAGTAGTAGCAGCACATGGACTTAGTTGCTCCACGGCATGTGGGATCTTCCTAGACCAGGGCTCGAACCCATGTCCCCTGAGTTGGCAGGCGGATTCTTAACCACTGCGCCACCAGGGAAGCCCCTAGAACAGAAGTTTTGAGGGCAGGGATCTTAGTCTGTTTTATTCACTGAGGTTTCCCTAATGCCTAGAATAGGACTTGGCACTGAGTAGAAACAATGAATATTTGTGGAATGGATGACTGGACACTGGTTGCTCTGTGCCAAACACCCCTGTTTTTATCTGCATCTTTTCCATTGTGACACCAGAGCTCAGCGCCATGCTGGGCTCCCCTGCCCGTGGGTGCCTATGTTTCCTTGATGGCCTCTCTTGCTCTCATCCACAGGAGAAAACTGGCCGCCAGGCTCCAGGAGGCAGAAGAGACGGCTGAAGCCGCCCAGGCCCGAGCCGCCTCCCTCGAGAAAAACAAACAGAGACTCCAGGCAGAAGTTGAGGACCTCACCATCGACTTGGAGAAGGTCAGAGGGCCAAATGCTCCAAGGCTGACCATTTGCTGGGTCCAACAGCCCACGGGAAGCTGGATGAGACTGTCACATGTTGGGTTAGCAAGAAGGAACAGGTGGCCCAAGAGGGTGGAGAACAGGGTTTGCAGTCAGGCCCACTGTTCACTGCTTGAACATGTGTCAACACGCTCATGACTCTGAGATCTTAACTCAACCAGCCACTATTTAAATAGGTCCGTGACAAGGATAAAACTCAGTCCCGGGAAGTCCAGGAACCTATTGCCCCTGTTCCCCTTCCTCTTCTGCAAACCATGTTCCACACACTTTGTGTGGCTAAATATTCCCGTTTGCATCCCTAGTTCAGACTGATTCGCCAGTCTTTAGCAAAATTAAATAAGATTTCCACTGGCACACACCAACCCAGTCTTGGTCCAGATAAGGTCATAGCCATGTGAGAGGCTTTGGGGGGAAAAAGTCCTAAAACCCCAAGGTTTTTGCTCCCTCCAAATTAAGAAGTTAAGCAGAAAAAAAAAAGAAGAAGAAATTAACAACGTCTAACATTGTGCAGCAGCAAATACACAGTTGCGGGGAGTTATGAAAAAGATGGAAGGACTGTGAGAATGGTATCTAAGAATAATGAGCTTTGATGCACAAGAAAAATAATACCCACCCATCTCTGGGTTGGGCAATGATATATATTAGTATGTCATAGAGAAATACGTTATGGGGAGTTAGGTGAACGTCATAAATCTAGGAAGGCTGTTGTGGCCCAGATCCCTCCTTTTACACCTGAGGAAACCCTCACCTGGGAAGACAAGGTGGGCGGCCCAAGGTCACATGTCTAGTAGTAGATGTTTTGGAACCGAAACATAATTATTTCTGGACTCCCTATTCTGTGCTTGTGCCACAAATGTTGAATTCTATCCCCATTCGAAGAAGTCTGGGGTCACCAGAGTTACTGGAGAGGTAGAGGGAAGGAAGGAGGGGGCAGAAGGAGGGGAAAGGCACAGGAAAGGCAGACCCCTGACACCATCCCCTCCTTACCCCAGGCCAACGCCGCGGCTGCAGCCCTGGACAAGAAGCAGCGAGTCTTTGACAAGATGCTGGCTGAGTGGCAGCAGAAGTGCGAGGAGCTGCAGGTGGAGGTGGACACCTCCCAGAAGGAGTGCCGCATGTACATGACCGAGAGCTTCAAGATCAAGACCGTCTACGAGGAGTGCCTGGAGCACCTAGAGTCGGTGAAGAAGGAGAACAAGACCCTGCAGGGTGAGTCTGGGGGCAGGTGGACGGGCCTGCAGGGACGAGGACACAGCCGGACCCCCCCACCTCCTGTCATGGGTCTGAGCACCCAGCGCATAGTAGGTGCACAATCAGTGTTTGCTGACTGGCTGGCAAGCACTTGGTCAAAGCATGTGGGCATTCAGCAGTATAACTTCAGGCAGGTGAGTTACCTAGTTCTTCTGTGCCTCATCTGTAAAATGGGGAAATAATACTGCCTTCGGTGTAAGGCTGTTGCGATAATGAAATAAGATAAAAATGTCTTAAGTCTTCGCTCAGTAGAGTAGCTAGTCAAATAAGGGCTCAGGAGATTTTAGATATTGAGCCCTTCCATCTACCGTATGTAAATAATATGTGTATGCATATGTGTTTCTTACATATAGGAGTCTCAGGCTGGAATTTCATTCTGTTGGATATTGCTTGAAAAGTGTTGGTTATCTAATCTTGCCACATGAAATTTGTATTATTTGTTTCTGTGGTTTTCCTAAACACAAACTCAGTGTTCAAGAGATGTCACTTTTTTCCGTTTTTGAAGAACTGTTTTGGGGTCCCTGTTCTGCTGAGCAGCAGAAATGAAAACTCAGCCAATGCAGGGTTTCCTCAATCTGGGCTGCCCCACCCTGCTTCCTCCCCAGGGTTGTATTTGAGTCCTGGCGGGGGCGGGGGGGTTGATGTAGCATCACTGCAACGGAGGGTAGAAAAAGATGGTCCTTGATTGTCCCCAAAGCTGCCCAAGGTCCTATGAGTCACTCCCAGAGGAGCTCTCTGCTTACAGGAGATAATCTTGAGAGTCAACTGTTTGAGGCCTCTGCTTTCTTAATTTCAGAAGTGTAAGTACTGAAGGACTTGGGCATAAAGTAAATACAAGTTAAAGATTGGGGAGGAAGAGCTGAACCAGATATAGGTTGACTGGACTAGGAGAGGAAGGAAAAGAGGAGGGGGGGGTTGTGATCAGGTGCTGCTGAGGGTCCCTGCCTACCACCCCCTATCAGCTCCTGGTGCAGGTGAGAAAAGATAGAGGAATAATTGTGTCACATGCCATTACCCCGGGAAGCCGATAGTCCTCATGTTTCTTGTTAACAAAATATTCTTCTTGTTAACAAGAATATTGCTTCTTGTTAACAAGAATATTCCTTTCTCAGAGGAGATAAAGGAACTGATTGATCAGCTGGGTGAGGGAGGACGGAGTATACATGAGCTGCAGAAAATGAAGAAAAAATTGGAGATTGAGAAGGAAGAACTCCAGGTGGCCCTGGAGGAAGCTGAGTCTTCCCTGGAGGTAACCATGTGGTCATCACATTGGGGGCTGGACCTTGGCCAGGGACCACACACCTGCTGGGCCAGGAAGACTGATGTTTACATTCCTGGCAGGTTGAAGAGAGCAAGGTGATTCGAATTCAGCTGGAACTGGCTCAGGTGAAAGCTGATATTGACCGGAGAATCCACGAGAAAGAAGAGGAATTTGAAGCTACAAGGTATGAGGCTGATGGGACAGGAGACTGAGTCTAGGTAGCATGATGGAGCAGAGTCCAGAAACCTGGGTCTCTGCCACATACCAGTCGTGTGTGAGCTTGGGCAATTTAGGTGAGCCTCTCTGAACCTGTTTCCTCATCTGTGAAATGGTAATAATGATGGTACCTCATACTAATATGGCACTCTCTGGTGTGCACTTAGAAATATAGTACTTTAGTGATTCATCACAAAACCCCATGAGATAATAACCCAATTCAAAAATGGGTAGTGAAGTAAATCAGAAGGAGAAAGACAAATACCACATGATATCACTTACATGTGGAATCTGAAATATACAAATGAACTTATTTACAAAACAGAAATAGACTCAGAGACATAGATAACAGACTTGTGGTTGCCAAGGGGGAGGGGAGGTGGGGGAGAGATGGATTGAGAGTTTGATATTAGCAGATGCAAACATACAGAATGGATAAACAAGGTCCTATTGTATAGCACAGGGAACTATAGTCAATATCCTGTAATAAACCATAATGGAAAAGAACATGAAAAAGAATGTATATATATGTATTACTGAATCACCTTCCTGTACAGCAGAATTAACACAACACTGTAAATCAACTGTACTTCAATAAAATATTTTTTTTTAAAAAAATGGGTAAAGGACTCAAATAGACATTTCTCCAAAGAAGATATACAAATGGCCAACGAGTACATGGAAAGATGCTCAGTATCGTTAGTCATTAGGGAAATACAAATCAAAACTACAAGATACCACCTCTCTTCCATTAGGATAGCTACTATCCAAAAAACAGAAAATAACAAGTGTTGGCAAGGATGTGGAGAAACTGGAACCCTTGTACACTGTTGGTGGGAATGTAATATAATGGTACAGCTGCTGTGGAAAACAGTATGGAGATTCCTCAAATTTTTAAAAATAGAATTACCATATGATCCAGCAATTCCACTTCTGAGTATATACCCAGAAGAATTAAAATCAGGGTCTCAAAGAGATATCTGTGCACCCAAGTTCATTGCAGCATTATTCATAATAGCAAAAATGGGGAAGCAACCAAAATGCCCAGTGATGAATGGATACACAAAATGTGGTCCATCCATACAGTGGAATATTATTCAGCCTTAAAAAGGAAGGAGATTCTGACACATGCTATAACATGAATGAAACTTGAGGACATTATGCTAAGTGAAATAAGCCAGTCACAAGAAGACAAGTACTGTATGATTCCATTTATATGAAGTACTTAGAGTACCCATTTGATTATAGCCATCCTGGTGGACGTGAATTGCATTTCCATGATGGCTAATGATGCTGAGCATCTTTTATGTGCTTATTGACCAGCTATATGTCTGATTTGGAGAAATGCCCATTCAAGTTCTTTCCCAAAAACTGGGTTATTTATCTTTTTATTGTTGATTTTAAGAGTTCTTTATTTATTCTGGATACTAGACTCTTATCAGATATATGATTTGCAAATATTTTCTCCCATTCTGTGGGTTGTCTTTTCACTTTATTGATAATATCCTTTGAAGCACAAAAGTCTTAAATTTTGATGAAGTCCAATTTATTTGTTTTTTCTTTGGTCACTTAACTGTTGCTTTGAAAAGAGAGATTCTGACCTGTATAGCCAAAGCTCACATTTTATAATGAAAACAAACAGCGGAGACCTTAGCATCTGGCCTTGAATTGACTCCATTGTGGACTAAAGGGTGATCTTTGGCGTGTTTTTCATCATGTTGGAGCCTCAGTTTCCTTGCCAGGCTGTTTTGCATATTAAATGAATTGAGATCACAAAGACACATGGTAAACATCGACCTTCCATTCCTTTTCCCAAAGCATGATGCTCCCCCACTTAAAGACTTTAAGAGGAGATACAGTTTAATCTCACAGCACGGTGGCCGTATCCACATTATTGCTGAGATTTCTTATCTAGAGAGGTTTAGCACATCCTGAAAAGTGGGCCCAGTACGCCAAGGCCTTCTCTGCTTGGACTTGCAGGAAGAACCACCAGAGGGCCATCGAATCCTTGCAGGCCAGCCTGGAGGCAGAGGCCAAGGGCCGGGCAGAGGCACTTCGGCTCAAGAAGAAGATGGAGACAGACCTGAATGAGATGGAAATCCAGCTGGACCACGCCAACAAGAACAACAGCGAACTTGTGAAGACGCTGAAAAGGCTGCAACAGCAAATCAAGGTAGCAATCTGGAAGCAGGAAGAACTAATCACAAAGCCAGCCATCCCCGAGCCTGCAGGCTCACTGGGAGCTAATGACATGCCTGTCCAGCCAGGATAAAGGCATGAGAGCGAGAACGTGGGGTGGCTGGCAGTCTAGGGAGCAGGAGACTTGGGGACTGTATAAATGAGAGACCCCAACTACCAAGATCCGTATCCTGGACCACTGGAAAGAGGGAAGGAGGGAATCAGGAATTTGGGCCTGTCTTGCTTTTTAAAATCATTTTTGACTTATTAGAAATGATTACAGACACAGAAAAATAAAGAACACAACAAACACCCATATACCGACCACTCATCTTAAATAGAGTTGAAGGCCAGCTTTATCACTTGCTGTCATCAGCCTGGTCTGTAGCACATGCATAGCTGGACCCACGCATTCAACATGTGTTTACTGGAGCCCCGCCCTGGCCAGGCACTGTATTAGGTGCTAGGGGTACAAGAATGGATAAAACAAACAAACTTCCCTGCAGACAAATAATAAGCAACAAATAAATAAAACTGTAGTATTAAAAATGGTGAGAGGGCTTCCCTGGTGGCGCAGTGGTTGAGAATCCGCCTGCCGATGCAGGGGACACGGGTTCGTGCCCCGGTCCGGGAAGATCCCACATGCCGCAGGGCAGATAGGCCCGTGAGCCATGGCCGCTAAGCCTGCGCGTCCAGAGCCTGTGCTCCACAATGGGAGAGGCCACAACAGTGAGAGGCCCGCATACAGCAAAAAAAAAAAAAAAATTGTGAGAAGTGCTATGGAGAAAGAACAAGAAAGACAGGAGAAGGGAGCCGGGAATTAGCCAGGGCAGGGTGTAATTGTCAAAGGTCACTGAGGAAGGCCTCCTTGAGAAGACCCTGCTGGAAACACCAGGTCCTCGTCATCAGGAAATCCTTGACCTCATGCTGATCAGGCTGGACAGATCCTCCAGACACCTGGGCCCTGCATCAACCAGACCCTGAACTCCCCAGGGCAGGGCTGCACTTTGCACTCTCTTCCCCTGTGGCCTGCACTCCCCACCTTCACCCCAGCTCCCCGCTGAGCCTGGTCCAGGAAGGTCATAGCACCCTCAGGCCTAGGCAACCCCTGGCCGTGGGAGAAGGGCTCAGGCCAGGGTCTCTCGTCCACCAGGACCTGCAGATCCAGATGGACGAAGATGCCCGGCAGCACGAGGAGCTGCGGGAACAGTACAACCTGCAGGAACGGCGCCTGAGCCTGCTGCAGACAGAGATGGACGAGGTGCGCTCGGCCCTGGAGGGCAGCGAGCGCTCCCGCAAGCTGCTGGAGCAGGAGGTGGTGGAGGTCACCGAGCGGCACAACGAGCTCAACGTCCAGGTGGGGGCAGCTACCGGCCATATGGACTCCCACTCGGGGCGCTGGGGTGAGGCCAGGGCGGCGCCCAAACCTCATGGGCTCCCCTCAAAGGCCCACTCGGTAGATCCTCAGAATGCACCTGCAGAGCTTTCTTTCTGTTGTGGTTAGAAAACAAAAAAACCCATAACATAAAACGTACCATCTTAACCATTTTTCAGTGCAGAGCTTTTCAAGACAGACTCCCACGACTCCCCCCTGGAGATTCTGATCCAGTGAGTCTGTAGTGGGACCCACGAGAATTTAACTTTTAGAAACTCCTCATGAAATTCTGATGATTTAGCCAATTTTAAGGACAACGTTACCACCCCCCATCCCCCCACCCCGCCCAGTGTACTGAAGATAGAACTTCAGAACTGGAAGGGATCTAGAATATTCCAAAGTCCGACATTCGTGGTACAAATGAAAAACTGTGGCCAAGAGTTGAGTGGCTCACCCATGGTCAACACCAGGGACCCCAGCGGTGATGCAGGTGCTTCCTGCCGCTCACAATGCAGTCCTTTACCAGCACGGCTTCATCCTTACTCACCATCTCATGCGAATTCACCGAAAGAAAAAAATGTACATGGGACATATAGGGATTACAACCCCACTTTAGAGATAAAAAGACCAATCCCAGGGGTAAAAAGGAGACACATAGGCAGAAGCACTAGGGCTTGAACCTGGTCTTCCCAGCTCCAAGTTCAGGATTGTACTAGAGATACCACCCACCCCAGGCCTAAATGATGTTCTTCCCAGGCTCCGTGTGATGCAAATTCTAATCTAAAACTCAGAGAAGAATGCAGGATAGAGACCTTCACCCCAAGCAGGGGGCCCAGGGCCATTTCTTGTTGGGGGTCTGGGAGAGGGTGTCTCTTCCTGGACACAGGAAGGGCTGTGCAGACTCTGGGCTCATGGCAATGTCTTCGTTTCCTCCTCCAGAACCAAAGCCTCCTCGTGGTCAAGCGTAAGCTGGAGTCTGATGTCCAGCGCATCTCCAACGAGCATGAGGAGCTCATCAGTGAGTTCCGCTCGGTCGACGAGAGGGCCAAGAAAGCCATGACAGACGTAAGTGCATGCACGGCCTGCTGCAGCCGGGCGGGGCCTGGGCACCCTACCCCCACCCCAGCCAGGCCCCCTGCCGGCCAGCAGGCCACACTAGGCAGGGAAGGCCGCCTCCTTTGGTTTCTGAAAAGCCAAGAGATTAGAGCATGAGGCCTGGGGACACAGACCAAAGGAGCCGTTGAAGTGGGCTCATCTGGGCAGGTATTTTGGCAAGGAGAGGAGCCTTGAACCAGCCTTAAGGGGAGGGTTAGTGAAAGGAAGATGGGTGCTGTGCCCAGGGGTTCAGGGCTGGAGGTCAGCAAGGGAGGCCTTCAAGTGTTTTCACCCTAGTATCCCTTTGGGTGCTCAGTGGTGGATGCTACGTGCCCCACTTTAAAGATGAGGAAATACAGATTTTATCGTCAAGCTCCTTATGCTTGACTGAAAGGCCAGGAGCTCAGGAACATTGTTGGTCTTATTTGGTGCTGTGTTCTGAGATCATAGACTGGTACCCGGCACGCTGTAAGCCCGCCATGAATATTTTACACAAGAACAAGTGGGTTAAATGACTGGGGCTGGGTGCAGACCTTGGACTTTCTACTCAGACCTGTGTTTTTCCCGCTCTCTGTGCTGTGCCCCTCATGGAGGAGACAGCAGAGTCTGGCTGGAGAGCGCCGGCTGGCGGGTCCATGGGATTGGGTGGCCTGGGTCTGAGCACAGGTGCCTGCCTCCTCCCGTCACTCGGAGGGATGTGGGAGCATGGGGCACCCCCTCTACCACACCCCAGCAGCATGTCAGCCAGGGTCCTCTTGTCCACTGCTTGGTGTCCCAGAGGCTGGGAGACAAGGTCCCTCATCTCTCAAAGGCACTAGGAGCCTGGATGGGAGCCCAGCTCCAGCTCCAGTGCTTCCACCCGCCCCCCCCACCCCCCACCCCAGGCTGCCCGCATGGCCGAGGAACTCCGGCAAGAGCAGGACCACTGCATGCACCTGGAGAAAATCAAGAAGAACTACGAGGTCACCATCAAGGACTTGCAGGCCAAGATGGAGGAGGCTGAGCAGCTGGCTCTCAAGGGAGGGAAACGCACAATCATGAAGCTGGAAGCCAGGGTGAGGGCGGCACTGAACCAGAGGGAAAAAGGAGATGGGAAGGGGGTCTTTTCCCCCCAAAAGTGCCAAGCATCTGATGAGGAGCTGGGCCTCTAATCTATTTCTACAACGGTCTCCTCTCCTCCTCCTCTCCCTGTCATCTTCCCCACAGAGTGTCCTTAGCCCCCAAGCAGAGTGGTTCCCCACATTCTTCTCTGTCTCTGTTCCCAGTCTCTGTTTCCAACATTATTCCTCTCTTATTACTTACTTAAAACGAGCCTCCGTCTTCACCTCATGGAATGTCAGAGCTGGAAGGGCCCAGGGGGTCGGTCACCTTGTCCCACCCCTGCCTCCCCCATTTTCCAGAGGAGGAAACTTGAGGCTCAAGGCATCTGACCACCTGCTGGTGAAAGGCTGAGCCCACCCAACCCTCCTGGGCAGGGCTCACCTCTGGGCAGGAAGTGGACACCGCAACACCCCTGCCCAAGGCCACTGAGCTCTGAAGTTCAAAAACCTGCGTTCCCCCAGCCGCATTCCTCTCCTCCTCCCCCAGATCAAAGAACTGGAGACGGAGCTGGACGGGGAGCAGAAACAGCATGTGGAAACGGTCAAGACGCTGCGGAAGAATGAGCGGCGCCTCAAAGAGCTGGTCTTCCAGACGGAGGAGGACCACAAGACCAACCAGCGCATGCAGGAGCTGGTGGAGAAGCTGCAGAACAAGCTGAAGGTCTACAAGCGGCAGATCGAGGAGGCGGTGGGTGCCCGCCACGTGGCCCCAATTCTCCCCCCTTCCCAGCCCAGGTTTCCAGCCTTGGTTAGAATGAACCACAGGAGAGGACTTAAGTCTTGGCCAAAAGATGGCTTCTTGTCCACAGCACTTCATCCTCGCTATCACATGGGGAGTGGACTAGACATGACACACTGGAGATAAGAACGTGTAAAAAATGAAAATATCCCGAGAACACCCGTGCTAACTGAAACACCTACTTCGGAGGGATCTAAAGCCAGGGAAGGTCTCGGGTGCCTCCGTCCTGCTTCCACTGCCCCTTGTGGCCTCTCCCTCCTGGTCAGAAGGTTAAACACCAGGACCTTCCCTTTTTTGATCCCCTTGACACAAGGCAGGAAGGCTGATACTCTTAATCTATTTCACAGGTGAGGAAACAGCCCAGAGTAGGGTACTTATGTTATTTCAGTCAAAGTCACATGGTTAGCAAATGGCAGCTTCAAGTCTCAACCCTAGACCGCACGCCCACCTGCCGCCACCATCATCCCCCACCCAGGATGTAGATATTTGACTCTGCTGTCATTTGCCACCAGTTCTGGGACCACCACATTGACTACATCATCCACCCACACACCTAACACTGTTCCCAAAACGCTCAATAAAGGCCAGGCTTACAGGAAGTACGGTTCTAACCAAAATGACACTATTACTCTCTTGAGAAGATGAGGGGGTGGGAAATGTGTGACAGGGGCTCAAGAAAGCACCAAATCCACATCTCCCATGGTGGGGTACCAATAGCTAATGCCTAAAACCACACATTATAGAAGCCGCAACAGAGCACATTTTATTTAGAAATATGGACGTCAAAGCCAAAAACAATCAGCCAAAAGTGTTGAAGGTGGGTGTCCGTGGTGACCTGGAGGATGCCCCGACCCAGGACAGCTGTGTTTCCTAATAAGCCTTACAGAACGACTGGACTCTTTAAGATGTCCATGTAGAACTGAAAACAATGCACGTTTAGCCAGAACAAGCCAGGTTTATGCCCCATTTTCCACTGTGCCTTTGTCACAGGAGGAGCAGGCCAACCAGACCTTGGCTCGCTATAGGAAGACGGTACATGAGCTGGATGACGCCGAGGAGCGGGCCGGCATGGCGGAGACCGCCCTGAACAAGCTGCGCACCAGACACCGCGTGGCTGGCAAAGGCATCACCTCTGTGGAGATCATCCAGGTGTCCAAGGCAGGCACCTCCAAAACCCTTTCTGAGGAGTGAGGTGCCACGTGTCCCAGCTCACAGCCGGTAGGTGTGGACTCTATGCTCCAAGTTCACCTCCCCTGCTCTTGCTTTGCTCTTTCCAACTTCTCTGCTTCCTGTCTGCCATGCCCCGACCTTATGCAATGGGGATCCCAAAGCCTCCCGTCCCTTCAGCTGCAACACCCCCTCAGCACTCTCAGGTGTGATGCCGTCCACTTGTGTCACAGGTGCTGGTGGTCGTGATGCTCCCCCCATCTGAGTGGAAGCTCTTGGGAGGCAGGTTCCACGTCTGCTGCCCCTTCACACTAGGCCTGGCAGATAGGTGCTCAGTACATGCTTGTTTTCACTGGAGAACTGTAGGGACATTTGCAAGTTTATAGGTGGTGTGTATTCATCTTTCATATCCCCCACAGTATCATCCCTGAGGATTTCATCAATGCTGGCTGAATTCAGGTTTCTAACATCAAGGAAATCATCATCACAACTACCATTTCTTGAGCACTGAGCACCAGTGGGATTTTAGGGGAAATTTTTTTAATAGTCTTTTATTATTTTCCTTAATCCAGAACCAATTGAGAAGAAATACAGGAGACAATTACATAAAAGTCACAATGCTAGTTTTATTATGATACAGTTCTAGATTGAGAATTCATGGGTGTCCACCATGAGCATCCTTGTACTTCACCCCAGAATTAAAAGTACCTGCAGAACTGAACAACCACAGCCCTGCTCCCTGGGGAGCAGCCCCTACTCCAAGGGCAGGAATGACCAGAGCTCATCGACCCTGCAGGTAGATCCAAAAGGAGACCAGATGGGGTTCATCCCCGCCATCCTGGTTCCTTCTTCCAAGCACAGGATAAACCACTCCTCTTCCCATGAGAGGAGCAAGGGAAAGGTGAGAAGCAAAGAACATTATTCTAGAGCAGTGGTTCCCAAAATGTGGTCCTTTGGACCAGCAGCCACCTCAGCATCACCTGGGAAGTTGTTAGAAATGCGAATTCTTGGGCTCCACGCCAGACCTACTGAAGCAGAAGCTCTGGGGGTGGGCCCTGCATTTGAGGTTTAACCAGCCCTCCAGGTGATTCAGACATATGGGCAAGTTGGAGAACCAGTGCTGCAGCAGAAATCTCCCCTTACAGAAACAGGAGCCAGGGAATGCAGGTTTCTTCTACTTCCACAAGAGCCAGACATGTGGTAAATGTTTTTCACTCTAATTTATACCGTGAGGTAGGTATAAATATCTGCGTTTGCCAGGTAAGGAAAATGAGCTCAGGGAAGTTCAGTGACGCCCATGGTCACGCAAGCCCTGTGCTGTGGAAAGGCAGGCTGTCCTTTATTTTAATTGCTGTGGAGATTGATAAGGTTACCGTCTGATTAGGATGAACCGGGACAACTCATGATCAAGGACTTGGTTTAGGTTGGGAGGGGCAGGGGTTTGGAGTCTCAGTGCCACGTGCTGATGGTCAATCTCCACGGATTCTGGGAATTTTTTTCTGGCCTCATGTTCAAGCATCCAGTTGAGTCAGCCCTTGGTGAGGGTAAGGTCCCCCACTCACAGCTCTCTCTCTCTCAGGACCGGGTCAGTTTGGGTTGTAGCCAGAAGGGATAACCCCACTGACCTCTGAATTCAAGCTGAGCCTTTTCTCACCATTTGCTTAGGGAGGGAGCAAAAAATAGGACACAGAATCTTCTTTTTAATTCTCTAATTCTTAAATAATGGTTAGCTCAGGAAGTTAAGGAAACCAGAGGCTTGCCTCTGGATGAGTCCTACAATTAACATGTAACCCCCTCCCTGCAGGGCAAAACCCTCAAAGGGGTCCCTTCCTTTGAGCTCCCCTCTTGGTGGGGGTTACTCCTGAGGCCTCCTGCACCACCCAGACTCGGGAGGCATTTCAGCTCCTTCTGCCTGCTAAGTCTTAGCCTCCAGGATTAGGTACCTTGTAAAGCAGATCCCCTGCTCCAGCTTGGTGACTGTTTATTCCTGGGGTCTGCTGGCCCTGGTCCAACTGCTCTGTCTTCATGTCATTGGGTTACAGTCCTGCCAACAGTGCCCAGAGGCAGAGCCCCTGGGGTCTGCTCTCTGTGTCCTGGTCCATCCTCACTCTTTTACCCCATTTTCCCCTTATCAGTCACAGATATGCCATTGTGGCCATGAGATATTGCAAGCAAACTAGTACATGGGTTAGCACTAAGCCAAAATCCCACAGGAATTTAGTTTTCCAAAGTGGCATTATCTTCAATCACAAATACTGACCAAGCTCTGAATATGGAATAGGCCTGTACTCTGGGATACAGAGATGAATAAGAAACAACATCCTCCCTCGTGGAGCTCAGAATCCAGTGGAGAGGCAGACGCACACAGCAATCACCATTAGGCTGTGAGCGACTGTTCTGCAGTGTTTGCTTCTCACAGGAGGGGATTCCAGGGGAGGAACGACTGGTTCAACCTGAGGTGGCTAGGGAGCAGCTCCATGGAGGACATGACCCGTATGAGAGTCTAGAGCAGCGCCACTCAGTGGGTGGTCTCCATTGCAGAAACTGAGAGGAAGCGTTTAGAAATTTCAAGAGCAATTGGATGCTGCCATGACATCCAAGGGCATGGTCAGTGTATTTCATAAAAGTATTCATCTCAGATAGTAATTAAAATAAACAAAAATGAAAAGTAAAAATAATAGAATCGAAATTAAAAAGAATAAATAAAATGGATCCCTCACCAGGTAGAGAGGGAAAGAAGGGAATTCCAGATAGAAGGCCCAACACATGCAAAAGTGCAGAGGTGGGATGCGCACAAGGGTACAGCATGACTGGAGAAGAGGGGCTCAGGATGAGGTCAGAGTGCTGGACAGGGTGGGAGACAAGCTGGTGGGACAGGTGTGGGGGGTGGGTGTGAAGGGCCCTGCTGGGAGCAAGTGTTCCATAATCTCCACAAGGAAATCTTGCTAATTTTTAAAATCCATTTGTGGGATGTGATGAGTAGTAGCTTTTCTTTCTTGGGAAGACACATCAAGTTGGCAAAAGAAGCCTCTTGGCCCCTCATGAGACATTGCAGACAAGTGCATGGTGAGCACTGCATCCCAGGGCATCGCACTCTGGCCCTCTCAATGGCCCGACTAGAGTTCAGGCCTACCTGGACATGCCAGGCCCAAAGAAGGTGTCCCTAAACCCTCACAACCTAGCAGAGAATGAGCCAGGTATGGCCCAGTGGTGTCCATTACAAGGAAGGAAACCTGTGCAGAAGCAGCCCAGGAACCTGAGGGCACTGTCTTTCTAGCAAGAAGGGGTCAAAGATGTCAGAATTTCCAGCTCTGGTCCACAAGGGTCTTCTCACCCTCTCTCTTTTTTCTTCCAGGGTGACACAGATCACAACAGCAGACCACTGAGAGGAAAAATATATGAAAATGGAAAACCGGGTCTATCCTGAGAATGTTTACTATGCAAAGGAAAGTACAAGCCAGAAAGAGATAGGTGCAAAAGAATAAAGATAGCTGTGGGGGAGATGGGCTTGGGGATGTAAATACCCAGCCATTACAGGAATTTAAATTAGCATGGCTTCTCCGAGATGGCATCAACCTGTCAAGCACTTGGATAACAGTAAGAGTGGGTCTGATTTAGTTGAGATTCTACATGTTCATGTCAAGGACGGAATATGTAATAATATCTGTGGAACTTGGCTGTTCTCTAGAAGTAATTCCTCGTGTGGACAATTTTAATACCTTGTCCCCATGCATCTTAAATAAAAGAAACTTGAAAAATAGACCGAGATTGTTTTTAAGTGAAGAATTTTTTCTGAGACTTCCTAATCCAAAGGCAATTTTATAGTATATCAGAGCTCTGTTGTGTCCGTGACCTCATTCACAGGCTTGTGTCTATTGGAAACCATGAAACCTATGTAGTCATGGTGAGGTTCTTTGCAAATTGTGAAAGGGTGTATCAGAGATATGAAGACAAACTAGGTTTCGTAAAGCTGAGATAGTTACAGGACCCCCTAAAAGGATGTTAAGATCCATCCAGGCTAACGACCCAAAGGCCCCCCACGCCACGCCTCAGCATCTCCCTGGATGCTCAGACACAGGTAGGTCAGTTCTGTGAGGGCAGGCAAAGTGTATCTTGTGTGTTTTATTCACTGCTGTTTCTCAGCAATAAGATAGCGCCCAGCCTGAAGGGAGAACACAGTAAATACGGTAAATACGTTTGGAGTGAATGTCAGTGCTTCCTGACATTGCACAAAGAGCTTCCCTAAATCAGGCTGAGCCCTGCCCCCTGGTGGAATCCACTTGTCAACCCTGGTTTTGACACCCAGGACCCTACAGAACCACCTGAATGGAAGGCAGGTCTCACGGTCCCTCCAAGTTGCTCTTCCCTTCCTGGGTCTTTCCATCTTCCCAAGTGTGACAGGATTTCTTTGTCACCTTCTGACACTCCTCGACCCTGTTTCTCTCCTCACTGTCCTAGTCTTTGGGGTGCAGGGGCAGAGGGAGCAGCCCTCAGAACGCCCCTCCTCCCCAGCTTCATGGAAATGGGGTCTTCCCTTTGAATTTCAGCACCCTGACCTCTCCAATGCACTAGCAGACAGAAATCATTGTTCAGGCTGGTAGAAGAAGGGATATTAATATGCTGGTGGTGGATCCCTCTCCGTCTTCACACGGGCCCACATCATCCCCATGATGGTTCTAATCTTCACACTCTCTAGGCACCTCGGAGGGAACGGGGTTTGCGTCCTTCTGTGCAAATGCACCAAATGTGAAGACGCTGCCCTCCGGTGGTGGGGTCTCCAACTGCTGTATGTGAATTTCCTGTGAGACACCAAATCACACAATCTTAGAATTATATTAGAATTTTTAGGGCTCAAAGGGACATTTGGAGGGTGTCTAGTCCAACTTTCAGCCAGCTTGGGATTCCCTTCCACAGCATCCCTGAAAAAAATGGTAATCCAACTTGAACTCTTCCAGTGAAAAAAAGGCAGCCCATTGCAGTTCTGGCTGACAATCATGGTTCAAAAGCCCCACCCAGTACTGAGTCGAAATATGTCTCCTCTATTTTGCCCTTATTTTAATCTAGTCTTCACCTCAGTAATTACATAAAATAAGTCTAATTTTATGCTCTGAAGTCAGATATGGGTTCCACTTTCCCAGCAGTGTGACCCTGGGCAACTTAACCTATCTTATCTCCTGTTTCCTCAACTATTAAATGAGGAATAATAAGAGCATCTGCCTCGTAGGAATGTGAAGTTTAAACAAGATAACTTGGCATGGAGCCCATTATGCATGGCACTGAGACACTCGCCAAGTTTCTTCTAGCATTCTGTAGGACTCCGACACTTGACCTCCTGGGGGAGGCTCTGCTGGGCTGTCAGTCTAGTAGCTGATGGCAGCGAGCCTCTTCCTGGAGAGATGCCAGGAGCATTCCATGAGGTTGAAAGACCTCATCATTGTTTCCTGGAGGACAGTCCACTTTTGGTCCCCCCACCTCAGAGAATTTCAGAGCAGCTCCTGACTTTGCCAGGGAGGGTGGGGGCCCAGAAGTAGACAGGCTCAGTGACTTGCCCAAGACCATTCAGTTAATGCAGAGACAGAAATAATTCTTTGTGGCAGGAGATGAGGTGAGGTTTCTGACCCAGTGTTTACAAGAAAACGGACTTCACCTCGCCACATATGCTGTTTTTTGCCTAAGGACATGAAATTTCAGAATGGCTTAAAGGCCTAAAAGGGTATAATCTATATGGCCTTACAAAATAATAATATGTAATTGGCATCCACGATGATTGATATCAGGGCACTGGCACCATGTTCTGTAGAGTAAATGGAGCAAAGACTATTTAGATGGTTTTGCTAAATGTTTTGGGATAGCTTTCAAGGCTGCTAAATTTTGTTATCACTGATTGTATTAAGTATATTTTCTTATTTTCTATATTCTTGAAGGTCTGGCATCTGAGGAGACACTGCCTCTCCCAGGACTGCCAATTCTTAGGGATAGCAAACAGCTCTCATACACAGACTAACCAATCTGGAGCCCAAACTCTGAACCACCTCCTCTATTCAGTTCTTATACTCTGGGAGGCAATATTTCCCTGCCCTAATTATCCCAGGACCAGGTAACAGACGAGGGACTGCCCCTCTGTCCCACAGCCTGCTGAAATTAGCCAATCCTAACCCTGCTCACCCTGCATCGCCCATTCCTTCCCATGGAAACCACAATGAAAGCCCGTGCCCATGCTTTCCCCCTTGCTCCTTCTACTCCTGACCAACCCTGGTGCTTCTCCACATGGCCCTGAGTGGCATGTCATGCCATGCTTCCTACTTCTGGGTCTATGAGTGTATAAACTTCTTCCTTCATGACAATCATTTCTATTCTGTGTATCTTCCCACACCTGATTAAAGCAAACCCCAAGTACATTTTAAGGTACATACACCAATTATCTTCCTCCTCCTTTCACATGTGAACCACTACTGGGTCCTTGTAGGGGACCCAGCAGGTTCTGGGTCATCCCCATGGAGCACAACTTTGGGTGTTTCCAGAAATCACAAAGACCCCGGGCCCTCCCACCCACAAGCCACCAGGAACTGAGGCTGGAGATCTGTTGTGAAAAGGCCAACCTGGAGTTATGGTAAAACCACAAGACTGGAAGGGAACTTGCTGGCTATTATAAGGGACTGTTCTCTCCTCTAAACCCTGAACACTGGCTTAGGCTAATGAAAAATGTATCCTGAGACTTTGGAGCAGTGATTCCGTAACACTTTTTTCTACAGACATTTAAAAAACCAACTTTTAAATAAAGACAGCAAAACAGTAACCAGATATTTTGACCAAGGGGGAACCTGTATTATGAAAATTAGGTTTGGCAATTAGAAAGGTTACTGTGGGGGTAGGTACAGGATGCAACAGGAGAGTCCTGGAAGGTAGAGGAAATCGTGTCTTTGCTGGTGCCTAAGGATGCGTAGTAGGCATAAAGGGGAGGGAGAGCCTGTGGGAGTGGAAGGTAGGAGTGGGGAGAACCCGCTGAGAGTGTGCTTGGTGGCAGGTAGTGGCACATGAGCCAACAGTGGTGCAAGCAATAGTGACATCTAATGATCTTTCACACCAAGCCCTGCAGTCACAGGTTCCAGAATTAGTGCAATGTGAAGGACCCCGGTCTCTACCTTTCCACACTGCTCTACCCTTCTGTCTGTCAAGACAGTTGCCACAACTGGTTAACTTCCCTCCAACTATGAAATTGCTCAACTTTTGCCAACATCTTCATTTGGGAGTATGATATGAGAAGCAGCCACAAATATATATGTGATAAGCACACAAAATCAGAGGCACGCTATATGCTACAATAGAAATATAGCCATCCCAGGTTAATCCATTCCCCAAAACAATTCTAAGATCAAAGGAGTCTATATCACACTATTTTTTTTTATATCACACTATTTTAAGTGAGAAAATAAGAATGCATTCACCATCTGTCCAAAAATTCCAACCGATTTCTCTGAATATCACTAAAACCCTCCTGAACACCTATAAAACAATTCTCCAAACATTTCTGCATAATATAAACATTTTAAACACTAATTACCTATTTAACACTTAATGAACTGCATAGTGATTACACTTGTGAGCAGTACATGATGACATGCACTATACTATATCTGATGAGAATTAAATATTCCCTTTAACCTACAACAGACATGTACCACAAAGCAAACAATGTAATAATGTGTAAAAGACATATCATTAATGCCATAGGGTTTAGCAAAATAAAAATAACAGGATATATTTTTTTAAATGGTTACTTACCAAATGATTCTGGTAATGGAGGACTAGGGTGACAGACAACTCTCTCACTAACGATAATTAAACAAATGGACAAAATACACAAAACATCTGCTCAAAATTAAGAGAACTAATAAGGTAGTAATTACCAGGTCAATATCCAAGAGAAACACCAGAGAGTGAGTTCAGCATTTTAGGACTGCTTTACCCAGAGGGCTATTTGCTAATTCCAGTACAAGTGGTTGAGAGTCTAAGCAGTACTTTTGACAGCCTATCATGACCACAAAGACAAAAGTCAGAGTCCAGGGCCCTCCAAGGATGAGGGTCCTGGTAAATGTCTGTTGTATTACTTAGAGTTCTCCAGAGAAATGGAACCAACAGGAGAGAGAGAGACAGAGACAGACAGAGAGAAAGATAGATACAGAGTCAGAAAGATACATAGGTAGATAGATGTAAAGAGATTTATCATAAGGAACTGACTCACATGATTATGAAGGCCAGCAAGTAAAAAATCTGCAGAGCCAATGTCCTGGTTCAAGGCGGAAGGCCAGAAGCTGCTGAAGAACCAGAAAGATCCAATGTTCCAGTTCAATTCCTCCTGTCACGCAGGAGGAATTATCTTTTACTTGGGGGAGGTCAGCCTTTTGTTCTATTCAGGTCTTCAACTGATTGGGTGAGCAACATCCACATTATGGAGGGCAATCTGTTTTCAGTCTACCAATTTAAATGTCAACCTCATCCAAAAAACTCCCTCACAGAAACATCCAGAATAATGTTTGACCAAATATCTGGGCATCTTAGGGCTCAGTCAAGTTGACAAATAAAATTAACCACCACACCTGTGTTTTGGGTTGGGATTCGAGGAATAAGGGTGCATTAGAAGATGAACATTCTTCCCAAGGACTGGAGCCCAGCTTTGAGTCATCTGGGTGGTCCAGAAAATCTCAAATCCTAAAATTAGATAAAGGTGATTCTAGACTGTTGACATCTTTGGGTACATGGCAAGATGAAAATGAAAACCTTATCTGGGCAAAGATAAAATCATTTTAGGTCTCAAATTATTCCTACACAATTTTAAAAATAAAATGTTAGACACAACATTGGTAACCAAGCGTATGAGAGGACAAGAACCAGTCAAAACAACATGTTAGTAATAGCAACAATCCCACAGGAACTTCAGAAAATGGCAAACACATGATATTTACTACAGAATTAAAATGCATGACAAGAATAGCATATAACTATGGAGAAGGATAACAAAGGAGCTAAGGTATTCTAAGATCCTTGCATTATCCAGGAAGAGAAAGTACTAATCATTGGTTGCTGGTAAACATTTAGCAACCAGCTCCCTGTAGGATAAAAGCCATGATCTGAAGCCTTTGTTACTTTCTATGGTATAAATGCTCTACCATGGCCGATGTCAAGCCACCAAGAGGTTACTGAACACGGAGTTGGGAGGAGATGGACATTCTTGGCTCTCCTGAGCCAGTCTGAGCTGGCTCCACCACAGCTCTGAATTAGTCCTTGAAAATGGAATATAAAAAATAATCAATCCGGGCTTCCCTGGTGGCACAGTGGTTGACAGTCCGCCTGCCGATGCAGGGGACACGGGTTTGTGCCCCGGTCCAGGAAGATTTCACATGCTGTGGAGCGGCTGGGCCCGTGAGCCATGGCCGCTGAGCCTGTGCGTCTGGAGCCTGTGCTCTGCAGCGGGAGAGGCCACAACAGTGAGAGGCCCGTGTACCACAAAAAAAAAAAAAAACAAAAAAACCAAAAATCAATCCACGGGACTTCCCTGGCAGTCCAGTGGTTAAGACTCCAAGCTTCTGGGCTTCCCCGGTGGCACAGTGGTTGAGAGTCCGTCTGCCGATACAGGGGACATGGGTTTGTGCCCCGGTCCGGGAGGATCCCACATGCCGCGGAGCAGCTGGGCCTGTGAGCCATGGCCGCTGAGCCTGCGCGTCCAGAGCCTGTGCTCTGCAGCGGGAGAAGCCACAACAGTGAGAAGCCCGCGTATCGCAAAAAAAAAAAAAAAAAAAGACTCCAAGCTTCTAATGCAGGGGACTCAGGTTCAATCCCTGGTCAGGGAACTAATATCCCATATGATGCACGGCGCGGCCAAAAAATAAAATTAAAAAATAAAATTAAAAAATAAAAATCAATCCAAAAGAAGGCAAGAAAGAAGAGAAAAAGAAACAGAATAGGACAAAAATAAAGTAAATGATAAGATGGTAGGGTTCAACTCCAATATATCAGTAATTACTTTAAATGTAAATGGACTGGATGTTTCAAGTTAAAAGATAAACATGCTATAAAAATAAAATGCAACTATATGTTGTTTATGAGCAGCTCATCTAATAACATAAGGTAATAGAAAAGTTTAAAGTAAAAAGAGAGAAAAAGATATACTGGGCAAACACTAACCAAAAGAAAGCTGGCGATGCTATATTAATATCAGAGAAGGAAACGTTAAGACAAAAAGCACTATCAGAAAGGAACATTTCATAATGGTAAAACATTCACTTTATCAAAAAACCTAACATATTATATAAAATAGAGGCACCTATAATATAGCCTCAAAATACATAAAGGAAAAAAATGACAGAATTAGAGATAGACAAATCTACAATCATTTGGGATGTATTAACACACCTTTCTTAGCAACTGAAAGAATAAACAAGCAAAACCAAATCAGTAGTTAAGCTAGAAATTATGCAGTTAAGGCAGAAATCTTTAACAAAAATATAACTTAAAACTTCCATGTTGGGCTCCCCTGGTGGTGCAGTGGTTAAGAATCCAACTGCCAATGCAGGGGACACAGGTTCAAGCCCTGGTCCTGGAAGATCCCACATGCCGCGGAGCAACTAAGCCCATGCACCACAACTACTTCTATAAGTTTCTGTCAAATGAGGTAATGATAGAGCCTTATGATAGAGCCCGCGAGCCACAACTACTGAGCCTGTGTGCTGCAACTACTGAAGCCCGCGTGCCTAGAGGCTGTGCTCCGCGACAAGAGAAGCTACCACAATGAGAAGCCCACGCACCGCAACGAAGGGTAGTCCCTGCTCGCCGCAACTAGAGAAAGCCCGTGTGCAGCAACGAAGACCCAGAGCAGCCAAAAATAAATAAATAAATAAATTTTTTAAAAAAACTCCCATGTTTAGAAATTTTAAAATGCTAATTCTACACAAACGCCTCCAGAAAACTGAAGAGAAAGGAATACTTCTGAACGCATTTTACGAGGCCAGAATTACTCGGATACCAAAACTAGAAATTACAAGAAAAGTAAATTACAAAACAATACCCTCCATAAGCAAAGATTTTAAATTATATTTTAAATTGTCAAATTCTTAACAAAATTTTAACAACTGAATACAATATTGTATAAAAAGAATAATACATCAAGACCAAGTAGGACTTTTCCCAACAATGCAAGTTTAGTTTAACACCCTGAAATCAATCAGTGTAAAAACTATAAAACTTATAGAAAAATACAGGAAAAAAAATCTATATAACCTTGAATTAAGCAAAAATTTCTTAAACAGGACACTTGATAAATGGACTTCCTCAAAATTAAGATCTTCTGCTCTTTGAGAGACATTAAGAGAATGAACCAAGAGAAGCCACAGACTGGGGAAGAAAAAAATTGGGAAATAATAAATTATGACAATCAATTTGGTACAGTATTCTCAAACAGTAATTGCCACAATTTATTGGCTGCTTTTAATGTGTCACGCACTCAAGTACTGTATATATGTCATCTATTTTAATCCTTAGAACCACCCTAAGAGGTGGGAACTATTATCCTCATTTGACAGAAACTTATAGAAGTTGATTGACTTGCCCAAAGTCATATATGTACTGTAGCTGGTAAGCTGCAGAGTAAGAATTTGAACCCAGTTCAATTTATTTCCAGTCAATGAACTCTCTTAAGCTGTCCATCATACTACCTTTTTATTAAAATAATAGAAGATTCCATAAAAACATGAAAAAAATGTGTCAGAAACAAAATGTGTAAGAAGTGGCCCTGGCCTCCAGGAGATTTACAGGCTTGCAGACTACAGATTTCACTTACCAAATTTGGAAAACGATACTTAGTATTCATAAGTATGCTTATCTGCTTGTTCTTGTAAGTATGGTTATTAGTGATTGTATGCTATTTATATACCACCTGAGACTATCTTACGTCCCTAGACATCCCATAAACTGGTCCCATCCCTGCGCTATGGAAATGAACTGGGTGAGCAGCCTAGAGTGGAAAAACCTGCATGCATTTTTCAATCCCTCTGCACTAATTGTATAAAATCCTTTCTATAGGAAACCTTCCCCCCTTGGGGCCACACCCAGCAATTGGGGCAATATCTAAATCATAAGGATTATTAAGTATTAACACAGAGTATGCATTTAGGTTTTTGTCCTTCTGTTAACTTATAGCTTTTATATGCATTGATTCAGTAACATTTCCAAGAGTCTTGTGGTGAATAGGTGGCAGGCCTTAACCCATGTAAGAGAAATGGAGGCAAATTGGCAGTAAGTGTTCACTGTCATTCAGCTGGTGGTACAAGCAAGAACCAATCTTCTTACTCTCCAAATCAACATTCCAGAAACTAAATCAAAGGTCTCCTGAACAGAAGGAAATCCTTAGATGTTTGCAAACACATAACCTTTCCAACCTATGATTGGTTATGTTCCTGATGTGTCTATACAAACCCCCTTCCCATTCACAACTGGGGGTAACCAGTCGAAACCCCAGACTGTTTTCATTTATTCATAGCTTCATTCAACAAACATTAACTAGGAACTTCCAGGTTCGAAGCACCATGCATTTCCTTGTATTTAAAATATGTGTGAACTGGTTTCATCCTAGTCTCTAAGTTCCTTGAGGACAGTGGAATTTTACCCAACTCTTCTGTACACTGCACAAAATGCTTGACACAATACTTGGCACTTGGTGAATACTCATTATTTGATGACTTGAAGCTTGATCAAAGCTTCAATTCAATCCTATTCCAATTCCAACTGAGAGGGGCTGGGACAAGATGGCGGAGCGGAAGGACCTTGAGCTCACCTCCTATCACGAGCTCACCTCCTATCATAAGCTCACCAAAATCACAACTGCTGAACAACCATCTATAATAAAGACCAGAACCTACCAAAAAAGATCTTCTACACCCAAAGACACAAACAAGAAACCACAACGAGATGGTAGGAGGGGCGCTCTTGCAATATTATCAATTCCAAGTGAATCTATTAAGCAAATAAAATCATCCCATGGCAGTGTCCAACCACTCTCTTCCTCCTGTTTCCCATTTCTAAGTACCACCTTCCCTGGAATTAATCTTTTAAAAGGCAGAGTCCTCATATTGGATACTAGATCAAGGTCATTACACTAGTCTAAAAAACAAACACTAAAAATAACTTGCCCTTCTTGTAACTCAAACTGGCTCTTACACCAGAACATGATGGGATTAGGGGCTATGTTCTGGACTAGGCATCAGGTCAGCCCTGCCACTGACTTACATCAAAACCTTCCTCAACTCTCAAAATCCTCTGGTCCTGTTTCTTCAGTACAGAACAAGATGGTTTCACTTCGAGCCCCTGTGGAACTAAGAGTCTATCATCTGGAATGGCTCATAAAACATGAAAGGAAATGCATCAAACGGTAAGCTTTGCTTAGGCTGAAAAGCAAAATATTAACTCAAACGATAGAACCAGTGACTAACATTAAACGTCTCACTGTTACTTTTCTGAGGCTAAATTATTTCTTACCTTGTCATTTATCATAAAGAGCCTGGTATTACTGATTTGCATGTGTCACTCTCATCTGCCCGGATTATAAACTCCTTCAAAGAAGGAACTGTCCTTTGTAAAGAGGTGGGATCTGAATAAAACACGGTAGGTATTTTGACTCTGGGTACCAACTCTACGTACTTCTGGATTAGTTCACCTAACTTGCAGACACACGAGGAATCCTTGCTTCCACGAGTGCTGTCCTTTCTTTACCAGGATGTTGTCTTCAGGAGGGAGTGATTAACTGAAAACGATATTTCACAGCTCTCAATCTGTCCTCGATCGCCCTTAAGACCAAAGGCTTTGTAGCCATGGGACCAAATACAACAATTACTTCCAGGGCGTTACTGCTCCATGAACAGCCCCAGAGAACACAGTGTGACTCTGAAGTAGGGAATTTGACGAGTTCACTTTGGTGAACATCACCTGACAGCCAAGCATTGGGGTCAAACTTGTAAACCACCCCAGAGCCAGGAGAGCCGGTTCAGAATTTCTGTGGGTTCAAGAGCAACCAGTCTAGCGGGAAGAGGGGTTCAGGGCATTGTCTTCCTGTGTTTGGGGGGCAGTTGAACTCTCCCAACTCCCCGGTGCTGTGGCGCCATCTCGGGAACAGGGAACAAGCGATTCTGACCGGGGAAGGGTCGAGAAGGTTCCTTGGAGAGACTTCCACAGAGGGAGACGGGCTCTGACGGGGCCTCTATGAAGGGAGAAAAACATAGGGATTTGTCGGTCCGTGTGGCTCAAAAGGCCCCAATTCTCAGTACCTCATTTCGTGACCAATGCACTTGTGAAAGCGCCAAGGCTCCACACACGTCGGTCCGTGAGTCTGAGGACATTTTTCGAGGGAATCAGTAAGATGTCCACGCTGCCGCGCCACCACCTTCCAGCGGTTTTCTGACGCCGACTTCGCAGAGGCAGCAGCTTCCCCTCAGGCCCGACCCTCCCCCGCCGGCCGCGCTCGGGACCCCGGCCGCGCGCCCGGCTGTGCGCGTGCGCCGACCGCCCCAGCCGCGCTGCGCAGGCGCCGTGGCCACTTCCGGGATCTGTCAGCCGCTCCCTCAGGGCCTCGGTCGTCCGCCCGCGACCGCCGGAGCCTGTTCGCGTCGACTGACCAGAGTCCGCGAATTCAACGCTCCGAGCCCGTTCGGACGGCCCCGACCCCCAGGTAAGGCGCAGCAGGGGCGAGTTTCTGGCCTTGCCGGCCTCCGCTGGGCCGGCCTCGTCCCGGATCTGAACCCGCGGGGGCGGCGAGGCGGGGGCTTAGGCCGTGGGGCCCTGAGGCTGAGGGGCGGGCCGGGGGGAGGGGGCGGGGAAGCCGCGTTTTCAGAGGGGCCTGCCGAGCCCTGGGGTCCCCACACGTCCAGATCCCATTTTCACGATTTTCGAGCGCCAAGCCTTCTCCGATGCCAGAATTAAAGGTTGCTTCTTCTGCGCTTCCATTGTGGGCATTTATCCCAGTCTCTAATATTGTGGTGAATGGAATCATCTCCCCCCAGTCGAGCGTCACGAGGCACCGTTCATTCCTTTCTTCAGCGTCTAGAATAGGGTCCCTGCGCGCCATAGGCGCCCCTGGAATGTTTGGCTCCTTTCTAGGGCCGCCTTCCATCCTTCAGATGTTGGGGGACCTTACCGAGCTCGAGAAGAACCTTCCCCCGAGTTCTTTAAGAATCCCCCCGCTTGGGTGCCGCCTTCCCCTAAGTCACAGTTGTACCTCTTCGCTCCTGGTCGCTCCGTGGAACCCTTTTGTAGCGCCTTTCCCACCACACCCCTTCGGTTGGGCTGCCCAGATTGCCATCCCGGCGCCACCATTGCTTGGATGACCCTGGGAAGATTGCTTCTCTGAGTCCCCGTTTTCTCATCTGTAGTAATAGGATCCTCAGGGGTTTCTGAGGCTCCAGTGAGTTTATTTGCATAAATGCTTAGGATAGTTCCTGGCCCAGAGTAGGTGCTCAATAAATGTTAGCAGTTATTCCTGCTTCTCGGCGTTCTCTGTCTGTGTGTATCTATCTCCCCTTCCTCTTCTACGCTTCTCCCCCCAGATTTGAGGACCAGGAAAGTGTCAGATTTATTTATGTTTCTGGCCCCAACCTGGTACTTACTACACTGCTGGGCACATGGCAGGCACTTAATAAATTGTAGTTTAGAATCTTTCATTATAAAGCCATCTGTTCTCATACTGGGGCTTTGGAGCCGGAAGGAAATGCTGACCTACTTTTATCTATTTCAACTCATTGCTGAAATTACCTAAATTATCCTAGTTCTGCCCTCTTTTATCAGTTTTTAAATCTAACCTTTTGGTTTCCCGGAGGCCCTGGGTTTTTCAGGTATCTTAAAAAAAAAGAAAAAAAGAAAGAAAAGGAGAAGGTATCATTCAGGAGGCTATTTTTTGCCCTGTGAGGGAGTAGGTGTAAGTGGCTGCTTCCTACACAACCTATTCGGAGGCCTTCTGAGGTTAATTTATCTACTTACCACAATTAAAGGAGGGGATCATTCTTGGAAAATTAAATCTCCTGCTGGGGGAGAGTATCAGATCTAGGTAACTAATGCTGTGCTGAAACAGGTTCTGCCTAAGGAAGTTTGGTCTGCTGGTGAGACTGGTGCCTGGAGTTGGAACCTGTCTCTGAACGCTGGGGAGGGTGTGGTGACCTTGTCAGAGCACCTGCTATTGCTGGGCTGGGTATTGAGAGCAATTAGAAACTGGATGAATCACAGTCTCAAAAACTGACCCCAAGCAGGGAACTGAAATCCCCACAGTACAAATACTTTAAAGCTCCAGGATCGAGAATTTAAAGCCTAGGTAGGTGTTTCCAAGTTCAGAGGCTACTTACTGGTGTGTATTTCTAGGGATGGTTCAAAAGCCTTGGGTCAGAGGAAGAAAGGGAACTAACTAACTTAACTTACCGAGCATCTGTTTTAGGCTAGGCTTTGAACTACATGCTTTCACGTATTATTTAATCCTGCTACCACTGGCCTTAGGATGTCAGTTCTGTGTCCATTTTACAGATGAAGAAAAATGAGTTTTAGAGATATTGAGTGACCTGCCCAGGGTTTCCTAGCTACTGTGTGTCAAAGCCAGGATTCAAACCCAGGTCCTCTTGGCTCCACAGCCCATGGCTAACCAAATACCAGGATGACTCAAGTGATAGGTAAAGAAAGAAGTTGGGGGGTGGAGGGGGTCCCTGGAATCATAATGTCCTATAAATTGTTCTTTCTCTCTCTCTGTGCTGGACATTGAAAGTTCATCAGTAGAAGTTTGTTAAATTTAATGCAGCACCTTTTTGTCTCTCCCTTTTTCTTCTCTCTACCCTTGTTAAGACAAAGTTTTTCAGATTTCACTTAAATATGAATCACAGTTTAGAAATTATAATTATCACCCTACGACAGAGATTTCTTTTTCTTTGTACAAAATTCAAGTTGTCATTATTCTGCTTTCACACTGAGTTTAATGAACACAGGCTGTGTTTACTGGTGTCTTATGAATCTGACAAACATGAGTGTTGTCTTGGCCTACAGACTTAAAATAGCCACATGATTATAGAAGGAAGTACAGGTCTAAGTGTATGTCCAAATACGGAACTTGAATGCTATAACGAAATTAGAAATGCGATTTTAGAAATAATTATGCCATTGAGTAAATGTTTACCTCTTTTGAAGGCTTTGCTGCATTGCTTATAACCGTGAGGTTTAGAATAAGAAAGCCTTTGTCTGCACCTTTTTTTTAATATAAATTGAGAACTTTTTTTTTTTTTTTTTTTTTTTTGCGGTACGCGGGCCTCTCGCTGTTGTGGCCTCTCCTGTTGCAGAGCACAGGCTCCGGACGCGCAGGCTCAGCAGCCATGGCTCACGGGCCCAGCCACTCCGCGGCATGTGGGATCTTCCTGGACCAGGGGACGAACCCGTGTCCCCTGCCTCGGCAGGTGGACTCTCAACCACTGCGCCACCAGGGAAGCCCGAGAACATTTTTTAAATTTATTTATTTATTTATTTTTGGCTGCGTTGGGTCTTTGTTGCTGTGTGCGGGCTTTCTCTAGTTGCGGTGAGCGGGGGCTACTCTTCATCACGGTGCGCGGGGTTCTCATTGCCGTGGCTTCTCTTTGTTGTGGAGCACAGGCTCTAGGCATGCAGGCTTCAGTAGTTGTGGTGTGCGGGCTCAGTAGTTGTGGCTCATGGGCTCTAGAGCACAGGCTCAGTAGTTGTGGCGCACGGGCTTAGTTGCTCCGAGGCATGTGGGATCTTCCCAGACCAGGCTGGAACCTTTGTTCTCTGCCTTGGCAGGCGGATTCTTAACCACTGCGCCACCAGGATAGTCCACCTTTTCTTTTTTAACTATATATGAAATGTGTGCTTTTATTGCATGTAGATATTTACATTAAATTATTAATTTGCAGACCAATTTTGTTTCAGTTAACAAGTAAGCCTTTAAAATGTGGCATATAAACTAAATTGCTTTTAATTAAACAGATGTTTATGGCACAACATGTTATTTTGAGTAACTGAGTAAAACCTTATGTAATGGGTAAGCGTATCATATCAGAGAAAAAGAATCATGCACTGAGCTTCTGGAGGTTTACTTTTAAAAAAATAGACAAATTAAGCAGTGTTATTTGAATTCATTTAAAAGTTTTTTTTATTTCGAGTTAGAGATTTTATTTGTGAGTTGCAATTTGCTTTCTAGAACATGTACCCGTAAAAAAAAATTAATGACTTAAATATCCTCACTCTTAGAATAGAATGTGAAACACTGATATTTCTCTGCCAGTTCAAGATATCAGATGTTTTATTTAAGGGTACACTTATCTCTTTTTGACCTTTAGGTTCCCTTACAACAATTAGCAGAGACATTTCCTTTGCTTTCTACTAAGATTGATTTCTGCTTTGTCTGAGATTTCATTGTTCACTTTACAACCTTCTGATGGCCTTTCCATTCATTTCCTTCTTGCATCAGAATTCCTATCTCACATTTCTGTCTCCACCCTAGGTTGACTTGTACTTAAGTATTGAAACGTCTGAGTGCTGTGGGAGTGCCTCTTAGAAATGATAAAAAAGGGATGGGGGAAAAAAAAACAAAAACAAAAAAAAAAAGAAAAAAAAAGGGATGGGGGTGGGGCCACTGACTGCTTTTTTGAAAAAATTTCTCCTATTTCAGGTAAAAGTTGCTTCATCAGTGTGTCTAGATTTGGGTGCCTATAGAATGGAGAGTGTGATTTGATTTTTAATTTAATGATGTTTCACAGATTCCTGCTTTTCATTTAGTTACAATAAAATGTTTAAAGAGTAACTAACATAACAAACACCTGCCTACTCTTTGCCTTGATTCGCCAGTTGACGTATTGCCACATTTGCTCTTTATGCATCTACTTGTTGTCCTGAATGATTGAAAATAAGTTACAGAAGACGTCATGACATTTCATCCCTAAATACTTCATTATCTTTATCTCCTAAGAGTTAGGACATTCTCCTACCTAACAGCCAACCATTATCATAGTTAAGAAGTTGAAAATAATTCCGTATTGTTGTGTGATAGGTAGTTCAAATACAAATTTTTCCTATTTTACGAAATACATCTTTTACAGCTGTTTTAAAAATGTAGGTTTACAATCAAGTTTCATTTATCAAATTTGGTTTTCATAGCTCTTTTAATCTAGAACAGCCACCCTCCCCCACCCCAACCTCTTTTGAATTGTCCAGGCCAATTGTTTTATAGGATGGCACACATTCTGGTTTTAACTGTTTGTTTTCCCTTGGTGTTACTTAACTAATTCCACTCCCCTTTATTTCCTGTAAACTGGAAATTAGGTCTAGATGTTGATTGGATTTAGCATAAATACAATATGTTTGGCATAAATACTTCATAGGTAGGTTGGCCATATTACCAGGTTTCTCCAGCATAGTCCTGTGGCCTGTTTTTGCAGCATAATTATTAATAGTGCCCCTTTATGCTCTCTTGAAAGTATTCCGGTCTGGATAATAAATTAAGTGGTCACTATTTATAAGTGATGGTGCGCCCTTCAGTTTGTCTCCTGTCAGGAGGCCCATCAGATTATATTGTTCCACTACTTATGATACTAAGATTGATTGCTTGGTTAAGGTGGTGACTGCCAGATTTTTTTATTGTAAACACGTTTTTCTGTTTGTAATTAATAAATAATCTATGGGATGATCATTTGAGACTGTGTGAATATCTTGTACCCCAACAGTCCTTAACTCATGGTTTTAGAGTCCCTTGATGTGGTTACAGTGCTAATTGTATTTAAATGATTAAGTTTTGACATTGAGATTGGTCTTTTTCAATGGGAGAATTGTTTTTTTTATCCCCAAACATTTTAGGATCCCCAGACAACTTAAATATGGGTTGCCTGCCATTTTAAATGCTTTTTCTGTTGCTTGTTGCAGCTTTCTGTCCTTTGAACACACTAAGAATAATGTCCCTGCATCAGTTTTTACTAGAGCCAATTACCTGTCATGCCTGGAACAGGGATCGTACCCGTAAGTATGCTATTAACTTTGCTCCTTTATTTTGGTACCTTTGATTCTTTTAGATGTAGGTACTTTTGGGGATCACATATTTCAATATCATATGTGAACAGGACATAGATATAGCTTCAGAGAGAACTAGGTCAGTCCTTTGGTTTACAGGTAGAGAAATCAAGGCTGAGAGTGTTGGAAGGACTTTCCAGTGGTTACACCCAAGTTAATGTCAGAGCTGTAATTAGCACTCAGGCCTTCTGGCTCCTTGTCCACTTCTTTTTCTACAGTACCACCTGGAGGACAGTTTATATCAGAGACATCTTTCATTGCCCTAATAACCCAATGTCTGGGATGGTTGTACAGTAACACTCACCACCCAGCATTTAGTCAGAATACTAGGACCTAGATATAAGACACATATGGTTTACAAAGTGGCATACTGAGAGCAGTATTTAATCTAGTGTTTACTATGTTATTCATAATAAGCTTGAGTTTCCAGTTTTATAGCTCTAGCAAACTAGAAAGGGATGGAGAAGACTTTTAGAAGTAGGTGTAGTACAGCAAGCAAAGTGCAGGTAACATGACAAGGAGAAGGCAAAAAAAAAAATCTAAAAACAGACAGAAGTGTAGTATTATGCCCATGAGTTATTTTTAAAAGTTAGGTATTTATTCACTGTCTAAAATAATAGCCTTATTGAAATATAATTCACATGTCATAAAATTCACCCTTTTGAAGTATACAGTTCAGTGGTAGTTAGTATATTAAACAGAATTATGCAACAATCACCACTGTCTAGTTTCAGAATATTTTCATCACTCCAAAAAGAAACTCTGTGCCCATTAGCATTCACTTCCAATTTTCCTCAAAACTTCCAGCCCTAGGCAACTACTAATCTGCTTTCTGTCTCCATGGATTTGCCTGTTCTGGATATTATGTATAGATGGGGGAACTATTAAATGATTGACCTAAAGTTTGGGTCATAGACTTTAATTTTAAGAAATCGATATTTATTTTTTAAAAGTGGATGAACTAGAAAGGAAAAAATACCAGTATAAGTTTAAAAAAATCCATCATATATGTATATTCTTAACATTTTAGATTGGTCTAAGAGAGTTCTCTTGAGAATTCTATTTTGTGATTTATATTGGCTTTATTGTAAAGAAAAACTTCAATATATTTTATCAGTAGTATCAAGGGTTGTTGGAGGTTTTGTTTGTTTGTTTCTTTGTTTTTATAAACTAGTGGTTCCAGCCTGGGTCTATGATAGCAGTAATGAAAGCCTATGAACTATTTTTAGTATTTCAGAAAGTCTAACAGAAATAAAATATTTGTCTTTAATAGTGTCGTACAGGCAAACTAAAATGTCAGATATATTTACTGTGGACTAAAATTATGTCAGTTAAGGGAATTCCCTGGCGGGACTCAGCACTTTCACTGCTGGGGCCCTGGGTTCGATCCCTGGTCGGGGAACTAAGATTCCCTCAAGCCTAGCGGCTGGGCCAAAACAAAATAAAATAAATAAAATTATATCAGTTAAGTATAGTAATATTGTTTATTTGTTACTAGTTAGAACTTTAATTGACAGTTGTATATGTTTCTAATAAAATGAATTTTTAAATTCAGTTTTTCTAGAAAACATTTTAAAATATGGAGTACAAGTAGAGGTAAAAATAATAAAGGAATTCTTCAGGACGAATATTGGCAACCATTTTCTGAAACCGCTTTCCTGTTCCCTCCTTCAGTCTGTTTTTAAAATGCCAACTGTAACATCACTTTTTTTGTGACAATTTCGAGTTCAGGTGTTAACTATTGACTTTTTTCTCCAGAGATTGCCCTTAGCCCCAATAACCACGAAGTTCACATCTACAAGAAGAACGGGAGCCAGTGGGTGAAAGCTCATGAACTCAAGGAGCACAACGGACACATCACAGGTAAAAAAAGGAGATCACATGAGCTTAGTATGGCATTTCCAAGTCTAGCACGCTTCTGTGTAAACAGATAGCCTAGTAAAGGAAGCCTGCCATGGTACTTAGTGCAGCATTTACTGATTTTTCTTGAGAAAATTTGAGAAAATATATAATAGTGACCTCAGTTTTTAAGTGCATCTCTGAGCCCAGCTGGTATGCATTGCTCTGCTAATGTTACAGAAAACACAACCTACTCTGGGTACTAGAGAGCTTAGATTAGATGAGACATGAAAGCGAAAACCAGACAGCACGTCAGCTGTGTGCAACCGCAAGCCAAGCTGTGTTCCCAAGTCCTAAGGGAACGCTGTGTCTTCCAGAAATTTCCTGTATGTTGTTTTTAGGGCAAGGAAGACATTCCAAAATATTGAAAAGGACATAGAGTGATATAACAAACACCCATATTCCTGCCACCCAGAATTAGCAGCTATTTATATTTTTTCCTGTGCCAGAAAACTTGGGACACAAAGATTTGATTATAAGAAGTATATTATTATAAGAAATATTATTCCAGATAATGGTAAAGTCTCCTGTCACCACCAGTCCTATTCCTCTCCCCAAGAAGACACTGTAATTGGTATGACATTGTCCCAGTCCATTTTTTATACTTTCACATACATGTATGTGTGTGTGTGTGTGTGTGTCAGTGTGTGTAAGCAGTCTTTAGTACTATTGGCTAGAATTTTTAAATACTGCATAAATGGTATCATAGCATGCTTCTCCTGTGGCTTACTTTTGCATTCCACATTGTTTCTGAGTTCTCTGTATGTAGGTGTATCTAGATCAAATTGATTCCTTTTACCCGCTGGGTAGCATTTCATACTTCATCTATTTACTCTTTCCTCCATTGAAGGATATTTAAGTTGCTTCCACTTTTTCCCTGTGACATTTTAGTGCTAAATTGAGCGTCCCTGGGCAGATCTCCGTTCAGGTGTGAATGTCTCTGGGAGACTTGCTGTACCACAGGGGTGCAAGCATCTTCAGCCTTGCCAGGCATTGTCAGATCGCCTGCATTCCTGCAGCCCTGATAGGAGTGCTTTTCTTCCCACACTCAACACATGCTTGATAGAAGCAGACTGGCTGATGAGTGATCTTTGCTCACTCTATAAGCTGCATTTCTCTGATGAATAGAAAGGTTGAGCAGATGTTTATTAGCCACCTGGGTTTTCATTTTCATGACTTTACTGTTCATAACTCCTAACCATTTTTCCATTGAGTTTTTAACTTGTTCTTGTCAGTTTGTAGAAGACTGGATCTTAAAGCATTAGCTCTGAGGCAGATTCCTAAGTGTACAGTAACTTTCATCTTTGACAAAAACTATCAATGAATAGTTGGGTAAAGGTAGCAAGCAGAGCAGTGTCGAGTTTTATTAAGCAAGTGTGAAATAAAGGAGAAGGAAGAAAAAATGGAGAATTTTTACAATGTTTTCAGAATTTAGTAAACCATATCTTGATACCAGATTACAAGACAGTGTATTGCTTTGTTGCTAAATCATGTCTGGCTACTTTTTTTTTTTTTTTTTTTTTGCGGTACGTGAGCCTCTCATTGTTGTGGCCTCTCCCGTTACGGAGCACAGGCTCCGGATGCGCAGGCTCAGCGGCCATGGCTCACGGGCCTAGCTGCTCCGCAGCATGTGGGATCCTCCCAGACCAGGGCACGAACCCATGTCCCCTGCATCCGCAGGCGGACTCTCAACCACTGTACTGCCAGGGAAGCCCTGTCTGGCTACTTTTTAAAAAAGCATACTAACTTACTGCTGCGTTCAGGGAGAACTCTTAGTCTTTGACCCTTACTACCATAGTTTCTTTTTTATCCTATTTTCTAAGTGATTCAACTGCTTTAAACAATTGGCCAAGCACATCAAAACTTATTCTCCTTAACTTTTCAATTATAAATTTCTCACCGCAGTCTTGGGTTTCCCTTCTCACAATGATTTTTTGCACTTAAGTGGGCAGCACAGTGACTGATGGTAATTTTCTTTTTTTTTTTAATTGGGACACTTGAGTTTTGCCTCTCATCCCCTAATATACTGATTAGCTTAAATATATCCTTCCCCCCAATCAGAGAAAAACAGCATGTTTTGACCCTCTGCACCCCTTACATTGTATCCCCAGCAAAAACTTAATGACCATCCTTTCTTGTTTTTACCAGTGCTTTGTATGTGATATCAGTCAGGAGCCGACTAACTGTATTACCAAACCAGCACCAAAGACGTAATTTCTATTTTTGTTGCTGTTGCTTTCCCATGACCTTATTTTTATGAGGTTTGGCCTATTTTCTTTAAGTCCCTTTGCCAGTGGCCTTACAGCCTAAAAATAAGAACACTCATATTTTAAATTGGAATTTTAACATTAGGAAATACTTATAAACGAGAAAGGGCCAAGATGAAAGACCAAAGAAATAGCCAAAAAAGTGAAATGGTTAGTTATGTCCTTTTTCTCCCCCTGCTTCTCTTCTGGAATCCTTTGAACTTGGGCCTGTTTCCTGTCCAAATGCTCAAATGACATTTTTTTTTAGATCTGAAAAAACTGTTGTTGGAAAAGTCTAAATATAACTCTGTGGCAGGAGACCAAGGATCAAACATAATTTCTCAGAGAGATAGTAACTACGGAAAAAGAAAATTACTCTCTGAAGCTTTTTAGAAGAAAAGTCTGCTCAGTACTACAGAGAAAAAGAGTATGGCATGCATCAAAGGGATATCAGAGTTCTGGTGTTTTTCTCTGACTTTATTCTTTTGTGTTAAATGCTTGATCACCATCTCCTTTAAAAAAAAAAAATTTTACTGTGGACACTTTTAAATAGAAAGCATATAAAAGCAGAGTAATGTAATGAGCCCCTGATATACCCATGACTCAGATTCAGCAATTATCAATTCACAGCTAATCTTGTTCTCAGCTCACTCTCAACTCTTTTTCCTGTACTATTTTCAAGCACATCCCAGACATTGCATCACTTCATATTTCAGTTTGCGTCTCTAAAAGGTAAGGACTCTTCAACAATAATCAATACAATAGTCTGTTTTAATTGGCATCCTAATAAGGTACACACATGGTTGTGATCAGTTGATCTATCTATTAAGTTTATAGGTTCCCTTCTTTCTTTTCCTTTGCAATTTATTTGTTAAGAAAATTGAGAGGGCTTCCCCGGTGGCACAGTGGTTGAGAGTCTGCCTGCTGATGCAGGGGACGCGGGTTCGTGCCCCGGTCCGGGAGGATCCCACATGCCGCAGAGCGGCTCGGCCCATGAGCCATGGCCGCTGAGCCTGCGCTTCCGGAGCCTGTGCTCCGCAACGGGAGAGGCCACGGCAGTGAGAGGTCCGCGTACTGTAAAAAAAAAAAAAAAGAAAAAAAAAGAAAATTGAGAAATCAGGTTGTTTGTCCTGTACTGTTTTCCAGAGCCTGGGTTTTATGGATTGCAAGCCCGTGGTGTTTCACATATTTCTCCGTCCTTTGTGTTTCCTGTGAATTGCTAGTTGAAGTTAGGTGGTAGCAGGTTCTTTCATGAAGGAGGCACATAATGTCCGGTTGTCTTTCTTTCTGTGATGTTAGCAGTTGATGATTAGTGCCTATAGCCATTAATTTAATAGTGGCTGCAACATGATAATATTCTAAATCTATCATTTCTTCTCTGTTAGCTGGAATACATTCATAAAAGAGATGCTTACCTTCATCTACTATTTGGTTATCCTGAAATATAGTTAGTATAGGAAAGACAGGATAGATGTTAGATTCCTTTTCTTTTCCTTCGAAGTCTTCTAATGGCAGGAAAACAAAAAAAGATGCAACGCTAAATTAGCAAGAGATGAGAACTTGCCTTTACTGAATATTTGCCCTTCCCACTCTCTTTTTAACAAGTGTGTGTTTTAAAAGAGTTAAAAGCTAATGTTATCTAAAAACAGGTTGAGGCTACGACTCTGGTTTTAAAACTCCTATATTCAAATGAAAGATGTAGCTACAGAAGTAGACTTAGAACAATAAAACGAAGAAGAAGGCAGTTCCTTGTATTTTTCTTAGAGAATAAGGATCTATTGATTTTTTTTTAAAGCACCTCAGGAATTCTTATAAAATACATACGTGTGTAATTAAAGTGGTGGTGATATTGGAATGGGGTGAAATTTGAGATTGTCAAAATCATTACAGAATCACTGAGTTTTCTCATTACAAGGCAATATTCTGGATATTAGAGGATGTATTAGTCTTCTATCGCTATGTCACAAATACTACACACTTAGCCACTTAAACCAAAACACACTTATCTCACAGTTTTTTGTGCGTCAAGAGTCTGGGCTTGGCTTCTCTGGGACCTCTGCTCAGGGTCTCACATAAGCTGTAATCAAGGTGTCAGCCACGGAAGGGCTGTTCTCATCAGAGGCTCCACCAGGGAAAGATCTACTTCCCAGCGCCTTCAGGTTGATGGTGGTAGAATTCATTTCCTTGCAGCTGAGAGATTCATGGCCGCTTGCTTCTTCAACAGAGAGTAACAGAGAAAGACCTTGAGAGTCTCTAGCAAGAGGGGTGCCGTGCTCTTAGGTAATCTTGTGCACTAGTCACATCCATCTCACCTTCCCAGCATTCCACTGGTTAGAAGTGAGTCAGGGGTCCTTCCCACACCCACAGGGCGGGGGGTCCCACAGAGTCGTGAACAACAGGAGGTGGAATCTCGGAGACCACTCCAGGGTCTGCACCACAGTAGTTTCAGAGACTCGCTTCATATTGTCAGGAAGCTGGTAATCAAGTTAGGAGAACAAGATAGTCATAAAAATAACTATTTTGTATCACACTTCTGGGAATTTATCATAGAGATCATTTTAACCAGAGCAAGAAGGTGTGTGCCTGAATGTTTATTTCAGTTTTATCTATTCTAATAAGTGATTGGGAATAAAACGTACAACAATGGGATGTTTTGGGAAATTATTATGATAAGATCAGTGTTCTAAATAATGTACAACCACTGCTGATTTATAAAAAACAGGAGAAAATGTTTGCCATGATATTAGTATCCTTTGCGGGAAGAATGTGTGTGAAGAATGGAAGCAGGGCTTTTTTGACTTTGCATGTGTCCCATTGTGATGTTTGTCTCATGATAATATGTGGGTTTGCTTTTGTAGTTAAAAATAAAATTTAGGGCTTCCCTGGTGGCGCAGTGGTTGAGAATCCGCCTGCCGATGCAGGGGACACAGGTTCGTGCCCTGGTCTGGGAAGATCCCGCGTACCGTGGAGCGGCTGGGCCCGTGAGCCATGGCCGCTGAGCCTGTGCGTCTGGAGCCTGTGCTCCGCAACGGGAGAGGCCACAACAGTGAGAGGCCCACGTACCGCAAAAAATAAAAAAAATAAAATAAAATAAAATTTAAAATCTAATAAAGAGAGCTGCAAAGCTGTCCTATAATGAATAGATTTAAAATAAAAATACATATCACCGAGAATACACTTCCCCATCTTTTTCCCTTCACTGGTATGAATAATTGAGCTGACTATTCCTGTAGGTGAATGAACATAAACTGTTCACACTACTAAAGTCACTGTGATTTATGGCTAATGGAGACTTTGATTCTTACTTTTTTCATGTAAATGTTAAGAATGTTAATTTTTTTTTTTTTTTTTAAGAATGTTAATTATTTTTAAAGAGATATCTGTAATAAAAAATTATTAGTAGTATTTCTATACCTTCAGTGTTAAGTTATACTTATAGAAAATACCTCATCAGTAACTATAAAATGACTGAATCATAGCAGATTTTACTCTTGGTATATAACAAACTGACCTTGACTTTGGGATCCTTCATAGAGGCACCAAGTAAGTAAAAGTCTGATCAAATAAGAAAAATAAATCTTACATTCAGATACATATTTAGGTCTTTTCCTTGTTTAGATGCAAAGATACTCAAAGACTCTTTCATAGAACCTGTATCACGTAAAAAAGGTATTTCGGTTAGTTTAAAAAACAGTGAGCTTCAGAAGAATCACAATTTATATTTTCCCCTCTATACTGATGATTGTTTACCCTATATGTTGTTTTATTTGTAGGTCATATAGCAGTCTTTCAGTTAATATCATGGACCAAGGTCTGTTACTGAATGAGTAAAGGTACTTTCAGAGAAAAAAAAAAAATCCAATAAAGAAGGAAGAAAAGGGTCTTCAGATCAGATATTCTAAAGATATGTGGCTGGGTGTTAAGAATGCCCCTGCTTGGTTTGTAACCTCCGCAATTATAACAGCTCTGTTCTGCCTGGCCTCCAGAGGATCCTGAGTTACGGAACTTTGCAGAGAAACATCCTTGCCTTTGTGTGTGAAGTGGTGACCAGGACCATAGGTGGGGAAGGATGGGCTGGGGAGGAAGGTCCCAAGCCCTCATCCAGCCCTGCCACGCCGGTGCCCTCCGGCTGGTGCCGTGTCAGTTGTCAATGGCCAGGCAGAGCAGATGTCACCACATCTCAACTTGCAGGTATCGACTGGGCTCCCAAGAGTGACCGCATCGTCACTTGTGGGGCTGACCGCAATGCCTACGTGTGGAGTCAGAAAGATGGTGTCTGGAAGCCAACCCTGGTGATCCTGAGAATTAACCGTGCAGCCACTTTTGTCAAGTGGTCCCCGCTAGAGAACAAATTTGCCGTGGGCAGCGGAGCACGACTCATTTCTGTTTGTTACTTCGAGTCCGAAAATGACTGGTGAGCAACATGAGTATTTTTATTTCTCTGTAGAATCATACATTTGGACTGCTGTGTCCTCGGTGACTTCTTGAGGCACTCGGTGGAGGCTTAACTGTAACTTCATCTTTTCCTCATCTGGATATTTTTTTTTCCCTTTGAAATTCTCCATTCTCTCTGAACATTTTCCCTTCTTCTGTGTGCAGTGAGTCCAGTCTCACATCTTTCTCATATTAATATCGAACTGTGGTTTCCATGTTCTGATCTCCTGACTTGTTTGTTCTTTAAGATGCTACAACTCTTCTCACTCTGTACTGTCTAAATTGCTGTTTTCTTACTCTGATATATAAATTATAAACTTGAAAGATGCTCAGTGCCCTAAGGAAGTTTTTTTCCCTATCTCTATTGACTTAAAATATCTAGGAGTCTTACAGATAACAATATTCTCCTTTCTTTAAAGTTTTATACCAAATCTGTGTCCTGGTATAATATTTTACTTGTTTAAACTGTTAAACTTTAAAATTTGACCAGAATCTCAGAAATATAATCAGGCTGTTGTACTTACTTTATACTGTAAACCACTTGGAGCTGAGCCAGTGAAAATACGGGGATTTACTTAATGGCTAAGTAAGTTATTTTAACTACTCCTTCCTGCTTACTTTGATAAGGAAACCACTCTGCTCTACCTGGCACGTGTTCAGAAAGGGTGGTAGATACGCTTCAACATGGAATTGTCATTTAGTGCGAAACTGGCAGTGTTTGTACTAAAAATAGCCGGGTACACATTACTCTTCATGTGTCACTGTCTGAAACAAGGAAAGGAAGGGATTATCACATTACAGTTTGTAATTTAGTAAAACCTCAGAAATTTTGATTCTTTGAAACAAGTCTGTGAATTTGCACCAAGATTGAATTTTGAGTTGAAGACCTGCGGTTTTTCTTGCTTGCAAGCTTGCAAGCATGTGTAAAAATAAGGCTAACAAAATGTTGCCTGCAAGAAATTGTTTAGAAGGCTCACTGTAACAAATAGATTAGAAACAGCTTTTTTCCTGGGTAGCTTTCAACCTCAGTGACTTTGCATTTTTATTCATTGAAAAATAGTCTCAGATTCAGGCAAATTGGGCTTTACTGTAGTACGAGGTATTGTCCCTTGATCAAGCCATTATATTTAGGGGAGTGTCTCAGCTATGGCACTATAATTCATTTGTAGGATGCGAGTACTTTAAAACAACCTCTAAACGCCTTTAAGGTAAAATAACTGTTATAAAACAAGTCAGAATGTTGTCTGCTTTTCAGAAAAGCCCCTACGAAAAAGATTCTATAGAAAAGTGATTTAACATTCAAGGAAGGGCGCTCCGCTCGAGAGTAAGTCTCTCAGCTCCTAAGCAGCAGAACAGCATTGGTCTTTAAGCAGCAGTTTAGGGATAGAAATTGAATTAGGCCAGAATAATGACTGATCTTAGACATAAATAAACATTTTAGTGGAGCTAGAGAGTTAGTCAGAGGCCCATCGCCAGCAAGAGGTTCTGCTAATTTCTTGATTTCTCTGTGAAAAAATAAAGAAGTTGCAGCTTCTCAGAGACTTAGAAAGGAAATTAAACTATTTTACAACCCAAACTTAACCCAAAACAAAGGAACAAATCACTGAATATTTGTAATAAAAATTCAGCAGACTTCCCTGGTGGCGCAGTGGTTAAGAATCCACCTGCCAGTGCAGGGGACACAGGTTGGAGCCCTGGTCCGGGAAGATCCCACATGCCGTGGAGAAACTAAGCCTGTGCACCACAAGTACTGAGCCTACACGCTGCAACTACTGAAGCCCGTGCATCTAGAGCCCATACTCCGCAATAAGAGAAGCCACCGCAACAAAGAGTAGCCCCCGCTCACCAGAACTAGAGAAAGCCCACGCACAGCAACGAAGACCCAACGCAGCCAAAAATAAATAAATTTATTTTTAAAAAAATTCAAGTGATTTCAAACCTCAATTTTTATTTCAAAGGTTAGAGTTACACATAATGTGAAAGTCCATGGGGGACGGTATGAGAGTTAATCCATAAATATACTTAATGATGAGGATCCCCTGGTAGCCGGGAAAGTTCCAAACTGGCTGCTCTGATGAAAACGTCAAAGCCTGAAAGACAGGAGAGCAAAGGGGCCACATATGGTTCCCCTTCCTCTCTTCCTCTAGAAATGCACCTTCTCTCTGGTAGAACACTCAGTGGCCACGTGAGAACCACGTGTAGGTGTTTTCGCCTGACACACACTTGTAGGTCATTTGGGGACGGTTGCTTGATGCGTGGATAAACTAAAATGGGTTTTCTCCTTTTGTAGGTGGGTAAGCAAGCACATTAAAAAACCCATTCGCTCCACGGTCCTCAGCTTGGATTGGCATCCCAACAATGTCTTGCTGGCAGCAGGATCCTGTGATTTCAAATGCAGGTGGGAACCAGTGAGGATTGGTAGACGGCCTTGAGCTCTTCGTTTTTCATCTTTCAGCAAGTATTTTTGAGGTTCCTTTTCTTTGTAAGGTACTGTGCTAGGCCCCACGAGGGTCCCAGAGATGAAAGGAGCTTGTGATCTAGAAAAGGAGCTACAGCAAGTGCGGAAATCAGGAGGTATCAATAGAAAGCAGTGGACCAGGAGGGGCAGGCGGAGGGATGCAAGGGCAGAACCAGGAAGTTTCCTCAGGCAGAACATCCAGGTACAGGGTCCCCCGCTCCCACGGTGTTATTTCTCATTTCATAACCCAGGCAGCAGACTGGGCAAATTCCAGAGTGAAACCAAGATCAACAAAACAGAGCTGAACAGAGCACTGCTGAGCTGTTATTGTGCGGTTCCTTTTCAGTTAAAGCTCTTTATTTGTCATTAGCATGAGACTAGAAGAAACACAGCCACTTTGCTGAGAGCTTTAAGGGTCATACAGTGTAATTGCTTTTTAAAGCTGTTCTTTATCAAGAAGGCTCCCCCCTCCCCACCCCGGCCTTAGCCAGAAGAAAAGCAAATGTTGCTTCATGTTGACTCTGTGGTGGGGTGCAGCATTCTTTGGTAAGCTATGTGGAGAAATTCCAGAAAACCTGGCCAGTGATTTATATCCAAGAATCCTCACGGGGTTTTTGGTTTGGGATTTTTTTTTAAAGGATATGTATGGGAATTTGGCTGTGGGATGGGAGTACAATAGTGTCAAGGTACTTTTTGGAAAAATATTGGCTCTTCTGCTTGAGAACCAGTGTTAACAGTAAAGATTTTTTCATATTCAGGAGTTTTGTTGTTTGTGATGTGTTACGCAGAGTCATTCCAGCTCCCTTAGAAGATGCAATTTAACCATACCACCTGGGTTGTCAGGCTGTGTCTAAAAATCTCCTTGTACAAATAGCTTACAATTCTTTTGTTAACATTAATTTCCAGAAATAAACTTGGCTTTGACCTGTGGTCCTGTGGGTAAGGGTCTTTTCTGTTCGAACTCTCATTTTGGCAGCACAGTTCTTTCCTGGCTTCTGATGACTAAAGCAGTAGCCATCATGATGCAGATTTAAAGCACAGAGATTCTGAGGTCACATCATCTAACTTACAGATTAATTCGAGGCTTCCTTTACCTCTCCACTGTCCTGCCTCTTCCAGAGCTGCTGCCGCCATTATTGTTTTAGGGGGAAAATATCCCAGATCGCTTCGGGAGGCTTTAAGTTTCAGAAGTTTTTGAAGAGAAGCTGTATAAAGAAATAGCATTGGAGGGCAGATCCCCAGCTGTTCTATAGCCCTTCTGCTTCCCAGCTCTGGTCAGAACATCCTTACGCACAGCTTCATGGAATTAGAGAAAGAGACTGATGATCCTAGGCTGTAAAGGACCCGCCGTCATCCCAGACTAGACCTGCCACAAATGCTGGACAGTGGACCTGAGGGTGACACTAGGGAGAGCCTACCCACTCTCACTGGCCTCCCTTGACTTTCTCTTTGGATGTCTCTTTCTTCCTTTCTTTCCTTCCTTTCATTCCTTTCCTTCCTCCCTTCCTTCTTTCCTATCTTTCTTTCCTTCTTCTTTCTTTCCTTCTTTCCTTCTTTTCTTCTTTTCTTCTTTCTTTCTTTAGTTTTGCCAGGTCTTAGTTGCAGCAGGCGGGCTCCTTAGTTGCAGCATGTGGGATCTAGTTCCCTGACCAGGGATCAAACCCAGGCCCCCTGCATTGGAAGCATGGAATCTTAACCACTAGACCACCAGGGAAGTCCCTCCCTTTCTTTCTTTAAATGAGTTAATGCTAGTGGTTTATTGCAGAGTAGCAAATAGTTTCCTCTCTCCTACCATTTGACTGTGTGGGCTCTGGACTGCTGTGTTAAGAATGATGGTGAAGCAGACACGAAAGTATGCTGTGCTCATTTAGCAGAGTCTGCCATGGGCCAGGGAGCGGAGAGGGGCAGGACAGCAAGGTCCTCCCCTGGATGCACTCCAGGAGGGAAGGGCTTTTGTGTCCATCACTTCTAGAGCTATGCCCTGAGAGTAGTGCCTGACACGACATAGGCCAAACTTGAATTGACCTGTAGGCAGCCCTTAGAACCCTTCTGTGTCTTAAGAGGTTTGTGTATCTGAACTTGTCTGTCATCAGGTTTTGCTTTTTTTTTTTGCGGTACGTGGGCCTCTCACTGCTGTGGCCTCTCCCGTTGCGGGGCACAGGCTCCGGATGCACAGGCTCAGCGGCCATGGCTCACAGGCCCAGCCGCTCCGCGGCATGTGGGATCTCCCCGGACCGGGGCACAAACCCATGTCCCCTGCATCGGCAGGCAGACTCTCAACCACTGTGCCACCAGGGAAGCCCATCAGGTTTTGCTTTTGATGAGTCAGTATCTTTTCATTTTGGGACACCTTTCAGCAGCTGCCTGTGACCTGTTTCTATATATGCATATTTTCATTTACTCTTTCTTTCTCTTCCTGCCCTTAAACCACAGAGTGTTTTCTGCCTACATTAAAGAAGTGGATGAGAAGCCAGCCAGTACACCCTGGGGCAGCAAGATGCCTTTTGGTCAGCTGATGTCAGAGTTTGGTGGCAGTGGCACTGGCGGCTGGGTGCACGGGGTCAGCTTTTCCGCCAGCGGGAGCCGCCTGGCCTGGGTCAGCCACGACAGCACCGTGTCCGTTGCCGATGCCTCAAAAAGTGTGCAGTGAGTATCTGCCTTTGTCTGGACTTAGAGAGGAGTGGGGTGGGATCTCAGCAGCTGGCCTGAGGCTGCCCTTCCCTGGGTATAAGTGCAGGGCACCAGCATAAAAATCTGAACCAGGTTGCAAGGCAGCCTTTAAAGTTACCTTCGCACGTTTAGATTGTCCATTTGGGGAAATTTTGAAGACTTAGGTCTCACTTCCAGAAATACTTCTTAATGGAGGTGCTGATTGTGATTCCTCCAAAGGAGTCTCCTGGTTTGCTCCTGGTAAGAGTTCCTTCAGATGGCAGTTTAGTCTGTTCCTGTGAATTCCTCACAACACGTAAATGGCATCCAGCAGCCTTAGATGAAGTGGGAGATGTGTTCTTACTCTGTGTAGTCAGTGGACAGTGCTCCATTCACGTGGGCCTTCATGCAGTGACACTTGACACCCTGGGAGCCAGTCCCCCTGGTGTGTGCACTGGGGGAGCCCGAATCGCAGAGACTCGCTGTGAAGAGGTGCCTGCTCAGCCCTGAGGAGAGCAGTGTGTGTCTCATCAGACTTCAGTTTGTGTCTGCTTATCATGTCTAGAGGGAGAGAGAGGGTGACCGCAGTCCTTTCCGCTTGTGAATCTTGGTTCTGTCCTGGTGAATCCTTTCCGTTGGCAGCTAAAGGTAACCCACCTGGGGCTTCCCTGGTGGCACAGTGGTTGAGAGTCTACCTGCCGATGCAGGGGACACGGGTTCTTGCTCCAGTCCGGGAAGATCCCACATGCTGCGGAGCGGCTGGGCCCGTGAGCCATGGCCAATGAGCCTGCGTGTCCGGAGCCTGTGCTCCGCACCGTGAGAGGCCACAACAGTGAGAGGCCCATGTATCGCAAAAAAAGCAAACAAACAAAAAAAAAGGTAACCCACCTGTAAGGGTTTCCTGACTTGTCCCCTGTGCAGGGAACCAGTCACATCTGACTCCCACTGCCCCACACTGACAACAAAGTGACATTTCAGAAAGAATATATATTTTACTGATTGGGGTGAATTTTTTTTTTTTAATTTTTAAACACACCCCCAATCTAAATTATGAAGCCTTCCAGAAGATTTCTGTACATATGTAGACACATATATCTTTTCATTTTTAACTCCACTGGGATTATGGTATACATTTTGTATAGTAATTTGCTGTTTGTCATTCAATAATGTTTTGTCATGGCTATTTGATTTCTGTACAGTTTATTGTAATGCATAATAAGCTCTTAGCACATGCTTATATTATAAGCTCTTGTCTACCTTCATATTGATTTATTATTTGGCTTCTCCGGTCCTGCAAGTCAGATTACATCTGCTACCCTTCTCCATATCAGAGTATTTCATGTAGTAAGAGCCAGGTATGCCACAGGAGAGCCTAAGATGAGGTGTTAGTACTTTAATCCAATACCATTCGTACTGAAGGGGATAGGGCAGGGGTGTCTCCTGAGACACAGTTTCAAAATGCATCATCTTTTACATGGAGCCATATGATCCTACTTCATCAACCAGCATGTTTGCTGCCATATCTGTGTAATCTCTCGGCCAGATGATCATGAAGCATACATGTGTACACACACACACACACACACACACGGCCCATTCGCATGTGAGCTCCTGGCTGGCCAATACTGTGTCATGTTCATCGGTGGCCGTAGCTCCTGCCCCAGTGCCTGGTGGGGCACAGAATAGACTCCCATAAATGTCTGTGGTCCCAGCCCTCTAGGAGCCCATGTGAGCACAGGTGAGGAGAAGGGAGCAGAGAAAGGCCTTCAGTCCTGCGTACCGGTGATAGTCAACTCTAGGAGGCCAGAGAGAAGAGCAGCCACTGCAGGCTGACGTGGTCCAGGAAGGCTGTTCATGGGGGTGATGAAACTCAAGCCGAGTTTCAGAGACTGGGGTGGACTTTGGAAAAGCAGGAGGAGCAGAAAGGGCGTGTGGGTAACGGGGCAGGGGGAGCCAAGGCCGAGGCGGCAGAGAACCAGCGCTCCTGGGACCGCAGTGTAGGGCAGTTGGTGGTAAGCAGGGGTGCAGGAGGGGTGGGTGCAGGAGGGGTGGGCACAGCCAGAGGGGGCAGAGGCCTGCGCGTCTGCGGGTCACCTCAGGGCTGGCTCATGATGGAGATTCCTGGAGGCTTGGGTCATGGGACTCCTCTTAACGTAAGTGTTTGTTCATCCTGCCAAGCCCCCATGAGAACAGGTCCTTTGTCGTCTGTGTCTGAAGAGGCTGCGTGGTCCGCTCCATCTCAAGTTAACACTGTTCTTGTGTTCAGGGTCTCAACTCTGAAGACAGAGTTCCTGCCCCTCCTAAGTGTGCGCTTCGTCTCGGAGAACAGCGTCGTGGCCGCTGTAAGCATCTCTCCTGCCCCGGGGCCTGTGCTTACTCTCCAGGAAGGGAGCAGGGCGTGCCCTGTGGCTGTGCGCACGAGCACGGAGCAGCAGCCTTGTAGGGGAAGCAGCTCTAGAGGCTCCCATGGTGGGGCCGCTCTGCTGGGGTGCTCGCTGGGCGCACACCCCGCAGGGCCTGACTGATCCCTCGTTTCAGGGCCATGACTGCTGCCCCATGCTCTTTAGCTGCGACGACCGCGGCTGCTTGACCTTCGTCTCGAAGCTAGACATCCCGAAACAGAGCATCCAACGCAACATGTCGGCCATGGAGCGCTTCCGCAACATGGACAAGCGGGCCACGACCGAGGACCGCAACACGGCCCTGGAGACGCTGCACCAGAACAGCATCACGTAGGTGCCGCCCAGCCCCTGGCCCGACGGCTGTGCAGAAGTGTTAGGTGACCGGGCTGCCCTTCTCCCCTCTTCGTTTCCTGATGGGTCCCTGTGATGTTCTCTGTCCTGCAGGCCCAGACATCCGTTCAGGAATGGGGGTGGTGAGGGGTCTGTAACTTCCCGGCTGCAGGCTCTTACTTCCAACTTGTCACAGAGAGCGAGCCGCCCCCACGTAGTCATTACGTCCTTCAGGGCATAGACGTTCTGGGCGTCCCATGTGCGGAACGCAGGCCCTGCTGCGGGCCCGTGAGCTGGCGCGGCCTGTCATACAGCCTCTTCTGGGTCTTGCTTTCTCAGAAACTTGACTGAGGACAAAAGGAGACCTTCCTGAATGTCGTGTTCCTCTAACAGTGAGCACCTGACAGTCATATCCTTTCTGAAAGGTAGCTGTCACTTCAGCCATGGATTTCAAGTAAGGTGTACAAGTAAGAAGATAGTTTAACTAGAGGGAGAGATTTTTCAGCATCATTATGACAAAGCCAAAAAACTCCTTATTTTTCATCAGTCGTCTGTGATTAAATAAGACAGTAGAATTGTGTCGTGTCTAGAAAGCTTGGTGGTTTTTTTTTTAATCTAGAGGAGAAATGCACTGTGTTCTTTTTTTTTTTAATTTATTTTTGACTGTGTTGGGTCTTCGTCGCTGTGCGCAGGCACTCTCTAGATGTGGTAAGCAGGGGCTACTCTTCATCAGGGTGTGCTGGCTTCTCATTGCGGTGGCTTCTCTTGTGGAGCGTGGGCTCTAGGCGCAGGCTCAGTAGTTGTGGCACACAGGCTTAGTTGCTCCGTGGCATGTGGGATCTTCCCGGACCAGGGCTCGAACCCATGCCCCCTGCATTGGCAGGCAGATTCTTAACCACTGCGCCACCAGGGAAGCCCTGCACTGTATTCTTTGACTAGACCTTTTGTGTTGAGAGACTTTAATGTGGGTGATGATCATGGGAAGAATGATGGAAACCTCTAGACTTTCTCTTCGAGAGAATGTCTTCTTTTTTTTTTATAAGATTCGTATTACTTTCTTTTTTTTATTATTTACTTGGCTGCGCTGGGTCTTAGTTGTGGCATGCGAACTCTTAGTTGCAGTATGTGGGATCTAGTTCCCTGACTAGGGGTCAAACCTGGGCCCCCTGCATTGGGAGCTCAGAGTCTTAGCCACTGGACCACCAGGGAAGTCCCTCTTCAAGAGAATTTCTAACTGCAGGTTGTTATGTTCAGCGGAAAGGGCCACTGGACTTAAAATAGGCTGGAAATAATCTGTGCTCTATTGAAAAGTAGTCATTTGAAGGCATAGCAGAACTTTTCTCCACACTTTTCAAGTTTCTCTGTCTTGAAAGATTTTCAAAATTATTTTCTGTGAGGTTCTCTTAAGCTTCTCTGCAGACTGTGTATCTGTAAAGAGACAGCTCTCATTGCCTTTTTGAGACTTTGAGGTTAGGAATAAAAAGACCCTTGCAGGTTGGCGTGACTGCTGCCAGATATTAAGTCCTCTTTACCCTAGAGCAGGGTCAGCACACCTTTTGTATAAGGAACCAGAGAGTAAATTTTAGGCTCCGAGGACTACATGGTCTCCATGACAACTACTACAGCCCTGCCATGTGGCCTGCAGGCTGCCATGGACAGTACAGAGATAAATATGCATGGATGTATTTCAGTAAAACTTTATAGGGACTTCCTTGGTACCACAGTGGTTAAGAATCCGCCTGCCAATCAATGCAAGGGACACGGATTCAAGCCCTGATCCAGGAAGATCCCACATACCGCAGTGCAGTTAAGCCTGTGCGCCACAACTACTGAGCCTGCGCTCTAGAGCTCACCAGCCACAACTACTGAAGCCTGCGTGCCTAGAGCCCGTGCTCTGCAACAAGAGAAGCCACCGCAGTGGGAAACCCATGCACTGCAACGAAGAGTAGCCCCTGCTCACCGCAACTAGAGAAAGCCCACGTGAGCAGCAACAAAGACCCAACGCAGCTAAAAATAAATTAATTTAAAATTTTATTTAAAAATAAAACTTTATAGACACTGAAATGTGAATTTCACATAATTTTCATATCATGAAATAATAGCCTTTTAATTTTTTTCTAAGCACTTAAAATTGTAAAAGCTATTCTCTAGCCCATAGGCTGTGCAGAAACAGGTGGTGTGTGCCATCCCCTTCCCTAGAGGGAATGTTCTAGGCATTTCGGGGAGAAAGACAAATATTGTCTGAGCTGTGGAATTGGTTTTCTTGAAAGTTTTTCAGATAATCAGGCTAAGTCAAGTTGTTTCATCAATCTCCTCTGCTGAGCTTGGTTGGAATTTTGTGGTGTGTCTGAATGTTGCCAATATTAATAATGATTAATTTCAAATGTAAGGAGAGCTTTTGATTCATATGCCCTCATTGTCCTAGAGGGTAATTTGGGAGTTTTGGCTTGGAGCCAGTTGGATTTCAGTCGTGCTTCATGATGCCGCTAGTATTTTTTTTAAGCAGTGTGTCCATTTCAGTCACAGCTGTGGTCCTGGCCTCTCCTGGCTCCGCAGGGTGCACGCTGTGTGGCCTGAATTGTCCTGCTTCTCCACGTCCCTCTAATTAATGCACATTCTTAACTTTTCTCTCTTTCCAGTCTTTTTCTTTTCTGGACATCTGGTAATAAAATACATTTTAATATTTTCTGAGTCAGATGGCTACAGACTAATATCTATGGACACTTTAAAGGAATTGATAGTTCGTTTCCTGAAGACGCTGTTACCCATCTAGGAAGGTTGGAGCTCACTTTCACCATGTGCCTTACAGTCTCTCTCTTGTCTTTGCCTTTTTTCAGTCAAGTGTCTATTTATGAGGTGGACAAGCAAGATTGTCGCAAATTTTGCACTACTGGCATCGATGGAGCCATGACCATTTGGGATTTCAAGGTATCGTCTATCTTTCAGAACAGATCTCGTTTGTGTTAAAAGTCTTCCCATGAGAAGACTGGTCCTCATTTCTTGGACCCAGCCGTCAACTGCAGTGCACGTCAGGAGCGCAGTGCACGTCAGGAGTGCAGTGCACTGGCTGTGGTTCTCTTGAAACCCTGGGAGTTGTTAGCAGGAGAGAGCCGCACTTGCTCACTGAGGTGGAGTCCACACTTCTGGATGTCCTCGGAGTCACTGAGGGGGGCTGGGGGCTGCTTTTGTGGCGGGCCCCAGGTTGGGCCCGGACTAGCTGAACTCTGTAGACATATGTTTATGGTTGACACCAACTAATCGGATCAGCACTCACTGCCTGCCTGCCGGGTGCCGGGCCAGGTGCTGGCATTGAGGACGTGGACGTGAAGGAGCCCTCGGGGAGCTCGTCGTGGGAGAGAGAGGAGGGTGGGGCTCGGGTGGAGCTCCAGGATAGGAGCCAGCGCCTCTGTTTACACCTTGAGGAGTTGGGGGGCTGCGCGAACTGCCTGAGTTGCCTCTCTGGGCGAGCGGTCTGAGCTGCAGGGGCAGCACGTGCAGAGCAGCCGAGCGGCTCAGGGGGCGCGTGCTGCACTCAGGCCCTGCTGTGGGGCCTGCCTGTGGGCAGCTGGGGGCTGCTCTGGAACCGACGTGGAAAGGCACCTGCTGTGACGTGCAGGTGGCCTGGACTCTGGACAGAGGCTGCTGGAGTGAACAGGTGGCAGGGATGTGCCTCCAGCCATGCTGGGGGGCAGGGGGTGGCCAGGAGGTTCTGGACTAGAGGGATTTAGGAGGCCGCGTGGAGGGGTGTTGTGACCATGAGGGACAAACCCCGGAGGCCTCTGCACCCTCCAGCTTCGGGGTTGGGATAAGGAGGCGGGGAGGAGGGGCGGGGCTAAGAGAGCAGCTCCGCTGTGCAGCTCTGCGGACTTAACCCCCAGAAGTTAAACGTTTACAGAATTCTGCCACTGCCTGTGCGGTTCCATGATTGATGTTGCTGCCTCTACAAGTCTCTCCTCACCCTTGTTACCTTCACCTGCTTTGGGGCATCGTGCACCTGTGCAATTAGCTCCACCTGGGCAGGTAGCTCCGCCCTTCATCCTTTGATCCCTGCGGCCAAGTCCTTTCTCTCCTGTGCAAGTGAGCTGGGGAGTTCCAGCGCATTTTCCTCTCTGGTCCGTCCGCCTTTGAGCACCGCTAGGCGTTGTGCACCAGGCTGACTGCATGAGGGCCACAAAAACACGGGAGTGCCTGCCATCAGGGCACCTGGAGTGAGGGCCAGTGACACAGGTGATAAGCACATACGTGCCCTGGGAGCAGGCGTGTGCCCAGAGCCTGTGGGCTGGGGCCTAGGGGACAAGGCGGCGCAGGGCCTGGAAGGGCCAGCAGGGGGAGTCCTGCCTGGGAGAGTCTCTGCAGGCCATAGTCCCGGAGCCCGTCTCAGAGGGAGCGGGTCACGGCCAGGAAGGAGGGGGTGTGGGGTAGTGCCTTGGGGAGAACGCCAGGATGGCCGGTCCCCACTGACCATCGGTGTTCTTCCTGCCGCTCTCCAGACCTTAGAGTCTTCTATCCAGGGCCTTCGGATAATGTGAAGCTGAGTGAGCCGCCCAGATCCAGCATGAGGACGGACAGGCTGCGCCGGGCAGCTCCGCCATTCGCATGATGGGCAGGAGAGCCGGCCGCCAGGAAACACTGAAGACACATATGGCGCAAACCTTGTTGTGTGTTTTGTTTGAGGATAATTGGTGAAAGTGTTGGTTTTTTAAAAGCAGCAGTGATTTGGGTTTTGTTTTTTGTTTTGCTATTTCATTCCATTCTTGACCAAAGCTTCTCTTTAAGTAGTTTATTATGGAAAATTGTCACACTAACTTAAAGGAAGGGGTGGGGGAGGTATGTAAATTGTTCGCTACAAAATTAAATAAAAATACTGAATGTGTTCTTGGTTTTGTCTCCTTATACCGTTTGCATTTTTAGTAGGAAAAGATGGGTAAATTCTTTGTTATACTAGTTAGTTTTTAGGGTAGAACCTTAGATTCTTAGTTTCTTATATTGAGCCATCTTGTACAACCTTTACCCAAAAGAACCGGTGCAGGACTTCGGCAGAGGAGGCCTGCTTGCATACAGGCAGCAGAGAAACCCGCCTCCAATGAGCAGCCAGGGAGCCCCTGCCCAGTGCCCGTGGCAGGCGTGTGCAGGGGAGTGTGCAGTGGGAGAGAAAAAGCACAAGTTGTCATTTTGGTTTAGAGATTATTGTACCCAAACTAAGTCATCTTCATCATAATTAGACACAAAGTTTGACATTTCAAGGCTGAGACTCTTGAGAGGCGCAAATAAATGAATACAGCGTAGCCTAGAGCATGGCTGTGTGCCCAGAAGCGGAGCAGTGATTCCAACACAACTCTGGTAGTTAGGACAACGCTGGTAATAGCACTTCTCAAAGGACATCGTGATATTCTTAAAAGAGTAAATTTGCCCTTTTGCTAACCCATGGGAAGCATTACTTCCCTCCAGGAGAGAATCCCAGCACCTGGACACCTGCCTCTTTCCGTTTGCTGTGGCATCCTCCCTGCCCGCCCCCCAGCAATGGCAGGAGCTCCTTTGTGTACACGTGTTTGTACCAGTACATCGGCAAGGCTGTCGTGACAGAACAAGGATAGACAAGAGCAGGCCAAGAAACAGGAATTAGCTACCAATTTCTTTTTAGTTTCATTAAATCACATGGTTTGGGAGCAATTCCAGAGGTTTTTAGAGAAACAATGTATTCTGTGAAAGAAACAAATTTACTAACTTGGCCTCCAAGAACTTAAGCCTAGAGTCATCTTTTTTCTTTTTTTAACTTGGGCCATCTCACGTCCATGGAAGAAGGCCCATCCCTGTCGTGGCAGCCAGAAACCCGCAGTGCTGGGGTCTGAGATGGTGGAAGGTCCCTTCTCATCTCGCCCTGCTTGTGAGACTCCGAGCAGTCCTCGGTCCACAATCGCTACCGATTTGGAGGGACAGTGGCCAAAGCCCTTTGATTGGAGGCTTTGGTGTCAGGTCATAGTTCTGCCAAGCTGCGTAGCCTTGAGCAACATAGTTAACATCTCTGAGCCTCACTGTCTTCACCTGTAAAATGGGAGTAGTAAAGGGTTAGCAGTTCCTGTTATTCAGTAAAGCCGAGGTTTGCCTTCAGGCTTGGCATTGGCCCTATACTAGGCCCCCGGAGACCCTTAATAGCAGAGTGGGGTAGGGTGGGAAGTGGTGTAAGAAGGATTCTGCTAACCAAAAAAAGTTTTTTCTAGAATATGCTGAGAAAACGGGGGTTGGCCTCAGAACCCAGAATGATTGCTTGGGCATGGCCCCTTCAGTTTGACCCAACAGTCACACAAGTGGTTTAGTTCTCATGTGTGCCCAGTGAGGCAGTGATGCGAAGGCCTAGGGTTCCCTCAGGTGCCTGCGATGTCGGTGAGGCCATTAAGCTACCCCACGCGGGATAGTACAGTTGGTCTATACATTATAAAGGTATGTGAGTTATGTGTGTGTCTAATTCAAATATTAGGTGTGGTAGGTAGACTACTGGCCCCCCAAAGATGTCCCTGCCCTAATCCCCAGAACCTGTGAGCTTTGCAGATGGGATTAAGTTAAAGATCTTGAGCTGGGGAAGCTGAGCCTAGATTATCAGGTGAGCCCAGTGTAATCACAAGAATCCTTAAAGGAGGGAGGTGGGCGGGGGAGAGTCTGAGCAAATGAGGGGGTAGAATCACAGATTGGGGTGGGAGAAGGCCAAGGCCTCTAAAAGCTGCAAGAAGGAACCTGGTTCTCCCCTGGAGCCTCCAGAAGAAACAGCACCCCGCCAGCACCCTCCAGCCACTGATGTGGGCTGTGAAGATCTGACCTCCAGCGCTGTAAGAGAAGACACTTGCGTTGTCTCAAGCCACCCGCTCTGTGGTGAGTTGCTCCAGCAGTAACAGGAAATGAATCCACTAGGTCCATTCAGAAAAGGGGAGGAGGGACTTCCCTGGCAGTCCAGTTGTTAGGACTCTGTGCTTCCATTGCAGGGGGCACGGGTTCGATCCCTGGTCGGGGAACTAGGCTCCCACAAGCCACTCAGCACGGCAGGAAAAAAAAAAAAAAAGGAAATACGGTCTGGAGCTGAGTTTTTCAAACTGAGGGTCAGAGCCCATTCGTAGGTTGTAAAATCACCGCTGGTACTTAGAGGAGAAAACAACATTCTGCGTTGTGTGTAGTAAGTTCTGCTTCATGGTACTTCTGTTTCAGATACACAGGGGGCTGTGGACTAGGCCGCAACATATGTCTGTGGGGGTCATGGTCAAAAACAGTTTGAAAGCTACTAAGGTAGAGGAGCCAGTCACCTGAGTGGGGCTTGATGAGGAAGGATGGGCAGATCCAACACAGCAAGAATGTGTGCCATGCACACGAGGTCACTGTGCCGGGCACAAAGGGAAGCAGCTGATATGCAGGAACTCCTCACAGCAACCCTGCAGGGTTAGAACTGTGACTGCCATATCTTAGAGATGACAAAACTCAAGTTCAGAGAGGGAGGGCAGCCTGTATCAAGGCAGCCTCTCCAGAGCCCCAGGGGTAACCGCCAAGCACGCTCCCTGCTGGGTGGTGACAGGCAGGGGAGATGCCTAGCGACCCAGCCCAGTTCTGTCACGATACTCAGAAGCAGGGTGATGTCATTGGAACCAGGAGGGGACCCCCCGGCGATACCTGTGGGGTCTCCTGGTAGACCTCGGTTTCTCAGTTGAGCCTTGTGGCTTGGAAGGGGTGTGAGCAGGCCCCGGCTGAGGAGTGCTGTGTGTGTTCCAGACCTCCATGTGTGTGTGGCCTTGGAAGGAGGCCCAGGGTCTCCCCTCTTCCCTCCTGGTACCAGGTGTCAATTCTTTGATCTCAGGGGGAGACCTATGGTCCCCATTTGGGGGTGGGCAGGGGCTGAGACGAGATAGCGCTGCGTGCTTCTGGAAGGTTTTCCTCCCTGGTTTCCCGCTGCCTTGGCCAGCCCACCACCTCCTGAGTCCAGAAGCCTGAAGCTAGGCTGCCATCTTGTGACCAGGAGGCAGTAAGGCCAGTGCAGCAAGAAGGAAGGAGCAGAGAGCCAGGAAGGACCTTGATGGCCCTGAAACGCTGCACCAGACCCTAACTGACGGCCCTCCTCAAGTCAGCCAGCCCTGAGGAGTCAGCCTGGGTGCATGTTTGCCTCCTGGGAATCCTGGGAAGGCGGGGAAGAAGGTAGAGTGTAGGACCTTCATCCCAGGGCACCAGGGGAGGCAGATTCCGGGCAGAAACAGAAAGCTCTCTGAGGTGTTCTTTGAGCTCCAGATGAAATTCTTCCACCACCAGGTTCTCCTCACCCAAGGACTTGCTCCACTTAAGGCTTAGAAGACTGTTCCCCAAGGGAGCCATTTCAAATAACACCCCTGTCGCTTCCCAGCTTGAGGCGTGTTTCCCATCTACTGGGTCTTCCCACAGTGACCGCAGGCCTGTGAGGTGGCCGGGCAGTGCTTGTTAGGAATTAGCCTCACTTTACAGATACAGAAACCCAGGCACTGCAAGAAGATTCAAGTTACACTACAGGTTAAGTGGCAGAGCCGGAAGTGGGTTCAAGTTTCTAACCCCACTGGTTTGTTCATTCATTGATTCATTCAGCAAATACACACTGAGTGCTCCTGGCTGCCAGGCACTGATCTCGGCGCCGGGGAGAGCAGAGTGAATAATACAAATATGGTTTCCGCTCGCACTAAGCTTGAGTCTTAGCAAAGTAGCTCAGTTTCGTGAGGAAGAGGGAGTCCTCAGGTATGCATATTTGTTAGGATGCTTTTAGGAATGAGTAACAGAAAAGCAACTCAAACCAACTTAAAAAGTAGATTCCTTGGCTCACGTACCTGAAGAAACCCCCGGAGGCAGGTTGGGCTCAGGCTGCCAGTCAGAGGTTGACCAGGGCTCTGGTCATTTCCTGAGATTCTCTCCATCACGCTCCCCCCCCAACCCCGGGTTGTCGGGCTTCCCTGTGGCTCTTCCAGTTTCATGTTCAAATTCCAGAAGGCGCTGCTTTCCCCTCTATCTTCATCCAAGATCCTGGGCTTTGCTTTGACCCACCATCTCAGGTCACAAGTCCAGGAGGTGGGGCGGGGAGACCACACACCGATTGGGTGACAGCACTCAGGGGCCGCCATCAGAGGTGGGGCTCAGTCCCACCTGGGATGGTTCCCTGGGCATCTGCAAAGCTGCGGAGGGGTAAATGGAAGGCAGGGACACAAATGTCACCTCAGCATTAAACTGCGCTTGTCCTTACGGGATGGGGGTGGCCAGTACAGACCATCTGAAACTTTTTTCTGATTAAAGCCATCACTTGGATTTGCCAAGGCTGGATGGGGGGCCCTGCTGACAGCCACTCAGTGTCTCCTCAGAGCCAGGAAGGCCAGGGTCCTACTAATTGAAGCTGAAGTTTCCCAAGCACCCTGTGTGCTCACCTCAAAGTGCTCCTCACCTTTGGACACCTTTCATTCTCCTGGCTGCCCGCAAGTGTGGAATTGTGTAATGGGAGCCATGACTGGTGAGCACAGGATCCTGTTGAGGAGGGGGGGTCAGGGACAGAGTGACCTAAGAGACACTCACTCATGTCCTGCAGGATAAAGGGAAGTGGGCCAGGTGGGGACAGGGTGGGACAAGTGTTCCAGACAGAAAGAACAGCATGGCTCAAAGCGGGGAGACCTGACAGGGTGGGTGCCTGGCCCCGGACCTCCTGAGACCCACGAAGACCCCACGCCCATCCGTGATGCTGCTTAGTGCCTGGCTGACCAGCTGAGCTGAATCGTAGCGGGAGGGACCACCTGGCCACATCTCCATTGATGAGGCAGAGGGCAGGGATGGAGAGACCTACGGGCCTACCTGGCCCAAGACCCACATACAGGCGTCTGCCAGGCCGCTGGGTGACTTAAGGGTCGGAGGCGGTCTGCGGTGGAAAGAGGGGCAGGAAGTCGGCACTGAGAAGGAACTGGACCAGCCGGGGGTTGGCGGCCCCGTTTTGAAGCGAGGACCCCGGCGGCGGGCGGGCTGCCTCGGCTCCCCTGACTGCCCACACCCCGCACATTCGGCGCCCAGCGGGCATCCGATCGCGAATGTAGGGGTGGTCCCCGCGCGGCCGGGGCCCGAGGCCGGGAGAGGCAGCTAAGCTGCTGGGTCACCGGCGCAACCCACGGCCGCTCGCGGAGATGGGGGCTGTGCGCGCTGCAGGGCTCGGGTTCCCGCCCGGGCGGTGTCCCCCTTGCCGAGCCTCAGTCTCCCCGCACGCCAGGGGGCGAGGGGCGGACGCCTTCAGGGCGCCCCGGGTCAGCTCGGCCCCAGCCCCGGGGGGTGGGCGGGACCAGGGCTCTCCAACCGCTAGCCGCCCGCCCGGGTCCCGCCCGGTCCCCGCGGGGCTGAGCCGGGAGGCCCCGCCCCCCGCCCACGAGGAAGTGGCAGAGCTGCGCGGGGGCCCAGAGCCGGTTCGGCGCGTCGACTGCCCAGAGTCCGCGGCCGCGGTGCCCCGAGGTGAGGGGGCGCGGGAGCGGCCCGGAGGGGGGGGTGGGCGTGGGGAGAGCGGGGAGCGACCTCATGCAGGTGGGGAGGACGCAGCGAGGGGCCGCCGGAAGATCGGGGATGAGAAGGGCCACACGGGGCCCGCCTGGAGGTGAGGGGACACGCGGGGCACGGGCTGCGGGCGGGCGGGCGGGCGGCCTCCTCCGGGCGAGGGAACCGCAGCGCTCCCCTCCCCACCCCACCCCCCGCAGTCTGCGCCCTCGGGGCGCCCCGGCCCGCGCGTCCGCCTCCCCACACCCCCTAGCCTCCCCCCTCCCCCCAGACTCTGCCCCGCCGTCGGTGTGCCCCGTTATTTCGGGCCGGAGGGCCCCACGCCCAGTCACTTCCCCTCCGTCCTCCAGCCTTCCGGGTTGCTCCAGCCGGGAAATGAGCTGGCGCCCCCGCCCGCCTCGCCTCGCCCCTCCCCTCCCTCCCTCCCTGCCGGCCACCGCCCCCTCCCTCAGCCCGCCTCCCGCCAGCTGGGCCAGGTCCTAGGGGTCCGGTCCAGGGAGGGGCGGGCCGGGTCTGGAACGCTCCCTCCTGAGCTCCCGGGCGCTAGACCGGAGCGTTCCGAGCGGCGCCCCCCGTTGCCGGCGGCGTGGGGACCGCGGCCAGGGCCGGGACCTCGGGCGGTGACAGTGACACAGTAGTGACTGGCGTGAAGCCGCAGGAGCTAGCCTGGTGCGGACACCGAGGCTCTCAGGTTATTCCGGGCTGTCCCCCGGCCCCTCCCGCCTGGCGGGCAGTGTTGCCCGGTGGTTAAGAGCACCCCCGCCGGCGAGGTCTCCGGGACCAGAAACTGGTAAGAGCGCCAGCTTCTTCCATCACTGGCCACCGACCTTGCAAGCCACCTAACCTGTCTGGGCCTCAACTTTGCTTATCTGGAAAATGGGGAACTTTCAAGTTGTGAGGCTTAAATATGATCATGAGTGTAAGGCACACACAGGGACTAAACATGCCCTGTTATTGTCCTTGCTGTTATTTATAAGGCCTGCCTACATTTATCAAAGTGTCCAGGTGAACCTAAACTCTGAGATTGGGGTCAGTATCCCAAACTGTGCCGTTTAGGAGTGGGGTGACTTTGAGCAAAGTTTGGCTTTTGTCTGAGTCTGTTTCCTCCTGTAGGAGATGAAGGTTAAAACAAACACTGGAAAACTTCTTGGGCTTGTTTTAGGGTGTGAAAGAGAGAATGTATGTCAAAGTCCTGGGTAAATTCTGGGCATTTAAAGATGCCAAGTTGGTCCAGTGGTTAGGACTCTGTGCTTCCACTGCAGGGGGCACTGGTTGGATCCCCTGTGGGGGAACTAAGATCCCCCAAGCCAAGTGGCAAAAAAAAAAAAAAAGCCAAGTAAGTTAATTAATTACATAGTTAATTACATAAGTGTTTGTATATTATCCACATAGGTCTTATAACAACATGTTCATATCACTATTTCTCTTTCCATATTTGTAGTCATCTGGAGTTTTCTATCCTGTCACCATTTTAAAGAGGGTTATTATGAACATGTTTGCTTTAAAAAAAAAGTCGGCTATTTTTTTAGCACCAAAATGAATTTATGCCACCAAAAATGTTAACAATTTTTAAGTTCCTGTTTGTGTTCTTCTCTTCTGTTTGTTCCCACCCAGTTGGTTGGATTGAGTGTTACCACATTGCCCTTCAGGAAGGCTGAACAAATTAGCAACAAATGAGAATTTCTCCACAGTCTGGCCAGCATTGAGTTTTATGCATTTGAGGTTTTGTTTGGTTTGGATTATTTTAGCTGATGCTTTATGGTGCCTTATGATTATTTTCATTTGTGTTTCTTGACTTGATTTTGCCTGGTTTGTAAGACCTCAAGAGCGGAGCTGGTCTAGGATTGGCTGGTCTGTTGGGGTGAGGAGGGCTGTTCCACATACAACAGGAAGTTGAGTAATAGCTCAGCACGTGTGCAAAATGGCTTGCTGGCAGCTCCCTGGAGTGGTTGAGCTGGGTGGGGACTTCCCTGAGTGCCTGCAGAGCAGAGATCCTTGCTCCAGGCAGCTCCTGCCTGGTTTAGCCTCCAATGCAGTCAAACCTCTGGATTCAGAGAAGGTTGGGCTGGCGAAGCTTCTCTGAAAGCAAGAAAGAACCTACAGCTGGTGCCTCGTCCAACCCCAGACTTTTCTGGATAGAGATGTGGGGGAAACATGGGCGGAGGGCACCCAGTCAGTATGGAGAGAGTCAGAATTTGCACCCAGCATGTAAGAAAGAGATGGGAGGCCTGAGACCGTTGGCTGGGCAGCTGGGGGCTTCGCCTGGCTTACCTTGCTTTGGAAGGGAGCTGTTTTCTCCCCGAATCCTCAGAGAGGACCCTTTAGATTGACGATTTCCAAATTTTTTGGATCATTGACGCTATCAGGAAAAAATCTTGAGCGCATACTCCCCAGTAAATATTTACAGATTGCATACATGTACCAGTGAAATAATAGAGCTGGTCTATAAGAAGTATACCATAAGACGGATGTGATTCATTCATGCAACCACATTCAAGAAATACTTACTGAGCACCTACTATGTGCCAGGCACTCTAATTGGTACTGGGGATTCATCTGTGAACAAAACAAATATACCTGTCCCCGTGCAGCTTATGTCCACACCCCGGTACATGGTCCTTCGCACCCCCTGCCTGGAGACCCACGCCCCACCTTGGAGACCCAAAGCTCCTCCCATCCCAGCCATCATGCTGCTCTCCCAGCCCTGCGTGATCCCCCATCCATTCATCCTGAGCACCTACTGTGTGCCAGACACGGGGGAAGAGCTACCTGGAGCACAGAGAGATCCCGGCTCCAGGCTGGTGGGGGACAGTTAGGGCCAGCTGGGGGAGTTTGTCGGGGTTTAGCCCGTGCTCCCCCAGCCTCACTCTCTTTCCAGGGTGATGGGGGCACAGAGCACTAGACGTGGACTCCCAGTCCCAACGCCATCCTCAGGGCCCCTTCCTCTCTCTTTGTCCTTGACAATCAAATGGGTCCACAGTGCTGACTCACAGGGTCACAGCGATGAGTGGGTGGGTTTCCCGGGGCCATGGCCTCAGCCTGCCTTTGTCTCCACCAGGAGACACCCGCTAAGCTGTTGCATTGTCCACACTCGGGCAGTGCCCGCCCCACCCTCCCCTCCCGCCCCTCGGTAGGGTAGAGGTTTCCCTGGGAATGATTAAGACATAGTTCCTTTGGCGGGGTGGCCTGGTGTGAAGGCTGTTTTCCTGGATCTGACCACACGGAATGATCCCATGATCCTCAAGCCTGCAGTGGCTGGAGAAGCCACGCCCCTCCCTGGGCTGCCACTTCCGCATTTGTAACCTGTGGGGGTAGGGAGTCCTCGGGAGGCCCTGCTGCTTTCAACCGCTTTGCAGAAGTTATGAAAAAGTTATGAAAAGGGGAAAACACGTCTTCCTCTCTCCCACCCCTTCCACCCGTACCCCCTCCCCCCTTTACAGTGTGGGTCAGTAGACTAGGGAGTATTTCTGTCTGAATTTATGCTAAAGTGTGATCGGCTGATAGGTGTGCTCTGAACCTGCCTGTCCCACTGTGCTGTGGCCATCTTTATCAGCCCCTCCCTCTCCCCCTTGAGAACCTTTGGGTCCCAGGAAACAATGGGCAGGGTCCCCAAGCCCTCTCAGATGCGATATTGGCAAGTGTGGGGGCCGCGGTCCTCTGTAGAGCCAGTGTCTCCATCTTCACAGCCTGGAATTTTGAAAAGTCCCTAGACAGGCTGTTAGAGCCCGGCCCACAGGTCTGGACACTCACCGAGAGCCGACAAGGGGCAGAGATGCCCGGCCAGACAGTGTGCCTCGGACAGTTGGAGCTGGGAAGTTGGGTTCTGCTCCGTCTGAGTCTAGGGTCCAGGGACCCCCCTGGGCTTTTGCTGGGACGCCTGGGGTGAAGGGGAGGGGGTGGTTGGCCTCCTGTGGAGTCAGGGGCCAAGAAGAACCTAACTGGCATTTGGAAGTGAGTTTCTTACTTTAACCACCACCACCCCGCCCTGCCCCCGCCCCGTTTGTGACCTTGGGGAATGGGGGCAGGCAGAGCAGCACAGCTTAGTGGACAGGCCTAGGTGCTCCCTCCCTGCGGTGGAGACGTGGATGACCCCCGCCCACCCAGCCCGGATGCAGCGGAAGTGCCTGGGGAAACCCTGTCAGGCCTGCTGACCTGGGCTCCGAGGCCACTTCCGGGGCCTTTGCTTTACACAAAGAGGCCTTATAAGGAGACAGAGGCTGGGGAGGCGGCCGCTGTGGGAGCGGCGTGCTCGTGTGTGCATGCAAGGCTGACATGCGTGTGTGTACGGGAGCAGTGTGTGCGTGCGTGCGCACGTGCAAGGCTGACCGCGCGTGTGTGTGGCCTCAGCCTGGCTGTGTCCACCTTCTTTCTCAGCAAATGTTGCCCAGGGGCCCTGCTCTAGGCCTGCGGGAACAGGCGTGGTGGTCCCTGTCCTCTCTGTGCACGTGTGCACGGTAGTCTGTGCCGCTTTAGGAACTTTCCAGGACTTCCTGCTATAAATTAAAGCGGGATTTGTGGTCGCTGAGCCCCGGAGTCCCCAGCAGTATGATGGACGGCACTGCAGCCTGACCCTCGTGCCTGGGCCCCAACTCAGTGCTGTTCCTCCCAGAGGAGTCTTGGTCGAGACCCGCCCCCCGCCGGGGGCAGAGAGAGACCCCAGCGTTCCGGGGAGGTCAGGGCTCAGATCCAGGCTGAGGAGCGGCCTTCCTGGGGCCCAGCCTCGGGCCACAAACCTGCCAGTCAGGTGGGGGAGGTGACCGAGGGCCTGGGAACACCCACGTCAGGGCCACGTGACTCTGGCAGGTGGCTTCCCCTCCAACCGCAGCCCTCACATCCGTCATCTGGAGCTCAAGTCGAGAATACAGGAGGGCTTAGAGCTGGTGAGTGCAGCATTCAGGGAATTCGGCGTGGCTTTTTTTTTTTTTTTACATTAAAAAAAAAAAAACTTACTCTGCTGGACACTAATGGCAGTAAACAATTGTGTTCATCAAATATTTATCGAGTGCTTACCATGTGCCATGCATTTAGGCGCTGGGGATAGAAATGTAAACAAGATGGTCAGAAATGTGTGTCTCCAACAAGCTCGTTACTTTCCAGCAGGGGGAGAAAGACAAACGGGCAGGATGAATGAGTTACAAAGTAACTCGTGTTCAGTAAGATTATCCCCTGGAGAAAACTAGGGCCTAGGGAGTGTGGAGGTGGTGTGAGAGGCAGCCTTGCTCAGAAGGTGGCCTTGGACACAGACTTGAATGGCAGCAGCAAGGGTGGGAGCTGTGCAGGCAGCTGGGGGAAGAGCTTCGAAGGCCGAGGGAACAGCCAGTGAGAAGACCTGAGGCTCATGGGCCCCTGGATTGGCCCCTGGTCTGGCCGGGAGGCCCACCCCTAAACAGGTGAAACACGCCGGGTGCCGGCACATCCATTCTAGACAAAGCGCTGCCATTTCATGATCACCTACTATGTGCCAGGCGTGGTGTGTCGTCTTGTTTCACCCTCTTAACACTTTGGCCGGCGGGGGACCGGATTCCTGTTCCCATTTGGCAGATGTGGAAATTGAGGTTCAGAGAGCTGGTAGGCAGTGCTGCTGGGCTCTACCCATGACTGGGAAGCTGAGGTGGGGAGAGAATGGGTTTGAGGAAGTGATGCTCTCTTTGGGTCTTCCCAGTTGAGCAGGACTTTGCCGCATAGAACAGAGGTGGACATTTGGTGGTGTAGAGAGACTAGCACGCTGGTGTGAAATGTGGACAGAACTGGCCTCCAAGGCACATCAGGCTTGGCCTTCCCTAGAGAGGGAAGGAACAGCATGTGCAAAAGCCAGGAGGCCTGGCTCACTCCTGGGGAGCGAGAGTTTCCACCTATGGGGAAACTGAGGCACAGATGATGAGTGATGGCCTGTCTGGGGCAGGGTCCCAGCACACCCCACTCATGGTAGTGGCTTCGCGCACACCCCCATTCCCTGCCTCCACTCCCCACCCCATCCTTTGTGTTTGTACCCCGGAGCCTCGGACACATCCCATGAGAGCTGCTGTTTCATGAGGAGGGAAACTGAGGCCCCAGGAGGGAAGCAAAGCGCTAGGCCAGAGTCGGGAGGCCAGGGTGGCCCCTGGCTGCCCTCCCGCGAGGCTGGCTGGGGCAGGGCGGGGCTGACCTGGCTTCCCTCTCTGTCTTGGGCACAGCAGCCGAGCAGCCATGGCCTATCACAGCTTCCTGGTGGAGCCCATCAGCTGCCATGCCTGGAACAAGGACCGCACCCGTGAGTGCCCCCCCCCCACCATCGGATGACGTGGGAAGCTGTCCCCCTGCTTGACCCCCGATCCTGAGATCCTGAGTGTTAGGAGGGAAGGGACCCAAGCAGGGCAGCCAGGCGAGCGGGCATTGAGGGTTGGAGGCGAGAGCAAGGCCCTGCCTGCACCAGGCACTGCTCTGGGTGCCAGGACTGGGTGGGCACAACAGCGGGTCTGCCCTCTGCTCACGGCTACGGGAGGGTTTGGGGATGGGAAATGTAACCTGCAGTGAAATGAGCTCTGAGGAAACATGAAGGGTGAGGGGAAAGCGATGGAGCCAAGGCACTAGTTTAGAAAAGGGGGCCAGGGAAGGGCTTTCAGGGGAGGTGACGTTTGCATGGAGACCCAAAGGAGGTGACGGAGCCAGCGTGCGAAGGCCAGGGTGGGTGTAACGGCCCCGCGTGGCAGAGCCTGGTGTCATCAGGAGCAGCAAGGAGACCGTGGCTGGAGCAGGGGCGGAGCAGGGGGCAGGGAGAGCTCCCGCAGGTTTGCGAGACTGCCTTGGGGACACTGGGGCTGGGGGGTGCAGATGAGGGGTGGCCAGCCCCTGGGGAGGAGTCCCAAGGGGGGCCCAGCAGGACCTGAGGCAGAGGAGGAGAGTGCCTTAGCAGAGGACAAAGTGTTGCTCAGGTGGCCTGAGAAGGTGGGGAGTCATGGGGGAGCCTGGGCACACATGCCTCCTCCGCACGCCCACCCGTCTCTCCTGCAGAGATCGCCATCTGCCCCAACAACCACGAGGTGCACATCTATGAGAAGAGTGGGAACAAGTGGGTCCAGGTGCACGAGCTCAAGGAGCACAACGGGCAAGTGACAGGTGGGTTGGGCTGGCTGGGGTCATCTTCCTGAAAGAAGGCAGGGGACAGGGCAGGGCCGGGCCATCCACCTACTCACTATGTTAGGTAGGATAGTTTGGGTTGCAAGTAACAGAACCCTGATTCAAACTGGCTTAAGTTATAAAGGGATTACACTGATTGGTTTATGTTACTGAAAAACTCAGAAGTTTAAGGGCTTCAGGAAAGGTGTGATCCAACAGCTCAGCATTACCAAGGACCCATTTCTTTTCAGTCTCCTGGCTTGGCCTTCCAGCATGTTTGCTGGTAGTTGGGGGAGCTGTAACACCCCCAGTGACCTCTAGTAGTACCCCCTGGAGCAGCTTTCATCCCGATTGTGGCCTCTAAGCCCCACCATGCGTACACTGTAGAGCCACCTCTGCTTGGATGGCTTCAGCCTAGTGCCTCCTCCCACCCCACAGGCATCGACTGGGCCCCCGAGAGTAACCGCATCGTGACCTGCGGCACAGACCGCAATGCCTACGTGTGGACGCTGAAAGGCCGCACGTGGAAGCCCACGCTCGTCATCCTGCGCATCAACCGCGCCGCTCGCTGCGTGCGCTGGGCTCCCCAGGAGAACAAGTTTGCTGTGGGCAGTGGCTCCCGTGTCATCTCCATCTGCTATTTTGAGCAGGAAAACGACTGGTGGGTGCCTGGGTGGGGCCAGAGTGGGCTGGGAGGGACCTGGGGCTGCAGACCAACAGGTGGTGGGACAAGAGGGTCCCAGAAAACACGGGACGGGGAGTCAGGACCCCTGTTCACATGACCCTGGGGAAGTGTGTCCTCTCTGGCCCTTGGAGGTGAGGCGAAAGGCTCTCTGCACAGCCTCCTGCCCTCCCACAGCTCTGTCTCAGTAATAAGCGCCCAGGCAGCACCCGGGCCGCCTCTGCAGGCATCACGCTAAGCCCTGCGCACGTATTGGCACTGACCCACCCCCTCCCATCAGCCCCCTGGACTGGGCGTCTGCTGCAGTCCCGTTACAGATGAGCAAAGGCCCTGAGGCAGATCACTCGCCCAAGGCTCCCAGCCCATCACACTCCAGGGCCCACTCACAAGCTCCCAGGCACGTCGTGATCTTCTCCCCGGGGTCCCTGAGGGCAGAGGCCAGGTGGGAGGTCAGGCTGGAGTCCAAGAGTCGAGTTCAAATCCCACCCTGACCAGTTAGCGGCCTCGTGACTTCTCCCTGAGCTGCCCCAGGGTTGTCGCAAGACAAGGGATGGAGTCCCCACCCTGGGTGGGACCTGGCATGTTGCTAGCCTGGACCCAGGCCCCTTCCTCCTGGGACCTCTGTGGTCTGCAGGGCCCAGTAGGAGCCTGGAGCCTCTGGGTTGGCGGGTGCCCACCTGTGTGTCCCTGTCTCCTCCCTACCTGTCTGCCTGCCGTGTCCAGGTGGGTTTGCAAGCACATCAAGAAGCCCATTCGCTCCACCATCCTCAGCCTGGACTGGCATCCCAACAACGTGCTCCTGGCCGCCGGCTCCTGCGACTTCAAGTGCCGGTGAGGGGGGCCCTGCCATCGACACAGGGACAGGGGTTGGAGGGTGGAGGGGAGCTCCGTCCTGGGAGCCCCACGACCCACCTTCCAGACCAGCTCTGCTGCCAGCAGGTGACCTGGGGGCCTCAGTCGAGCTTCTGTGAGGTTTTGCTCTTTGAAGGGTCATCCCTGGGTCCTCTCTCCAGCCTCTGGGGAGTCTTAAAAGGATGTGCCCCTTGCCACCGCTTAATGTCAGCAAGATTTCTTTTCTAGGCCCTCCTGTACTCATGAGAACCTCCCACTCCTTCAGCTTCTTGGCTTCTATCTGAGGGAAAATGAGTGGGTGTACTTTTTCACATTAAGGTATAATGACTGATAGGCTGGAACAAACCCTGCCTCGTTATCTTAAGGCCTGGAACAAAGAGTCTCCACCTGCCACTGGCTGGCTGGCACTTCTGGGCCCATTACCCTCCCCCTCCCCCCACCCCACCCCCCAGTCTCCCAAGGCCTCCGGCTCCCAGCTTCAGGCAGATGGCCTGGGTTTCTGCATCTGCCCTGGGAAATGACGCTATAGCAGGCACCAGAGGCCCCAGGCACAGAGAGGATGAGGTCCTGATGAGGCTCTTGTTGGCACCCTGACCTGTCAGATGACTCCAGGCTGGCCCTGGGATGGCGAGTAGAACTGGTGGAGCTGGCAGGAAGGGGGGCAGGATTGGTTCACGGTGCAGAGCAGGAGGGGGGGCACATCCTAGGGGCTAGCCCTGGAGTGTAGTGGTCAGCGTGAGGGGGACAGGAGACGCCCTGGGAGCCACGTCAGCCGTGGATGGTCAGTCCTCAGGTGAGGGCCCCAAGGGTCCTGGGAGCTCCCAGGACCCTGGGCTGGGAGACCTCCTGACCCCACACCATTGCCCAAAGTGGGCACCGAGGCCCAGACTTGTCTGTGCGTGAAGATGCAGGTCACGGAAAGCCGGCTACAGTACCCTTGGACTCAGCCGGGTGCTCTGGCCTCAGCAGGCCAGTTTGGGAGAGGGAGTCCCTTGTCAGGCCCCTCCCAGACCCCCGGTCACCCCCTCTTTTGCCTCTCCCGGCAGGATCTTCTCAGCCTACATCAAGGAGGTGGAGGAGCGGCCAGCACCCACCCCGTGGGGCTCCAAGATGCCCTTCGGGGAGCTGATGTTTGAGTCCAGCAGCAGCTGCGGCTGGGTGCACGGGGTCTGCTTTTCCGCCAGCGGCAGCCGTGTGGCCTGGGTCAGCCATGACAGCACCGTGTGCCTGGCTGATGCCGACAAGAAGATGGCGTGAGTACAGGTCACCCGAATGGGGGGCAACCCAGGCACCGAGCACGAAGGGCCGGTATGGCTGACGTTTCTCTCTCTCCCTCACTCAGCGTCGCGACTCTGGCCTCTGAAACGCTGCCATTGCTGGCCCTGACCTTCATCACAGAAAACAGTCTGGTGGCAGCGGTAAGGGGGCATGGGGGCGGGGGAGCAGGGGCCGGTGACAGCAGGTCTCCCAGCGAGCCCCAAGAGATGCCCAGGCAGCCCTCTACTTGTCCCCCCTCCCTCGTTTCCTTCCTCCCATCCACCCACCCATCCATCCATATCTCTGTTGGCCAAAATAGGTTGGGTTATGCTGTGGTAACAACAACAAAAAAATCCCCAACTGCAGTGGCCTAACACAGTAAAGGTTTGTTTCTTGCTCACTTTGACTGTCCAGCGTGGGCGCTGTGAGGGGGGCTCTGCTCAGTGCAGATGGGAGCTTTGTCTCCCGTGGAGTGAGGAGGGGAAGTGGAGAACTGGGCCCTGGATCCTAACCTTTCTGCTTACATTTTATTGGCCAATGAAAATGACAGGACCACACCTCCTTACTCAAGAGAATGAGTGCTTGTGGGGGAGTGCAGTCCTTTGTGTCCAGAAGGACACTATTCTCCCTCCCTCCTCCTGCCCACCTATCTGTCAAGGCTCTTTTCAGGCCTCAGGAAACCTAATGGGGTCCTAGAGGGGGATCAGGCCTGCTTTGCCTAGACAAACGTCCAGCTGTGGGGTCTCTCCCAGAGCAGGTGTAACCGTCTAGGCAGGACAAGGCCCCCTGGGCTCCCAGGAAAGTCCCAGACCAGCTTTCTCAACTGAATGCTGGCCCTGCTGGCTGAGGGGGCTGCTCCTAGGTGCTCAGTCCCGACACCCAGTCCCTGTTACTACACCTGGGGTCGCCGACTGTGTCCCCGAGCTGGCATCGGCTTCCCTGTGCTACACCCAAGCCCTGCATCCAGCCTCTGGGACCCCCGATTCGTGGCCGGGCACCCCTCGGCGTTGCACCTGCCCTTCGGCCTGGGTTTCCCCGGGAGGAAAGTGAGGGCACTCCAATGTCACCCCGCCCCTCCCCGCTGCAGGGCCACGACTGCTTCCCGGTGCTGTTCACTTACGATGGCACCGTGGGGACGCTGAGCTTCGGTGGGCGGCTGGACGTGCCCAAGCAAAGCTCGCAGCGCGGCTTGACGGCCCGCGAGCGCTTCCAGAACCTCGACAAGAAGGCGAGCTCGGAGGGCAGCGCGGCAGCGAGCGGGGGCCTGGACTCGCTGCACAAGAACAGTGTCAGGTGAGAGCGGGGCCGAAGGGCGAGCTCCACACCCACCCAGGCAGCGTCGAGGTGCAGGCCCACTTAGGAAGCTGGTCAGTCTCTTGAGGTTTTGCGTCAGGTGGGGGCCGAGCAGTCAGCCTTGCTCTGCGTTTTCAGTTTTCAGGACGCGCTGTGGGACTGTTCTGGGGGGTGGCCGGGCAGTGACTGGAGGCGGGGAGGGGCGGAATGAAGGGTCTTGCAGCAGCCTCCCTGAGGAACTAGAGTGGAACCAGAGCCAGAGACTCCCGGATCCTGCCAGCCACAGGCGTGCACCCCAGGACAAATCAGAGGAAGTGTGGCGAGACTCTGACCTTGCCCCTTGGCTAGTTAAACCCTCCTGTGGCTGCCTGGCCCATGTCTTCAAACTAAACTCCTCTGCCCGGCCTTCAAGGCTCTTCAGAACTAGCCCTGCATCCACTCAGTGCCATCTTCTGCTTCTTCTCCCCACCCTACCATGCTCCGTCATTCTGATTCCCCCAGCACATGTGCCTTCACCCCCTGCCCAGGCCTTTGTGCGTCCTGTTCCAGCTGCCCGGCTGCCCTGTGCTCCTTGCACAGGGACTACTGCTCATCCCTAAAGCAGACTCAGGAGCCCCATCCTGTCGTCCTCTGTGATCCTTCACAGCCCAGCCTCCTGGACTGTCCCTGCAGGGCACACACACTCACACTCACTGGGGTGGGCTCCCCCAGAAGTTGGGGAGCTCCTGGAGGGCAGAGTGGGCCGGAGCACGGCCCAGGCACAGGCTGGGATCTGTAAAGCCCTCATCCTCTTTGCAGCCAGATCTCGGTGCTCAGTGGGGGGAAGGCCAAGTGCTCGCAGTTCTGCACTACAGGCATGGACGGTGGCATGAGCATCTGGGACGTGAAGGTGAGGCCTGCCCTCCCCCCACCGCCTCGCTTCCTCGCAGGCCGCCCAATTCTCCCTGGCAGCCCCGCAGGCCGCCCAATTCTCCCTGGCAGCCACCTGGATGCCCCAGTCCTCCTCCTTCTTTCCTGCAGGGCACTTCAGTGGGGTGAGGGCTCCTTGGCATCTGGGCCTTGGCACCCTCTGCAGCACCTTCCTTTAGGGCTGGGATTCAAACCCAGGTCTGCCTGACCCCAAAGACCAGGTTCTCTATCCCAGGCCAGGTCCCTGTGGGTGGGGTGTCTGCAGGACAGCTGAGAACCAGCCCGTCTTTTACTTGCCTCCTTCCAGAGCTTGGAGTCAGCCTTGAAGGATCTCAAGATCAAATGACCTGTGAGGAGTCTGTTGCCCTCATCCCAGCTGCTGAGGGAAGGGGGTCAGGGAGACGAAGGATCGCTTTGCTGAATGTTTCTAGGGTACCAGTTCGGGTCCCCACAGGCTGCTCCCTCAGGTGGGGAGGGGAGGGGAGGGGAGGGGCGGGAGGCTTACCTACTGAAGGAACAATTGCCTTTTTCTTAAAGAAATGCTTCCATTTATTGTAAAAAATGTCCCCAAAGCACTCTGCCGGTCATGAACTGCTTCAAAATGTGGAGGTAATAAAAATGCAACTGTAGACATGCCGGCCTGTGTGTCTAGAAGGAGAGGTTAGTTTGGGCAGAGCACTGGTAGCTTATTTTTGTTTGCCAGCACAGCTGATCCTTAAACCCAAGAGGCTGCCCCCAAATGGTTCCTTCCCTGCTGCAGTCCAGCCTGGGAGCTGCCAGGACCAGGTGTCTTTTCTGTCACTCATTCAGCAGTCAGATTCCTAGACAAGTGGTTGCACATTGTGGGCTGGTTCTGGGCTTTAGTGGAAACTTATTATTTCTCTATTTGATGTTTGCGGTTGGTTTCTACTAACTGCTCATCATTTTTTAGGACTTTTTTTCCCCATTCCTATTTTACTCAGGTGTTTTTGTTTAATTACATGCCTTTTTTTTTTTTTTTGCGGTACGTGAGCCTCTCGCCGCCGTGGCCTCTCCCATTGTGGAGCAACAGGCTCCGGACGCACAGGCCCAGCAGCCACGGCCCACGGGCCCAGCCGCTCCGCGGCATGTGGGATCTTCCTGGACCAGGGCACAAACCCATGTCCCCTGCATCGGCAGGCGGACTCTCAACCACTGTGCCACCAGGGAAGCCCTCACATGCTTTTAAGTTACCTGTTTACGTAACCATGGTTTTTCTTTTAGTCTAACTAGGTAATGAATTACATCAGTAGATCTAATTGTGAACTGTCCTCACATCTGCAGGACAAACGATACTTAAGGAAGCCTCCCCCCCCGCCCACTGTTCTAGGGCCTGTCCCTCAGGATAGTCTCCTCGGTGAGAGGAGACCCACTGATTCTTTTTTAAATCAGGAGATAAAAATTCTCAGTCCCCAGAGACAGCTCAGGCTACACAGCTCCCCTTAGTCTTCACTGAGTCCCTCCCTGCCTGGCGCCCATTCGCCTCTCAGGACCGCGCAGAGGGCACTGCTGTTTAGGAGGCAGTGCCCCTCCTGGAGGGGTGCAGAAGCAGAACAGGCGCCCACGTGACTGTGCTAAGCCTCGGCTTCCCCACTGCCATCCCACCACGAACAAGGTAATGCCTAGCAGTCATGCTGGGTGTTGGGTCCCTTACTCCCAGCCCTGAAATCCTGAGGCTGTCACCACCAGGGGGCACCAGGAGGACAGGACGCTATGTACTGTGCACAGGTCCCTGGCCCCTCCGGCCTAAGGTCCCCGGCCCCTCCGGCCTAAGGTCCCCGCTTGATTAAAGGAGGGGAGGGGGCTGGCTCCTGTATCCTGAAGTCTCTCCCAGCTCGGATGCCCGGGGTCCAGTCCCTGTACCCGGATTGGTGCCACCCGAACCCTGGGGTGGGCCTGCCTGAGAGTGACACCTTGTCCTGCTGGGTGAAAACAGCCCAGGCATGGGGGCCCAGAGACAGATCACAGAACCAGAATTACGATAATGTCAAGTTTAATTTGCCAAATATACAAGTTGGACTTGTGGAGCATGTTTTGCCTGGGGGCTACACAGTAAACAGGTTTCTTGAAATGATCCATGGGCAGGGTTAAGAATGGGCCCGGGCCCTGGCCAGAGTCGGGGGTAGGGAGTAGGGTGGGAAGGTCAGGAGCGAAGCCTCAGTCAGAGGGGACTGACTGGGGATGAGCCATGACCCTCAGAGACCCAGGGCCCTGGCTCCCAGGCGACAGCCCCCCAATTGGGCGCCGGGGCAGCACAGACGGGGGCCGTCCATCACAAACCTGTCAGCAGCTACTGCGGCTCAACCGCCCCCTGCCCCGCAATCGACCAGACAAACGGAAGCTCTTCTTACCCCACCTCCCAGGCACCCCCCCTCCCACAAGGGTTCTGAATTCTAAAAACAGCCAAAACATTCAAATGGTTACATATGAAATGCTGTCCTGCATCTTTCTGTCTCAAAGATAGCAGCTGCCCCTCCCCCCACCCACCATCCCCCCAAACGATTTCTGTGCCAAGATGAAGAGGAGCCGTGGGGGGCTCCTTGCCGCGAGGGGCTGCTGCAGTGGCGCCGGGGCACAGGGTGGGTGAGACACGGCAGAGGTCCTGGCAGCACGGCCCAGTTCCCTGCTATCTCCTCCCACAGGCCGTGCTACTTATTCAGGGAGAGCGACTGCATTCGTTTTCCTGACAAAGCGGCATCATCTTTTGCTGAGGAGCAGGAAGGGAGGAGTTACAAGACAACACCACCCCTCCACACACGCAGCCCGCACATCCCCGAACCATATACAACTGTAGGTCTGAAAGGCCTCAGACAACATTTTGTGCAACTGGTTCAGCTGGCAGAGGAGGAAGCGACCCAAGGAGAAGGGCCCGGACTGACGCCCTCCCCTGGAAGCCACCGGACCCACGTGTCCATTCTCGTGGAGTCTGGGTGGCTGCCCCCTCCACAAAAGCCCACCAACACACAATCTACTGAGCAAATGGAAACTCTTCTTAGCCCACCCCCCAGGCAGAGCCCTGTAATTCCAACCTCTCCCCGTGGATTCTGAAGCCTGCAATCAGCAACATTCAAATAGTTACACATTAAAAAAAAAAAAAAAAAAAAAGTTACACATGAGGTCCTTTCCTGCTTGAGGTCTGTGAAAGGAGCTACTAGTGGGAAGCTGAGATTACTGGGTATCTCCAATGTGGTGACAATGCCCTAGGGCAACTGATTTCCCATCTCTAGGCCTAGAAAGCAGAACAGCAAGATCCCAACACACTCATGGCCCCCCACATATGGAGAGAGGAGTGCATGAGGCCAGAAGGTCATGAGTCAAATGCTCCTTTAAAGCAGACCGGTTCCCCACAGCCAACCTGGCCTGGAAGAATCCCTACCACCTTTGGCCCCACTGGAAGGCAGGGGGGAAGAGGGACACCTGGGCCAGATATCATCTGTGACATCCAGCTGAAATACGAAATGCTGACATATGAAGAGCTACCCCAGGCAGCTCTCCAGGCTACACAAGACACCAGAGGCCTTAGGGGAACCTTCTAGCCTCTAAGGTAGGTGCATCCTGAGGCCTCAGATGCTGTGGACAGTGCTCTGCTGAGATTCAAACTCACATCTGACTCCGCTGCTGCTGGACTCTCCTAGCATCCTGGGAGGTGGCGGGCAGGAACACCCACCTCCATCTGACAGTGAGAAAGGCAGGCAGACAGGCACGCACGTGCACATACACCCACACCACCCTCCCCCCACAAACGGTAGGCCTCTACCGAACAGTCTGACCTCATACCACTTCACGACAAGTACACTGAAGTGCAGGGCTTGGTGGCCTGTCCAGAACCAGTCAGGCTGCCACACCAGCGGCTCAAGACTTACCTTTCCTCTCTTCTTCTTTCTTCCTGGCAGCCTCCTCCCGCTGTTTCCGGATGATCGCCAGCCGGGCAAGGTCAGCCTTGGCTTGCTCCGTCTTCCCCGCTAAATGCATTTTCATGTAACGCTCTTTTGCTTTCTGCTTCTCGATTTCTTCTCTGTTTGGGTAAAATGGTGTCACAGGGGCCATCTTCCCCACCATTAGCAGCTGAGCTGGATGTGGGAGCCAGAATAAAGCCCAAGCACTCAGGCCTGGGCCCTAGCTCCGTGTGCCCCCTCCTTGATGACGCTCAGCAAACAAGCCAGCAGTGGCTGTCACTCTGCAACCTCAGAGGGGGTTTCACTGGTGAGAAAGAAGCTGCTGGAAGGGGAGACTCTTCAGCAGCCTCCAATCACACCCCAAGCTTGTGGGCCTTCCCTACAGGGTTTTCAGAGACCCCCCTCAGCTGTCACGGAGTCAGCACAGCAAGGTGGATTTAAATCGAGCAACCCAGTCAGGAGAGAAATCAGGGTGGCTTTTCCTAGTAGCTTTCAACCTCCTATAAGGCCCTTGATGTCACCTGGTGGCCGTGAAAAGTCAGGGAACAACTTGTTAAAGACCAGCTGTGTGCAGGGCACTGTAGCACTTGGTGTGATCCTTGCACAGCCTGTGAGCGAGCTCTCTGCAGCTCCATTTTCACCTGGGACTCAGAGAGGACTGGGGCAGCTGGTGGACCTCCCTGCACAGTGCTGGACGGCATGGGTCCCCAGTCCCCTCCCAATCCCTATGGCCACAACATCAGGGATGGATGCAGGCCAAGAAGGGTCAGATCAGGCTGGATAAGGGAGGTATCCCTGGAGTGGGGTGCCCTGGAGGAAGGGGCTACAGCATAATTTCTGTTTTTCCTGCTATGCTTCCACTGGGGGAAAAAAATTCTGTTTTCTGCTTTGTTTTGTGGGGGAGAAGCTTCTATAGGGCCTTTGGGAGAATGAGATGACAGAGAAATAAATACCGGAGCCAGAGCGCCCACCAGCCACTGGGGACCTCAAGAGCCCAGGAAGCAAGGGCAGAGGAGCTGGGGGCCTCAGCCCCTGGCCCAAGTCACAAGGCTCAGAAGCAGAGGTTACCTTTCTCTCCTTGAAAGTTCCTTGGGCCCATCCAGGTCCAGCTGTGTGACCTTTTTGGTTGTCTGTGCCACCCGGTTGGGGTTCTCAATGTCAATGAGCCCTTCTACACCTTTGCGCTTTTGCTAAGATAGGACAAGAAGCCGGCTGTCAGAGAAGTTTGGCCTGCAGAGCCCCTGAAGGCTACTCCCCATCTCCACATCCTCCTGGACTAGGACAAACTCCCGCTCCACCCCCAGGCCACGTGACTCCTGGCCCAGCCTCACGGTGGGAACAGTGCTCGGGTGTCTTCACCACCTGGGGAGATGCAGGGAGAGCAAGTGCGGGTGACCAGAGCCCATCCTGTGCCCAGTCCCGGCCACCAGGGATCATTATCCTAGTTTCACAGGCAGAGGCCAACTCACAAGCTCTCAGCACAGAGAGTTACTCCCTCACTTCGAGCTCAGCCTCTGAAAGCAGTTTTCCATGGAACGCCATGCCTGACTGCAACAAGCCATGCTGGATCCCCACAGCAGGGTGGGCCAATCCCTAGCCATCCGGGTGACGGCAGGGAAATGGGACTTGGGAACGAGTCACACAGTCTACAGGTTTGGGGAGGCGGCACAAGAACCTGGAGCTCGCACCTCCCACCTGCCCTGGGGAAGTTCAGAAAGAAGTGAGAGCACAAGTGCTAGACGTAACAGGTTCGATCAAAGTTTCAGGCCCTGTGAACCCAGGTTTTCTCTTTAAGAGACCAGGGAGACAGCTTCCAAACACCAGTTAATCTGAGCACTGCACGGAGCTCCAGGGACCTCTACCCAATCGGCTACACATATACACCTCCACCCAGATACCTGACATCATAAATTTAACTTGTCTGAAACAGAACTGGAGACTCAGCCCTCACCCACCCCGTTCCTCCCAATCCTAAGGACAACCTTGTTTTTCTTTCCCTCAGCAAACCCCAATGAGTCTACCTCTAAGACATGGCTTGAATCTGCCCACTCCTCTCCACTGCCATTGCCACCAGCCTAACGCAGCCACAATTTCTCATCTGGATACCTGCTGCCGTCTCCTGGCTTCCACCCTCAACACCTTACAACTCACTCTCGGCAGAGGAGCCAAAACAATCTTTTTTTTTTTTGCTGTACGCGGGCCTCTCACTGTTGTGGCCTCTCCCGTTGCGGAGCACAGGCTCCGTATGCGCAGGCTCAGCGGCCATGGCTCACGGGCCCAGCCGCTCCGCGGCATGTGGGATCTTCCTGGACCGGGGCACGAACCTGTGTCCCCTGCATCGGCAGGCGGACTCTCAACCACTGCGCCACCAGGGAAGCCCCAAAACAATCTTTTAAAAGCAAATCTGGGGGATTCCCTGGTGGCGCAGTGGTTAAGCATCCGCCTGCCAATGCAGGGGACAGGGGTTCGAGCCCTGGTCTGGGAAGATCCCACATGCCACAGAGCAACTAAGCCCGTGCGCCACAACTACTGAGCCTGTGCTCTAGAGCCTGTGAGCCACAACTACTGAGGCTGCGTGCTGCAACTACTGGAGCCCGTGCACCTAGAGCCCATGCTCCGCAACAAGAGAAGCCACCGCAATGAAAAGCCCGCACACCGCAACGAACAGTAGCCCCCACTCGCCGCAACTAGAGAAGCCCACATGTAGCAACGAAGACCCAACACGGCCAAAAATAAATAAATAAATAAAATCTATTAAAAAAAGAAAAAAGCGGGCTCCCCTGGTGGCGCAGTGGTTGAGAGTCCGCCTGCCGATGCAGGGGACACAGGCTCGTGCCCCGGTCCAGGAAGATCCCACATGCTGCGGAGCGGCTGGGCCCGTGAGCCATGGCCGCTGAGCCTGCGCGTCCGGAGCCTGTGCTCCGCAACGGGAGAGGCCACAACAGTGAGAGGCCCGCGTACTGGGAAAAAAAAAAGCAAATCTGGTCATCTCTGTCTCCTACTTCAAGGCCTCTGCCAGCTGCCCACTACCTACCACAATGAAACCAAAACCCTTCAAGAGCTGCACAGGAGCTGCCCTTGCCAACCTTTCCTCCTTCATTCCTCACCACTCCACTTTGTACCAACCAAGTCACAGCCCCACTAGCCTCTCTGTTCCTTGAACTTGCCCAGGTTGTTCCCAGGGCCTTTGCCCTTGCTAACCTGGCTGCCTCGACTACTCCGAACAACAGTTTTCACACAGCTGGCTCCACGTTGCTTTTCAGATCTCAGTTTAAAAGTCACCTCCGCACACACTACTCCAAGTACCCTCGATCACGGTCTGTCTTATTCATAATACTTCTGGCTGCTTGAAATCATACTGTTCGTTCATTCCTTATCGTCTGTATCTCCCTATTACAATGTAAACCCTTAAGAGCAAGGACTCTGCATGTACTACTGGGACGGGTAATGTTTGCTGAATGGATGAGTCTAGGTCCCAGGCCCCCCTCAGACTCAGTACCTGGTAATCATCTTCTTCATCCTCGCTCTCATCTGAGTCTAGGGATTTTTTCTCCTTTTTGGGGTCACCTGCAGCGCCATCTCCACCTTCTTCTCCTTGTTCCTCTTCTTCCTGTTTCAGAAATGGACAATGTGAGGTATCAAAAATGCAAAACAAACCCCCAAGACTGTGATCCAGCCGCCACCACCCCCAGACTGTGGACCTTGAGAAATCAGGCCCCCAGAAGGCTGGGGCCAAGTACGATTAGAGTCCCACTCTGCCATGCTGGCCTCCAGTGGGGGACCTGTGTCAGAGGCAGCCTCTCCACTAGGCTCCACAGCCTGGAAGCCAATTCCAGTCCAACCACCACCTTGTACAGCCATAAAAGGCCCTGCTCCTCTTCTCAGCCCAGGTACCTCAGACAACCAGGGTGAGCAGCTCGTCTCCTAGGGTCCAAAGGACATGGCTGTGGGGCTGGAAAGCACAGGCCTGCTCAGCTTCCCTCCCGCTCTCCCTGCTGCCACGTGGAGCTGCCAAACTGTCCTTGCTGTCCTGGGCAAGGCCCCCTGCTTTCCACTCTCAGTCAGTGGCGGGCCAGCCACTCCAACCTGCCCACACAGAGGCCCGGCTGTGCCAGCTTCCCATGACAACACCCCGACAGGACACTTCCCTCTACCTTTCTTGCCTCCCAGCCAAAAACATCCCTTACAAAAACCATACGACCTTTGCCCCTTAGCACCTGCTCGCACACTCTCCAAGGTCCTGGTCAGCCTCTGGTTCCTCCACCAGGCCCTCCCCACCACCCCACGCCACCCCACGCCCCTCTGATGGGCATGAAGTGTCAGTCTCCCTGACACTTCACAGCCGTGCCCCTCATCCAGCCTGACTGTGCTCCCTTTGGCCCTTAGCCAGGTGAGGATCTAATGGTGTGGTAGGGACATGGACACCAACGATGGAAACACGTTCTGTTTCCTGACAGTGGGCTGGAAAAAGGACTGGGGGAACAGAATAGAGGGACTGCCTAAGCTTCGACCGGAGGGGGAAGGGTGGGAGTCACGGAGGAGGGGATGCTGAGCAAGGTCTGAAGGAACGAATGGCACTCTGCCTGCTGGGGGTGTGGGAAGGCAGGGGCATCATGTCACAGCAGGGCTGGCAGCAGTCCTGCATGGCTGGAGCACACCAGTAGGGGTGCCGAGAGCCCGAGCTGCAGACGGGCAGAGCTGGGCGACGGAGAGAGGAACAGGAGCAGGAACACAGGACCACAAACAGAGACCCACCAAGGCACCCGCTGCTGAGTGGACAAAGTTCTAACTGATCCAGTCAGAGGCTGGCTCTCCTCCTGACTCTCAGCGGTTGCTCTGGGACTCCCATCTGCTACCTGCTGCCGGTCCCCTCCAATCGAACCTCAGGTGTTAGCTGCTTCTTGAGAATGGGTGGTCCTTGCCTAGCCTCTCCGGGTGCCAAAAGCGCAGGGTGCCGCCCTGGGCTACTGGAGTGGCCCGGACAGGCACGTACTCACCCTGGCCTTCTGCTTTTCAGCCTGGAGCTGTGCGTCGATCTCCTCGGGGCTCGTGTACTGCCTTGCCCGGCCTTTGTGGCCTCCCTTTCTCCCTGCACAAGGATTGGCAGTTTAAGAAGGTGGGAGGGAAGCAGCTTCCTTGATTGCCCTGGGCCCCAGGCTGTGTGCTGCTTGAGGTGCTCTCAGCAGAGGCTGCAGACCTCAGGTACCCCTCACCAAGCACCACCCAAACCTGTACCCTTATGTGTTCAAAGGGACAAAAAAGGAAACACACAATCACCTGATGCGGTCCCAAACCATGTACTGGATGCAGGCTCCCACAAATAAGACCTGAGGGGAGGATCTGGGGGAGGGTGCACCACATGGAGTGACTGGCTAAATCCCCTGGTCCCTTTATCCAAACACAGCGGACTCAGATGTAATCATGAAGAACATGTAACACTCGCCCCTGCTGTCACAACAGTGCTCTTTACTTGCAATGTTCTGTCATAGCTATGGGCTCATTTCATCCCCAGATTAAACCTATGGCACAAATCACGGCTGGTCCCACTTTATAGACAAAGGAGACTTGAGAGTAAAGCAGAGTGGGGAAGAGCACAAATGTTGGGGTCCAATCCTTGACTTCAAATCTCAGCTCTACCACTTAATACCTCTGTGACTTTGGGCAGGTACTTAACCTCTCAGAGTCTCAGCTTCTTCGTCTGTGTCCCTACCACATAGGGTTGTTGTGAAGATGGATTTGTTAACATATGTAAAGATGTTGGCACAGTGCCCGGCACTGGACAAGCACCACAAAAATGTCTGCTATGACTGGTACTCTTCTAATATAGCACCTGGTGTGGAAAAAAAACAAAGCCACTGGTCACACCGGCGATTTACTACAGGTGTCAGGGAATATAATAAGATACCTCACGCTCACCTAAGTCATATGTATGGTAGAAAGAGAAAACTTAAAACCTAGAAAGGAAAACTTTCTCGTGCTTGGACTAAGAAACACAACTGGCAAACAAAGTTATTTAAAGTTGAAAATAAAACTGACTACCTTCTAAGAGTAAAAAATGTGACTAGCAATTAAAGCTCATCACAGATAATCAGTTTTACAGTCTGACCCTCTTGAGCCAAGACACTAGACTGACCCCTGCTAAAGCCATCAGCCAGTTTTACAGAAGGGTGGCACCCCCTCAGCTGGTCCTGGAGAACGCTGGGGTGGCTGTGGCCTGGATCCATTTCCACCTCTCCTGGAAGCTGCAGCCCACCAGGTATCTCGTGACTCTCTCACTGAGAGCAGAGAATCTGTAATTAGGCAGCCAGAGCTGCTCTGGACTCCAGAGCCAGTAGCAGAGATACTGGCCTCCCATGATTTCCTAAACAGCAGCTGCAGAGCCATAACTGGGCTGCTGCAGACCACACCACTCATTTTTAATGACTACCCAGGGTCCCCAGGGGTGTCTCAGTCTATGTTCATCAAAGTCCTACTGTGAGAGATCAAGTTTGCCATCCAAAAAGCCAACATCTTTTCTTGCCCTCTTAACACTCTAAGTAACAGAAACAACTCAAAATTGACTACTATAGGTTCTCATCCCCCACGCTTGGCTATGCGATAATGATCTTAGCTTGGTCTACAGTAACTCTTATCAGAAGCTTTCCATGCCTTTAAAAGTGCTTCACAAGGGGCTTCCCTGGTGGCGCAGTGGTTAAGAATCCACCTGCCAATGCAGGGCACACGGGTTCGAGCCCTGGTCCAGGAAGATCCCACATACTGCAGAGCAATTAAGCCCGTGCACCACAATTACTGAGCCTGTGCGCTACAACTACTGAAGCCCGCGTGCCTAGAGCCCGTGCTCCGCAACAAGAGAAGCCACTGCAATGAGAAGCCCGTGCACCGCAACGAAGAGTAGCCCCCGCTCGCTGCAACTAGAGAAAGCTCGCGTGCAGCAACGAAGACCCAACCGAGCCAAAAATAAATTAAAAAAAAAAAAAGCGTCACAGGTTTCATAACAGAAACAAGAGTTGGTCCTTGGCTCTTGGAGAATTTTATACTGTTACTTACATCTTCATGTTCTCTCTCTCTCCCTTTTAAAAATATTTATTTATTTATTTGGCCGCGCTGGGTCTTTAGTTTCGGCATGTGGGATCTAGTTCCCTGACCAGGGATCGAACCGACCCCCTGCATTGGGAGCGCAGAGTCTCAGCCACTGGACCCAGGGAAGTCCCTTCATGTTCTCTTTTACTTTTCAAGCAAATTAACACAAGCAAGAAATGTAAACCTTATCTGCCCATAAAGCTTTCACAAGCCAAAAAGCCAAGTCGTTTAAACAAGAATCCATCTTTAGGATTTTCTAATTGTAACCTCCAACCTTGGCTCAAAGCATCTATTAAGTAGGACTCTTAGAACCAGAATTCTGGAGCCAGAAGGTACCCTTAGTATCCCTCCTTCTGCAGAACAGGAGACTGGGGAACACAGAGGGGACAAGGCTTTTCCTACCACAGAATAAACCAATAGAGACCTAAGTTTAAAGAGATTCAGCTCTGTAAACCCTGTGGGCTGACGCATCTTAACCAACGTAACACACGAGCAACCAATATCAACTGAACATCTGTTCTGCGCCAGGAGCCTGCCAGGCACGGCGAGTGCTCTAGTTTTACGATCCCGACCGAACTCTCCAAGCTAAGGGTTATTTCCAGATGGGGAAAACAAGCTGGATGAAGTTAAAGAGCTTGTTCAAGGCCATAAGGTTAGACAGTGACACAGCTGGGCTTCGGGTCGAGCACTATTGACCTTAAGGGGGAAGCAGATAGAGGATGGTCTACAACGTACTGGGAAGCCATGGATCCTTTATGCTCCTGGCCAAGGAACTGGCAAAGTCTAACGACTAACAGTAGTTAATTATTACTGGGCACTTAGCGACTATCCAGCACCGCGATGCACTCTCCACGTGGGTTACCTAGTTAAAACCTCGCGTCAGTATTGTGAGGCAGGTACAATCACAACCCCACCTGCAAGTGAGAAAATTAAGACTCGGGGAGGTTAAGCGACTGGCTGAAAGGCACACATCGAGCCGCTCGAATAGGGCAGTCAAAACTAGGTCGGCCAGGCTGAAGAGCATCAAGTTAGGTCGCAAGAGGCAGGCCTGGCTCGCCCAGAACCCAGGAAGACGCACGTTTTACGCGCGAGGCAGGCGGGTCCGGCACTGGCGCGCGAATGCGGTGACTCAGTCCCCGGCGAGCCTGAAAGTGGGAGGAAACTTCAGACCCCCCAGGCCAGGAGAAGGGCGCCCTAGATAGGCCTTCCGGATCGCCAAGGACCCAGAGCCTCAGAGTCTCCTCAGACCCCCGAGGGAGTGGCTCGAGGCCACTACGCTCTTCAGTTTCCCCAGCGGGACAATTGGGCTTCGAGGCCCAGGCCTGGCCCTCAGCCCGAGCAGACGTCCTCCCTCTGTGCCGCTCTCCGAGGCGCCCGCGGGCTGAGTGGACAACAGGAGCCGGACTCGGGCTGCTCCTCGAGGCCCGCGGGCCACACGCGCCCGCCTCTCACCTCCTTTAGGCATCGCGGCTCCGGCGGCTGCAGCGGCGGCGCCTCTAACTGACACCGGAACCGGAAATACTTCGGGCTCGACTTCTTCCGCCCGGCCAGTTCCCCCTCCGACCCCGTCCCCACTCAGCCAGCCGACGCCGCCGACGCCGCCGCCGCCGCCGCCGCTAGGACCGGGTACCTCAGTGAGGCAGGACTGTCCCACGCACCGCCTGAGCCCAGGCTCACACGCGCGCTGCTGGGCAACAGAGCCCCCAGCCCCCGCTCCGGGGGAAGCGCGTAAGCCTGCCAGTCACCCCCCGGGAAGTGAGGGCAAAGGGCGACAGTGGCTCTGGAATTCTGTACAGGCAGAGCTGCGGACACCAAAGATAACGCAATTTCTGCGCTAGGTGGGGCGGGGCTCCGCGAGGACCTCATCCTGAAGGGATAACTTGGGAAGCGGAGGCAGGCGGTACAGAAGGGGCGTCCGACGGCTACGGAGGACGTGGTGAGTGTTTCTCGTCTGTTTTCGAGTACCTTGGTGACTGCTGGGGCCAGGGATCGGAGGTCTGCATTGGCTCAGAAGGGCGATCTGAACAGCTAAACTGGGACGTGTTCGGGCCTCTGGACCGGGAGGTCGAAGTGAGTTCCAGAGAGGAGGCGGTGCTTTGCTCGTTCGGCCGAAGGGATGAGAGATTTGGGGGGTTCCCTTGCTTCTAGGCTTTTTTCCCCCTTTATTTTCCATGCTGTTTTTTCTCCGCCTGGAACTTTTTTTGTCTAAATATTGCGTGTTCTCGTAAGCCCCGTTCAGATGCAGTCGTCTCTCTGAGCCTTTCCTACAACCCAGGCTGTAACGTCTTCCCTCCCTCCGAACGCCTTTCCGCTCGCCGCCTCTTCCGAGCGCTACCACCTCTCTTATACGGCCCCGCACCTCTTCTCCTTGATCTGGTTACTTCTTAACTGTTACCTCCCCTGGGACGCCTCCTGTGACTCCCCGGCTGGGCCAGGCCCTCGAATCTCCCTGGGTCTTAGTAGAGTGGTCATTCCCGTGTCTTTGTCCTCCCAGCCCTTGCGCGTTGGGACAGGGACCAGATTCCATCCGTCTCTAGCTTCATAGCAGGGTAGACAAGTGCAAAGACCGCTGATTTGGGAGTCAGGAGCCCCCGATTAGAGTCGGACTCTTCCAGTTCCCAGCTGTGTGCGACCCTGAGTTTACCTCCTGTAGTTTGATCTTCATCTGTAAGGTTGTTACGGAGAATTCATGAAAGGGAGGGGCGGGGCTTCATCAACTTGTCAGGCCCCCTACAGCGGGGAGGAACTCAATGAACTTGGAACAGAGGAGTCTGCTATGCTTAAAGATGAGATCATTAACCTGAGTTCTGTTTGCCACCTAGGAAATGCTGTGCGGTTTGAAAAATGACTTGCTATGTAGATTTGCACTGGTCTGTCGTTGGGCTTTACATGACTTTCCTTTATGTAGTATGTTTGTTGGGTTTAAGAGACTTTGCCCATCCGGCTAATACACTGTCCTCGTCTTATAGACAAGATTGAGGACCAGAGAGAGAAGGTGACCTCTCCAAAGTCACAGCTGGCCAAGAACCTAAGCCTGTAACTGAAGAGACCAGAAATCTTTCTTTCTGCTACATACACTCTTGGGAAACAGACCCTAAGGTACTTTGGTTTCACACTGTCTTTATCCTTTTTAAACACTCATCTTCTTCGCTTTCCCAGCCATAGTCTTCCTCACACTGTATTGTAATTCCCTTTTCACTTTGTATTTCCTTGCTAGAATATCACCTTCTCAGGGACAGTGTGTGTCCTATTCTTTGTTCTATGTTCTCAGTACAGGGACAGGCTCATAGTTGATGTCAGTTAATGATAACAGCAAAAATCTAGTAAGCACACATTAAATGCCAGGCATGTTACATATAATTATAATTAATCTTCACAATGGCCCCATAAGTAGATTCTATTATCCCCCCTTTACAGATGAGGAAACAGATTTAGGGACATGAGTGTGCACCAGAGTTGTGGCTTGTGAAGTCTTTTGGGGATCTGAGGCTCAGAAACCAATTCTTTTAATTTTTTTCCCCACAGATCCTTGCAGATTATCTTCTGGGGAAAAAAATGCCTAAAGTCAAAAGAAGCCGGAAAGCTCCCCCAGATGGCTGGGAGTTGATCGAGCCAACATTGGATGAATTAGATCAAAAGATGAGAGAAGGTGAGTCTAGGAGTTCCTGTCTGAGTGGGCTGTGTCCAAGGGTCACAGGCTTACATGCTTCAAGGGGCCAGGCTAAATGCAAGGATAAATGAGAAGAGACAGGCTGTACCACTGTGGCCTCCTGACACTGACATGTTTTGTTTGCTTATTAACTGATAGGAATACTATAAATGCCAGAAAGTAAGATAATACAAATGAAAAGATCCTCAAAAATGTTTTTGAATATAAGAGCTTTAGGGAGTATAGATCAAGTAGTCTACCTATAATTATTTGCTGTGTTGGTTAGAGGTATATTTAAAATCATACAAAATATATTTACTTGGGAAATCCTGTTCTTTTTCACTTCCAAATTTTCTGAAACATTTTTATTCAGATTTTTCTTGTGAGTCTCTGTTTTCATCATCACTTTGTTTTTGCATCATCTACCAGTTTTCCAGAATGCACCATCTTCACTTCCCTCTAAATGTTGTGTAATCCTGCGCTTTGTGAGTCAGTGTAGTGTGCAGTTTTGGGAAATTTTATCTGAAGCCACAAGCATCTGTCGGCCCTATCACAGTATAACCACTTACTGAATTGCTTTTTGTGTGTGTGTGTGTGGTACACGGGCCTCTCACTGCTGTGGCCTCTCCCGTTGCGGAGCACAGGCTTCCGGACACGGAGGCTTAGCGGCCATGGCCCACGGGCCTAGCCGCTCCGCAGCATGTGGGATCCTCCCGGACCGGGGCACCAACCCGTGTCCCCCGCATTGGCAGGCAGACTCTCAACCACTGCACCACCAGGGAAGCCCCTGAATTGCTTTTTAAAGCGATCTTTTTTTTTTTTTTTAAGGTTTTTGCTAATTAATCTAACCTTTGTTATTATGAAGCCATACCTCTAGCAATAAGTAGTAAGTGAGTGTTAAGTTACTTTGCTTCCTTCGAAGCTGACTGTATCAGGTAACTTCTATTAAATACCCAGAACTTGCAGTAATCAGGTCATTTTGGGCTGAGAGATTTCTTCCCCAAACAGATCTTTATTCAACATAAAGGAACTTAGAGATTACTGTAATAGAAGAGATTTTTGTGAGTCCTTGCAAATAAACCTACTTCCTCTTTTTAAGGGGTGACTTTTTGGAGGGAGAGCATTTAGATGTATGTGATATTCTTTACCGTCAAAAGAAGTATTCCTTCTCTTGTTTTTATTTAAGCATATAGTTCTTCTCTGCTTTCCCATTTTTGATACATAGGTTTTAAGACCTAGTTTCATGTTGCTCTCCTTTCCACTATAAAGAAAACAGAGTGGATGGCAGGTGGTACCAGAGCTGGCTTTAGTGTTGGGAACAATAGGGAGCTCTGGGGGTGGGGAGAAGCTGCTACTCACCCAGGGCCATTTACCATGTGGGATGCAGCCTCAGCTTTGCCAGATTTGCTGAGTGTTTTTCTTTTTCCAAGATAAGCAGAAATTCAGCTTTTCTGTGTGAAGTCTTCTAATTTAAAATTCAAACTTAAAAAAAAAAGTGTCTGTGGGAGGAGCCAAACAAAGCCAGCCTTCAGGCTGGTGGAGGCTGCCAGCCTCCAGTTTGTAGCCTTCCGCACAAGTTTTGCCTGTGGGATCTGCGGCCGCACTCCTAGGCCATGGAGGAGCCTTGGGCCCATAAAGGCCCAAAGCCAGTGGCATTGCCAGGCCTGTCCTTCTGATCTGAGGGCCATTTACAGGACAACTCACACTTATTGAAGCAGTTGGTCCTCTTATCTTAGGAAGGAAAATTCCTGTTTTTTCCTAGTTTGTCCCTGTTATTTCCTAGCTCAGCACAACTGCCCAGCTCTTTGTATGTTTCTTAGCTTGCTACTCAAGTTTTTGTATAGCCACTGTTGCCCTTTAAGTCCCCAAACAAAAAGAGCCTGATCATAGGGACTATGGGGCAGAGATGGGGGAAGTTATGTGTGGCAGGGGTTTTTATGGGTGACTGAGAAATAAAGGCACTATCTCCATGGACTGTAACCAGAACTTATAAATAACTTTGCTTTTACAAGTACTTTAAACTAATTGAAATTTGAAGTTAATAGGCAGTTTGGGGCATTAGCAAAGAGGCAGAAACCTAAGTCTCATCTGTGCCACAGTGTCTCCTACCTCTAGCCTCTTTTCATACCCTCCTAGTGGAAGGACTTCACATTGCCCACTGAAAGCTGCCTTCTACTGTGTGCGAACCTGTACAAAATGATATCCAAGAATGTTCACATGAGCTTGTGAAAATGGGTCCAAAAAGAAATTTTTAAAATGTGGGTGATGCTACAATTAAAATGTTGAGAGATGACTCAAAAGCACAGGAAGGTTCCACGTCCAGGATGGCAGCCTGAGGAGCTCCATGGCTCCCACCCCCCCTTCCCTCAGTCATCCCATCTAGTCACTTGGCTTTCCAAAACACTCTCGACTCCGGTGAACAAATGTCTTCTCCAGTCTTGACTCAACACTAGAAGTTTCATTTTTTTTTTTTTTTTTTTTTTTAGAAGTTTCATTTTAAAATACTCCAGTTCCCCCAACTCCTAAAAGTAGGGAGAACCAGATAAAATACAAATAGCTGAATGTTAATTGTTGAAGCTGGGTGGAAGGTACTTGGGAGTTCAGTATACCGTTTTCTTTTGTGTATGTTTGAAGTTATCCTTATTGAAACCTTAGAGAATTCACGAATCTAAAATCTGTCTCCTTTTAGCCCCTCCACCCCACCACCTGGTCCAGGCTACCCTCACCTGTCACCTGGGTGCCTGCAGCAGCCTCCTGCTTCTGCTTGCCCTGCAGTCTTCTCCACGGGGCCGCCAGGGTGAGGGCTTTAGGTTGTACATCAGATCACATCATCATCTGCTCAGGACCCTGCGGTGGTTCATCCCCCCACCAGAGCAAAATCAAGTCCTTCTGTGGCCTTCCAGGTCAAGCACACTCTCCCCACACCCCTTGAACTCCGTCCCCTACCCCCCACCTCCCCCAGCCCACCAAGCCCCCAGCCACACTGCTGTCCCTTGACTCCCAGTTACAGTCCCACCTCAGGGCCTTTACATTGGTGTTGGCTCTGCCTTGTACACGTTTGCCCCTCTTCTCTTTTCTTTTTTTTAAAATTGAGATATAATTGACATACAATGTATTGTTTTAGGTGTACAACATGATTTTATATATGACTATATTGTGAAATTATTACAAGTTTTGTGAACACTCATCACCTCACATAGTTTTCTTATAAGAACTTTTAAGGTCTACTTTCATAGCAACTTTCAAATATACAATACAGTATCATTAACTTTATAGTCACCATGCTATAGATTCCTCAGGACTTATTTATAACTGGAAGTTTGTACCCTTTGACCACCTTCACCCATTTTACCCACCCCCCCAACCCACCTTGCACGTCTTGTTTCTCAAGGTCTCTGAGCGGATGTCTCCTTTGATGACTAGTATTAAGTGGCAGTCCCCCTCTTTCCCTGCTCGCCATCCCCTTCCTTGTTCCCTTCTTTTCTGTGGCCGTTACCACTTAACCACCAGGGGCTGATCTGCTTCCCTCTCAGATCATGGCTTTGTGGTTTCTGTGTCTTGTCCACTGCCGTATCTTGGGCACCTGGAGCATGGCCTCGCCCATAGCAGACACGCAGTGTTGCTGAGTCCTCAACACCTGCCTTTGACTTGGATCACAGAATCCTGTTTATTGAGCTGAATTACAAATTCTAGGTAATAGAACAGCCTCGGTGTTGGAGAAATGGAGGTATAGGTTTCTTAACCCTTCTCACCTTTCTCCTCTGCCCTAAAAACCAAGAAGAGGTGACAAAGATCAGCTTGTAATGCTAAGAGAAAGACTTGCCTTTTGGCAGGTGCAAGCTGCTACCTGATCCTACATGACTTGATGGAGCCATTATTTCCTGCAGGCTCGCCATGCTAAGAACTTTCAGACTTGTCTTTTTCTTTTTTCCCTAAACGATTTTGGTTGGGAAATGAAATTAGAGGTGCCTTAAAAGATTATTAAAATGCCCATCTGTAGGTCCGGAATTATCTTGAGAAATTATTATGCTGGAGAAATAGGTCTGGAAGGATAGAGACCCGGGTATTAACAGGTTGTCTTTGATTTTTTAAAACCTTTGCTTTCTAGTTTATCTAATTTAAAAGGCATTTTTAATTTAAAGCAATTAATGTTTAAGTCATGGGGCTTACCTTTTGCTTCATCTTTTAAAAAAAAACAGCCCTAATGAGCCATAAATCATTTGCTGTAAAAGTCAGCCTTTTAAAGTATTCAGTTAAGCAGCATTTAGTGTGTTCACAGTTAGGCAACCATCACCACAGTCAGTTTTACAGTACTTATCACCCTGCAGAGAAACCCCATCCCCTTTAGCGGGGGTCTCCCTCTCCATTTCCCGTGTCTCCCTGATCTAGGCAACCACTAATCTACTTCCTGTCTGTATAGACAAAGTCATACAATAGGTGGTCTGTGAGGACTGGTTTCTTTCACTGAGCATAATGTGTTCAAGAGTCATCCATGTTGTGGCATGTGTGAGTACTTCATTACTTTTTATAACTGAAAAATATTCCAGCACGTGGATAATTACATTTTAACCATTCATCAGCTGATGGACACTGGGGTGATTTCTACATTTTGGCTACCACAAACATTCATGTACAGGTTTTTGTGTGCAAGCGCATTTTCAGTTCTCTTGGGTATATACCTAGGAGTGGAACTGCTGGGTCATGTGGTTACTCTGTTTACCTTCCTGAGGAATTGCCAGACTGTTTTCCATAGCAGCTGCATCATGTTCCATTCCCACCAGCAGTGTGTAAGGATTCTGATTTCTCCACATCCTCACCAATATTTATTACTGTCTTGTCATTTTGATTATAGCCATCCTAGTGGGTACAAAGGATTTATTCTTTATCCCTACTTATTAAAAAAATAACAGTATATCCTATGCAGACTACCCTATCCCCCAAAAAACAAACACATGTGTTTTCTCTCCAGCTGAAACAGAACCTCACGAGGGAAAGAGGAAAGTGGAATCTCTGTGGCCCATCTTTAGGATCCATCACCAGAAAACCCGCTATATTTTTGACCTCTTCTACAAGCGGAAAGCCATAAGCAGAGGTAATTGGCCAAATTCTCTCTTGACCTTCCCAACTTGAGTAGCTTTCAGATTTATTTAATTCTTGAAACCTCACCAAGTGTCATGATGTTTCTTACCACCAAAAAAAGGAGAGGGGCCAGGCCAATATTGGCTACTTTTTTTTTTAAAATTTTTGGCTGCGTTGGGTGTTCGTTGCTGTGTGCGGGCTTTCTCTAGTTGTGGCGAGCGGGGGCTACTCTTTGTTGCTGTGTGCGGGCTTCTCATTGCAGTGGCTTCTCTTGTTACGGAGAATGGGCTCTAGGTGCGCAGGCTTCAGCAGTTGTGGCTCACGGGCTCTAGTAGTTCTGGCGCATGGGCTTAGCTGCTCCGCGGCATGTGGGATCTTCCCGGACCAGGGCTCGAACCTGTGTCCCCTGCACTGGCAGGCGGATTCTTAACTACTGTGCCACCAGGGAAGCCCCTGGTTAAATACTCTTTTTAAGGGTGGGTAGTGATGGGCCAGGGGTGGGGGGAACTTTGTTTTTTTTTTTTGTTTATATCTGAGAAGGTTTTTTTTTTTTTAAGATGTTGGGGGTAGGAGTTTATTAATTATTTTATTTTTACTGTGTTGGGTCTTAGTTTCTGTGCGAGGGCTATCTCTAGTTGTGGCAAGCGGGGGCCACTCTCCATCGCGGTGCATGGGCCTCTCACTATCGCGGCCTCTCTTGTTGCGGAGCACAGGCTCCAGATGCGCAGGCTCAGTAGTTGTGGCTCACGGGCTCTAGAGCGCAGGCTCAGTAGTTGTGGCTCACGGGCCTAGTTGCTCTGCAGCCTGTGGGATCCTCCCAGACCAGGGCTCAAACCCGTGTCCCCTGCATTAGCAGGCAGATTCTCAACCACTGCTACCAGGGAAGCCCGGGAGCTCTGTTATACGATGGTCTGATGCCCTTTCCCCATCTTTTTGACAGAACTGTATGAATACTGTATTAAAGAAGGCTATGCAGATAAAAACCTGATTGCAAAATGGAAAAAGCAGGGATATGAGAACCTATGCTGCCTGCGGTGCATTCAGACACGGGACACCAATTTTGGGACGAACTGCATTTGCCGGGTCCCCAAAAGCAAGTTGGAAGTGGTAATGTCTCCACCCCTGTCATGTCTGACGACTGGGTGGGATGTTACTGTCAGGATTCTGCCCTAGTTGACCACAAGGGGTTTTATGTTGTTCTGTTTTGTGGTTGGCCATCCCCCCAGCAGTGAGACCCTCTGGTCAGGAATCCATGCCAGGGAGTTTGGCAGTAATTATCTTACATCTGGGGGCCAGTCTCACCTCCTCCTTTGGGCAAGTTATTGGGTTCCTTTCCTCACTTAACCAAATGGGGGTGATGATACCCACCGGCCAGTCGGCAGGAGCTTGTCCCTTTCCCTCCAGTGCTTGCCCTTCAGCCGCCCTTTTTTCCAGGCCTCCTTTTCCTCCCAGGGACACTTCAATGTTAGCATCACCATGTCTCCTGCCAGAACTTCCTGGGCGGCTGGGGAACACGGCTGGGTGTGCAGTAGCTTGGCTCCACACACATACGCCTCTGAAGTGGAGCCGCAGGAAGCAGAGAAGGGTTGCTGGGCTGTTGGCCGTTAGCAGCCTTTGAGCGCGGCCCCTCGGCTGACCGCCATGGGCCCTGCTGGGAGGTCAGGCCAGATGTCTTCTTTCACGTGGTCCCTCGTCACAAGGTCCCTTCACACTGCAGCACTAGTTACAGCTTGTAGGGCTTCGGCTCAGCAGGCAGCTCTGTCCCCCTGAACCATCTGGAAGCTCAAGGACGGGCATGTGGAGCAGTGGAGAGCGAGCACGGGCTGGCTCCTGAGGGGCAGCTCTGCTGCTGGTCTCTGGTGGGGGCAGGAGGGGTGGCAGAGCAGCAGAAGCCCTGCTCCTCCAAGAGCCCCAGGGTTCCACGGTGATGTCTAGCTGGGGCTCCTGCCCCCGACCTGAGGCCAGAACAGAGCCTGCTTCAGATTTAGTTGGGTTTCACCATCAGATCTTGTTTCCTTAGACCAGAGTCTTGCTCCTCCAAAAAAGAAGAAAAAGGAAAATAAACACCATTGCCCTGGGGCCTTCTGTCTGCTGGGCGGGCTCCCCCGCCGGCCAGACACCAGGCCACACCTGGCCTGGGGGACAAGACCGTTCCGCTGCCACACAGATTCAAGTACACACTCTTCTTCTTCCCGAGCCCACAGTGGAAAGTTCCCCAGCCCAGAGGCGGCCCTGAGGCCTCTGGTGCTGAGCCCCCTGAGCGGTAGCAGACCCACCCCCAGCTCACTATAGGGTGTGTCCTGCGTGCTTCGCAGAATAACAAGAATCATTTACACAGACTTCTTTTTTTTTTTTCCTTTTTTGGGAGCAAGTGTGTACACTGAATTTGCATAAATTAAATCCACATAGAGAAGTAACTGCAGTGTCAACAGCAGCTGTTTCCATGTTCACAAGGGAACCGAATTTTCCCCATCCAGCACTGTCGCAGAGGGTTTCTGAGGAGTGTCCTATGGGGAGTGGATGTCCCGTGGCCACCCTTCCCACAGGAGAATTCCTGCGTGTGGGCGTGTGGGCATGTGGCCCGTGGCAGGGGCACGGGGTCTCAGCTGTCTTCTGTTTGCAGGGCCGGATCATCGAGTGCACGCACTGCGGCTGCCGGGGCTGCTCTGGCTGAGGCCGTCGGCCCCGACCCCTCTCCACCCTGGACTCTGGACTGCGCAGGTTCCTGCCTGTCACGCCACCCTTTCCTGGGAGCAGCTCTTCCTCAGAGCAGTTCCCCAGGCCCGAGTAGGAGCATGGTCTCTGCGTGTGAAGGCTTTGGTGTTCATCGGCTGTGATTTGTAGAAATAAAACTCTTAAACCTTTTGGGTCCTGCCTGCCTTCTCTCAGAGCCAGCAGTCTGTGGAACCCAGTGGGACAGCGCCAAGCCCTGGAGACCAGTCGCCCTTAAGGCGTGATCCTAACTCCACCTCACAGGTGCTGTGTGACCCTGAGCACTTACTTTCCTCATTAGTGATGGGGGTGGCAACCTCTCAGACGAGGAGGGCCTAAGATGACATACCAAGGTGGCCCAAGCTGCTCTTGGACTTGCCATGAACTTCTTGGGCACCTCAGACCAATGCCTGCAAAAAGCTGCAGCTCTTACTGTGGCCCAGACCTTTCCCTCAAGCTTGCAGCTACACCGGCACATTCACGTGTCTTGAATATGAAAGGGACTCTTGGGGCTCCCGCAGAGCCATGTGAAGGCCATGCACTTTGTTCCAGCTCTGCTGGAGGTCCCCCAGGGTCTCCCCATCACCTGCCCCCAGGGCCTCTGTCCACATCGGCCACAGTGACGGTGTCCTGGTCTCCCTTTGGTTTGGTCCGGAACTTCTGCCACGGGTGGGGGGTTTCCTCTGCTGGCATCACTTTCAGCCACTGCTTATAATAAGCTCGGAAACCATCAATCTTCTCCAAGTAGGTGTTTCTCCCTTTGTACTGTAATTGGAAAAGCGTGGGGTTCCAAGGTTCAGAGGGGCCACGATTAGACTCACTGCATACTACCTACCGCTGACCCCAAACCATGGCAGCTGGCTCAGGGCTCAGGGAAGCTGTTCTTGCTTCCAGTTGGTCAAAGGGAGAGAGCAGAAAAGCTGCTCAACACTGAGTAGTGTACAGTAAAGAAACAAAGTTGTACCACGGGGCAGACCCAGATTCTCTCTCATCTGCTAACAATCCTTCCTGAGTCTTTGCTGCTGTGCTCCTATATACCCAGGCATGGCACCCCAGCCCTGCACAGCTAGAATCGCTGGGCGCCACCAGCTGTGCCTCCACAGCCTGCTGAGCGCCTCCCGCTTGGCACAGGCATTGCCTCCCTCTGACTGTCATCTCAGCACTGCTGCAGAGGTCTCAGGAGAGGAGGGAAGAAGGAAAGGAAACAAGACCTGCCAGGCAGGCACCAAGAGAAAGCTGGTAGAGAACCACAGAGAAGACCAGAGGAAAAACAGACAAAACGTATGAGATAAAGACCGTTACTACATGATGATAAAAGGGTTGATTCAAAAGGTTTAACAATTCTAAACTTGTACCTAATAGAGCCTGAAAGTACGTGAATCAAAAACCTGATGATCACAAATAAAAGTAAGTCCACCATAAGGGAGCATGAATGTATGACTGAATACAATAAGCTTTAAGCTTCTGGTAGTTTGGTGACTGTTGACTGAACCTGAGAAGACCCCTAGTGGGCCCTACACCGTGAAGAGACAACCCCCCAACCGGAAGATTCTTGCAACACGGAACCAACAAAAGACTAGTGTCCAGAATATTTAAAGAACTTTGAGGCATCCGCAAGATAAGACTAACAATCAGCTGTTCAAAGATGCCCAGCTATGCCCTCCAGCATCCTCTCCACTGCTGTCTCACTAGCTCTTACTAAGCCTTCAAGCATCCCCCCTGCACAGCCGTCCCTGACCCCACGTCCCCTGGCTTGGTGTGTCCTGGCCGACTTGTCTCCCTCCCAGTCAGGCCACAGCTGCTCTGGAGGTGCTCGGCATAGGGTCTGACTTAGCGGACCTAAAAACCAAAGCCCCGGAGCCTGATATCCTCAGAACAGCAAGGAAAGAAGTGGCCATTACAAATCAGATTCTATCGCTGCCCTCCTGCCGTACCCATTCACTCGACAAACAACAATCTATGCTGGGCGCCAGATGACAGGCAGGCACCAGGGACCCAGGTGAGCAAAGCAGACAGTCTCCACCTCTAGGGGCTTTTACAATCTCTTCAAGGGAAGAGTCACACACGTGTGCATGTAATTACCAACTGTGAAACATGATAAAAAGGAATAGTGCTCCTATGGGGGCCGCCAGCAGGGCACCTCTGAGAAAGAGCCATCTGAGCTGACACCTACCAGATGAGAAGGAACCACAGCCATGTGAAAAGCAGGGCAGCCTACTCAAGGTGGAGGGAATACAAAAACCCCCGAGGCAGGGAAGAGGCCGTGGGACTGACAGTGAACCGAGGGAGGAGTGGCCCAAGCTGAAATGAGCCACGTGAACAGGGGCTCGCAGGCCGCAGTCTGAGGAGTTTGGCATTTTCCCCAAGGGAAGCCACCGACAGTTTAAAGCAAAAGGATGCCAATCCCAGCAGGTCAGAACCAGGCGGGGTTGGGGTGGCGCTGGTTAGGGAGACGACGGGCATGTTAGAGCTTGGCGCACTTACCCGGTCGAAGGTGGGTGGGTACTGGGCTGCGAACTCCAGCTGGCGGATGACCACTTCATTCACCGGGACCCTGTTCCGCCTCATGTCCTTCAGGATGTCGATGAGATAGGCGTAGTCCAGCTTCTTGACGGCTGCGTTGATGAGAGTGCTGTAGATGTGGGCGCTGGGGGTCATCTGGGATTTCTGGAACATCACAGACACGCCATCAGCAAGATGATGGCGGTGGCTGGGACAGAGAGGCCACTGGTGGCACGTCGGGCTTGGGGAGCTACCCTGCCAGTCAGGCCTGCTCTGCAGACCAGCCACCAGGGACGAGAAGGGCAGGACCTCGTAGCAACAACGGGCTGTATGCCCCGCTCCACGTCCCCCGCTCTGTGGGTCCATCCCAGGTGGCTCAGGACCCCGCCCTCTCAGCCCTGAAGAACCTAGACAGCAAGTAGAGGGTTGTTCTCAGAGATCAACAGATTCAGGCAGTAAACCACATCAGGGCAGGAGACCACCTCCTGTGGTTCACTGCACCCCTGTCCCCTGAGAATTCTGGTACCCTCCCTGCTCCCATCATGGCCTCCATCCCTCTAGAGGGTTGGGGCCAAGCCCTGCCCCCACCCCTCAATCTCACCCCGCGGCCACCACCTTGGCAATCGTAACACCCCTGGCCCTCAACACCCATTCCTGCAGCGCCTCACCAGGGTTTCCTGTCTCCCAAACTGGGCCACTGACCATTCCACACTGCAGCTAGAGAGACCCCACTCTCCCTGCCCCACCCCCAACAGCTTACCCTGAGGGCAGAGGCCTGGACAGTTCGGGAGGGCCCCCTCGCACCCCCCACCACCCCAGCTTTCTTCTTCAGCACCACGGGGCCTGCCTGGGCCCGGGCCCGCTCACCCTCATGTCTGCGAGCAGCTGCAGACCATCCCCTGGCCTGCGGCACCCGATGGCCAGGCTGCAGAATGTCTGCAGGTTAGGGACGATTCCCCTCTTTGCCAGGACTGGCAGCAGTGCCTGTGGGGACAAACGTGGCATCACCGTAAGCTGTAGCCCAGCAGCCCTGGCAAGAGCCTTCTCTGCTGGAGGTGCCAGGGCATGGCTCTGCTCCGAGGCCTCGTGGCTCCCTCTGCTGACCACACCGGGCACCGGCCTTGGCCCAGCTCCCCAGGATTCAGCTGCTCTGCGAGTCCTCCCTGCCTTCCCGCCCGCCTGTCTGTAGCAGGTCATCCCTTCTTCGAATGCCCTTCATGTTCCTGCCCCCTCTGCTCCTCTCCCGGCCACCATCCATCCCTGCGCTCGGGCCTTCGATGTCCATCGAGCACCAGGGGCCTCAGGGGATGGCGGTCCTGTGGTCCAGGGCAGGAGACAAAGCCGACAACAGCATGGGAAGTGCGGGCCGAGGGAGCCCCCGGGCAGGAGATGAGGAAGAGGGTGCCCGCTCAACATGGCTGGGTCAGGGCGGGGCCCAGGGAGGGGCTCTAGAGAAAGCTGTGCTCTGCTCTGAGGGCCTGAAGGCAGAGGCTGCCTCTGTCAGCTCTCAGGAGAGCCCAGGTCAGAGCTTCTGGCAAAAGGGGCATCACACAGAAATACGTTGTACGAATGGACAAAAATCCCGTGAGGGCCCCAACGTCGCCATCTGTGAGACGAGGAAAGCCACAGGCCAGCGGAGCGGAGTCTCCTGCTGTGGTCAGTAAAGAAACGAGTGGATTTGAAGCTCTCAGAACAGAATGAAGCACAGTAAGTGGGAGCAAGTCCATGAGGCTGGGGCGGGGCTGAAGGGTGGCCCCTCTGGGAGGGTGGGGAGTATGGCTGGTTCACCACCTGATTCCAGGTTTTCACCAGGGGCTCCGGACAGTCTGCGCCCCTCTCACAGGAACTGCTGACACACCTGGCAGGGGAGGGTCTGAGGGGGAAGGAGAGGGGCCCAGCCGGGAGCCCTGTGCCTCCCCTGAGCCCCTCACCTTCGCCCCCTCCAGGTCGCCCAGCTTGCTCTTCCTCCTCATCAGCGTGTTGAAGAAGGTCAGGTCGGCCTCCACTTGCTGCGCGTCCAAGATGGTGAGCAGCGAGGACTCTGCGGAAGTGCCGGGCTCCACCACCTCCGCCAACAGCGTGAGGGTTTTGATGTCGGGCCGAAGCCCATGCTCCGCCATCTTTCCCAGGAAGCCCTCCAGGCCCCCCATCAAGGCCAGCCTGTCGGCTGGAGTGGTCACAGTCCCAAAGGAGACCACAGCCGAGGAGACCGCCCCGGGGGTCAGGAGGTTGGCCTCCAGCCCCCAGGGAGGCGGCACCGGGGCCGCAGGGGCCACAGCGTGGTCAGGCTCCACCTTGGTTTCCACCCCAGGCTGGGCCTTGCCGCAGGCTCCGGCCTCCTGAGGCTCCAGAGGCCCCTCAAGTGCCTGAGAAGGTTCTAGAAACAGCTGCCTCTCCAGGGCCTCCACGTGCAGCCTGGCTGACAGGCTATTGTCCGCCCCGACCCCGTCTCTCCTCCTTGCCTGCTGCCCACCTGCCCGGGGCTGGAGCAGGACCATCTCCTCCCTGGGCCTCAGGAGCACTGCCGAGGCCACCTCCGGGTCCCCCAGGCCGCAGTCCCGAGCTGCCCCCAACAGCAGGTTGTAGCCGTGCCGGCTTGGCCGGAGCCCCAGGCTCAGCATCTGCCTCCACACCTGCCAAGGAGAGACAGGCCTCACCCCCAGCTCCCGCTCCGAAGAGCCCCCAGCAGAGCAGGCAGCACAAGGCAGCAACCAGTCTGCAAACGTGGGGCCGGGGGGGACACAGGAAAGACGCCAGGCTCTGGGCCACTGAGAACCCCAGAACCTGGGAGCTTCCACGGGGCGCCGCTTCTCCTCTCCTCTGGCTCACCCCAAAACCGTGTCGCACGTCCATCTCTCCGGCTCTCCCAGGCCCTCCTCCCACTCCCCTGGGGAGGGACAGCCGGAGAGGCTTGGTGCTGGAGGAGTCCAGGCTGACTGAAGGACTGGACGCAGCTGCCCTTCCTGAGCGCCTGCCGTGTGCCCTGCCCCACGCGGCGTCCTCAGCTGCCTCAAGAGCACGGAGCGGGCGTGGGCGGAGGGGGGCCTCAGCCAGGAAGAGCACCTCACAAGCTGTGGGCCCGGGCAGGCCTGTCTCCCTTCAAGCTGAGGTCATTTTCACCCCTCAGCGAGGAGTCTAGCACACTTGTGAGTTCTCAAGGGGGCAGTCTGACCACGTGCGGTCACTCTGACACCAACCAAGATGCCACGAGATGCTCCACAAGGCTCATGGTCTCGCTGGCTCCTGTCCGCAGGCTCACTGGGAGGCCATGTGCAGCGGCCAGGAGCTCACATCAAGTGTGCCTACGAGTCAGGGCCGGCCAGGCCCAGGTGGGTGCCACATGCAAAAGGGCCACTGCCCACCAGACAGGGTCCTGAGGAGGGCAAGGGTCTGGGAAGCCACCTCCATGGGGAACACTGACAGAACTGAGGTTTATCAGGGACACAGATGCTCTCCCGTGGCAGGAGGGATTCTTGATTCAAATCACAGCTCTGCTTCTTAGTGGCTGTGAGACCTTAGGCAAGTTACTCAACCTCCGGGAGCCTCAGCCTCGTCGTCTCTAAAACGGGGCTATGGTACCCAGCTTGAGCAGTTTAACAAGTGCATGACACAAACCAGCTGATAGCGTGATAGACTATTTCTCACTAGAACAGATCGAGGCCAAAGAGAGGGAGGAACCAGATCCTGTCTATAAAGCAGCCAGGGGATGGCCGGCAGCCACTGTTTCCAGGGGATTTGCAGAGGGGAGGCACGTGGTCCAAGGCTGCCCCAGATCACTGGGGTTCAAACTCTGTGCAGACCATCCCCCTGGGGATCTTGCTGAAATGCCGATCTGGCTGCACGAGGCCTGTGTGGGGCTGAGACCCCGCATTTCTGACAAGCCCCAGGTGAGCCTGAGGCTGCTGGTCTGTGGGCCACACCTGAAGTTAGAGCTTTTGGTGAACTCCAGGTCCTTCCTACCCCTGAGGAGCTGAGGAGGCAGCTGTGGTACCAGTGCTAATCCCACCTCCGCACTTGATAAGAGGGGTGCTGCGATGGGATTAGAGCAGCGTGTCTCAACTTTAATGTCCGTGAGGCTCTCTCAGGACTGAATGCTGACTCCTGGGTCCCACACGCAGAGACGCTGAGTTGGGGATGGGTCGGACAACCTTCAGGGACCATAAGCTCAGCGGGTCTGGGCCGGCTGCACAGAGAGCCACCAAGTGTAGTGGGAGAGTGTGGGCTGGCTGTGTCCCGACTGGAGCAGCAGCCACGCCTCCTCCGCGTGCCCTCCCTCCCTGCCATCTGTAAAACGCAGGGAGCAGCGTGCTCTGGGAAGGCCAAAAGATAACAAATATAAAAACACCCAGCACAGGGCAGGAGCAAGTGCTCAAGTAACGCACACAGGATCATCACTTGCACCCAACACAGGCAGGGGAGCGAGCAGGGCAACAGGAGAGAAAGGACGCAGAGCCAGGCGGGACAGACCTGCAGGGCATATCGGAAACCCGTTTTCTTGTCCTGGATGCAGCCCATGAGCAGGTAACTGAAGGTCTCCTCTGTGACCGCATGTCCTTTCTGGATGATTTCCTGGGGGAGGGAACAAAGAGGGCCGGATGAGAATCTGCAGAAGAGCCAAGGCCAAGGCCCAGGCCCGATGGGGCTGGCTAAGGGCAGACACCCCAGGTCAGGCTCAGGGCTACGCCTCCGGAAGAGGTGGGGCCTGACTCCGGCTCCGCGCCAGCTCAGTACCAGCTGCTGGGCAGAGCTAACTGCTGCCTGCACCCCCTCCTCCTCTCCTTCCCAGGCCTCTCTTCCTGGCTCTGCTCCGGTCACTTCTCTGCAGCCTCTCCGCAAAGGCCACCCCAGCAGCCACTTTTAACCCCTGTACATGAGGCTTTGGCATTGTACAGAGCTGGCTTCAAGTCCCAGCTTCACCACTGGCTCGCTGTGGGAGTGTGGGCAAGGCATTATGCTCCCTGGTCTCAGTTTCCTCATCTGTGAAGTGAGGGCACAGGACTTGCCTTATAGGACCTTTGGAACGACCCCTCAGTGAGCACTGGCTCATCTTCAGCACCATGAAGCCCACCCTCTGGTACGGCACCACGGAGTCCCATCCAGCGGGACTGCACACGGCAGAGCACACGAACCACCGCCTTCACAGGGCTGGGGGCTCCTCTGTCTGCCAGACCCAGGCCTCTGACAACAGGGTCTCATGGGATTCACCTGTGAACCCCAGAGCCCAGTATGGGGCTTGTCTCATCGGCCCCTGAACCTTCCTTCATGAGGAACACAGACAACACAGCCTCACACCCTGCCATGTGGGACTGGCCCCGAATGGGGAGCAGGAAGGAAGGGATGTCCCACCTTAAACACGTCCAGGCACATCCTGAGGTCTGCGCACATGGCGGCCATCTTCAGCAGGGAGTGGTACGTTTTCAAGTTGAGCTGGAAGTTTCTGGCCTGAAGCTGCTGCCGTAACTTCAAGGCACTCTGCAGAGCAGAGTCCTTCCAGGGGGACTCAGCGCAGACGTTAAACAGGGCTGTGTAGGTGGCATCTGAGGGCTCCAGGTCTCGCTTCTTCATCTGTGGAGACAGGGAGAAACTTGGAAGTGGCTCTGGGATCAGCCCGACGCACAGACGATGGCCACCCTGAAAGGAAGCTAGAGAAGATTGTGCTACCACACTGAACAGGCCTGGGAGCCGGGCCTGTGACAATGCAGAGCCGAGTGACACGCAGAACTGGGCTCTCTGAACCCGACTCAGCCCGAGGGGCTCTGGGAACTGACCCCGCACCGCAGATGCTCCAAACAAGAAACCATCCTCCCCATGGTGCTCAGCAGTCCACCCTGGGCCTGGGGTGCTTTTGCAGCAGGGTCTCCCCAACGCTCCTGCTCTGTGGCCGACCAGGCCACCCTGACTGTTAAGATCCATGCGGTGGATCTGGTCTGGGAAAGGGTGGAGGAGGGTGGTAATCAAACCCCAGCTCCAACGTTTACTACCTGAGGGGTCATAAGTTAGCTCGTCTTTGGAAAAATGGGGGTGATACGGTCACCTCCAAAGGCTGTTATGAGGGAGGGCATCATGGGAGAGAGGCCCTGGGAGCAGCAGCAGCCAGGAGCTCGTCCCTGCAGCACATGTCATAGTCCCCCACCCCACCTCCACTGAGTCACAAACCCCGGGCTGACACTGGGCTTACTAAGCCCTCCAGGTGACGGAGTTTGAGAAACTCCTGGTAAAGCCAAGCACTCGCTATTTCCCAGAGAAGGGCAACCTGACCAAGGGTAGGTGACCAACTTTTGCAGAGTGTACAGAACTCTGTTCTCAGGCCATTTTGGGCTCCACTCCCAAGTCCAGCACTCTCGAGAGAGAGAGGTAACCTTAGACATGGCACTTCATCCCTCCAGGCCTCAGTTTCCTCATCTGAAAAAGGAAGACGGTGATCCCAACTTCAAGGATGGGCAGATGCTCTGTATGTGTTCACATATTCCACAGCGTGTACTAGGGACTTACTAAGGGCCAGGCCCAAATGATGAGACTAGGGCTCCCAAGAATTCTTGCTGGAATAAAGGATGTTCTCAGCTCCTGGCTACAGAAGATGGGAATACTTCTGCTAGAGTCTATGGTCCTCTCAGGCACAGCTCTTTCCTGACTCATGAGGGAAGCAGCTTCCTGGCTCTAAGAATGACAAACACACCCCAGAGGTGGGCGAATGTAAAGTAAAACCACCTTCCAAGAGAAATAAAAGCCCTTTTTCAAAGGATCAGCTTTGGAAGAAAGGTGCATGTGTGCACCTGTGTGTAGCGTGAGGATGGGAGTGAGACAAAAGTGAGACAAATTAACTGGGAGTAGCAGTGGAAAAAGAAGGGGACCAGTGGGCCCTGCCACGGCCCAGACAGACACTGGAAGACGTTCCATGTCATCATATAGTTATCTGAGATCACCTCCATTTTATGAATGATGAAACTGAGGTTGGACGGGGTAATGCACTAGCAGGTGACACATCCAGGATCTGTACCCAGCTCTTTTGGGGCCCAAAGCCCATGTTCTATGGAGCCTGGCCCCTGCTGCCCCCAGGCTCATGCTCACGTCATTGTAGAGCTGGAAGGCCTTCCTCAGGTAGCCGGCCCGCCCGCAGCCCCCGATCAGCACGGTGTAGTTGCACTCAAGGGGCTGGAGTCGCTCCTCCTTCAGCATCTGTCTCTCAAACAGGTCCAGGGCCTCAGCCAGCTGGGGAAGAGGGGTGAGGGGGGACACAACGGGGGGGGGACCTCAGAGACCCTCAGCAGAGGGAGGGAGACTGAGGCTGGGGGACCCTAGCTGAGCCCAAGCTCAGGCCTGCCCAGGAGACTAACACCCACCCTGGGCCTCTGCCACCAGCCTCTTGGTGCCCATGGTCTGCAGCCATGGGCCTTCGCGGTGGCCGAGAAGGAAGCCCACCAGTCTCCCACCACCTGTGAGAGCTCCTGGCCCCACTGCCATGGGGGAACTCCCTGAGAGGCAGGGGCGATGCCCAGGTGAACAAAGATCTGAGGATGGTGAGGGAAGGAGCCACGTGGCTCTCTGAGGGAACAGCCAGTGCAAAGGCCCTGAGGCTGGAGTGTGTTGGGAGCTGTGGGAGCAGAGAGGAGGCTGCAGCAGAGTAAGTGAAGGAGGGGAGATGCGGGCGGAGAGGTAAGGGGGGTGGAGGGCAGGTGGCAGTCCTTGCAGGCTTCATAAGCTATTGTGAGTACTCCGGCTTCTCTTTATTTCTCAACTTTTCATTATGGGAAATCTCAAATATACACAAAAGTAAACAGAATAGCGTAACTACAATGCCTATTAACGTCTGGCCAATCTTGTTTCATCTATACCCTGCACTTCTCCTGCAAACTAAAATTTTTTTTTTTTTTTTAGCGGTACGCGGGCCTCTCACTGTTGTGGCCTCTCCCGTTGCAGAGCACAGGCCCCGGACGCGCAGGCTCAGCGGCCATGGCTCACGGGCCCAGCCATTCCGCGGCATGTGGGATCCTCCCGGACCAGAGCGCGAACCCGTGTCCCCTGCATCGGCAGGCGGACTCCCAACCACCGCGCCACCAGGGAAGCCCCCAAACTGAATTTTTTAAAGCAAATTTCAGACATCCTGTCACTTCATTCACCAAAGCTTCGACATATACCTCCAAGAGATTTTTAAATATAAATGGAATGTCGTTATCAATACCTAAGGAAATGAACATCCCCAGTGTCACTTAATACACTGGGAGAGCTGGAGAGAGAAGTCAGGCCATCTGCTCTCTGCTTTAACGGGATGGCTCCATGCTGCAAGCCCACATCCTGGAAAGAGGTGGAGAGAGCCTCGGGGAGCCCAGAGACAAGTGTCGTTATAGCTGAGGGGGGCGAGGAGAAGGCTTGGCCTGGGCATTCCGGGGTAGGCTTGTGAGAAGTTAGGACGGGAGAAATTTTGAAGCTAGAGCTGGTGAGAGAAAGAGAAGACTCAGAGATGACCTGAAGGCATGTGGCCTGGGCGGATGGAATAATGGGGTTACCATTGAGTGAGATGAAGAAAGCGTAGGAAAATCAAAGTTGGGAACAAAAATTGCAGGCCACTGAGGGTAAGTATAAGGGAGATGGTGAGGAGGCAGCTGAATACACAGATGGGGAGTCCATGGGATGGCCGAGCTGGTAACAGGAAGATGGGAGCAGCATGAAGGAGGGGGCACTGAAAGCCAGGAGGCTGGCGGGTCGCCTGGTGCAGCACCGAGGGGGGAGTGAAGACAAAGAGAGAGGAGCTCTCAGCATCCCACCATTTAGAGATGACTGGAAGGTTGGGCGGCCCATCACAAAATACCACAGCACGGTGGAAGCAGGAGCCAGGGGCAGCAGAATCCAAAGGTTCCCTACCTTTCCTTCCTTGATCAGGCGTTTGCACTGAAAGAAGTACCAGTAAGGGGTGTTTCTCGGGCCCTGCCGTGATTCTGGCTGCAGCCCCCCTTCCTCATCTTCTTCACCACTCTGTTCCTTGAGCCGCAGGTTATACAACTGGGCCGTCGATTTGTGGAACATTCTCCGGGAGGAGTATTTGTCGGAAAGGGTCCCAAAGCTCTCCTCCTCCCCTTCCTCCTGGGTGGCTGTGGGGCTGGGCTGGCCTGGGTCAGAGCTCAGGCTGCCTGTGTTCTTCTGGCTCCGCGGGCCGAGGGACAGCCGAGAGAGGGAGCTGTTGAAGGCTGCTGGCGCTAGCTGAATCAGCCCTGCAGCCCTCGGCCACATGGGCCCCTCCCTGCCTCCGGCCCACCTGGCTCTGAGGGGGTCAAGGTGGTGCAGGATGGCCAATCCCATGGGGCAGGGGCCGGAGAAGAGCCGCGAGAGTCTCACGAGGTCCATCTCTGGCGTTCCCCTCCAGGGCCTGGCATAGGTCAGCAAAATAGTGAAAGTCAACGCGAGTTCATAGTCACAAAAGGCAGAAAGACCGAGAAGGTGGGCACAAGCATGAGCCCTGAGGTTAGAAAGTAGGCCTAGCGTTAGGGTTAGGTTCAGATTTCAGCTCCACCAAACAACTAGCCTTGAGTCCCTGGGCACTCACTGCTCTGGCCTGTCTCCTCGGCTATAAACTGGGGTTAACTATAACATCACCCACACAGCACCGTAGCAATGATTCAATCTCAGATATCAGTGCTCAGGTGCAACATGGTGAGCACTCGATAGACCTAAACTATTGATCTGTATCACTGAGCCACGACCTAAGTGACTGGGCACTCAAGTCAGAGCTCACTTTGAGCCCTGGCCAGACATTACTTGACCTTCTTGGACCTCAATTCCTTCGGCTGCAAGACCCACTCACCTTACCACAAGGCCATAAGGATTAAATGAGATGTTTTTATCATAATGCCTGGGGTTTAATAGGTGTTCAAAAAATTATAGCATTATCATTTATTAGGAAAAAACACTGGCACTCTGGGCCTCTGCACAGGGAAGTTAACTTAAACATTTCTCTTCTGCAAAATTCATGGGCAAATTGGCTTCAGCTGTGCTGTCCAATGTGATTACTGACACTTGGAATGTGGCTAAACTAAATGCGGATATGCTTTAAAAGTAAATTATACACCAGATTTCAAAGACTTTGTACAAAAAAAGAAGGTAAACAAACTACACATTTTTTTCCATGTTGAAATGATAATATTTTCGATATACTGGGCTAAAGAAAATTTGAGACTGATTTCACAATCTTTAAACTTTAATGCGGCTACTTAAAAATTTTAAATTACATACGTGCTCACACTATACTTCTATTGCACAGTTAGGCTAGAGATCCTGGTCTACATATTTGAAACTCTTTAATAAAAAAATATCAGAATACCCCCTATGAACAGAGCCATGCACTTATTTTGATGGGAGGGTATGAATAGTTTTAGTTACTTAAGAAACAATTTGGGGAAGTTTTTATCTACTCCGAGAACTTTCGGCCCAATTCAAGGACTGTCAGTTGACAAAAAGTTTTCCCCCCAAACAGATGAATACTTACTCATTCAAAGGAGAAGAAAGCTCCCCAAATAAAAAAAAATCAGAATAACGAGCATGAACACATTTTAAGGTCTGGTTATATTAGAAGGTGGAAAGACCTCAGAGGGGACAGCAGGTTGGACAAATTAATATCTGTGGCCCAGGGAGGGGACTGACTTGCTGGGGGCCCTGCAGCAGTGTGGTGGGCGAGATCCACTAGCTCTGGAACTGGCTGGCTTTGAACCCAAGTCCATGAATAGTATCAAACAGCTTCTCTTGACCAGCACCCTAGTGACACCAGTGCAGGGGGCCTAATTTACCATTCTGCACCTGGTGAAGCTCCAAGAGAAACGTAATGCGAGCCCGTATGTAATTTTAAATGTTCAAGTGACCACATTAAATAAAGGGTTTACACGTGTTAATCAAAATACAGAGAATTTTAATTACTGATATTGATATAGGTACCAAAACGTCTTTCAAACAAACTTATGCTCTATTAGTATAGACGCTTCTTTTTCCAGCATTAAATAACAAGTCCTATCGTCATGTCCAAGCAGCGACAACTGGAGAGGAGTTTGCTGCAGATACTCTGTCTCCAACCATCATTTACACTCATCCCCATTTGCAATCGCGACTTCGTTTTGGACAGAGTGAACGCCACTCGGTCAGTCACCGAAGGACTTGCTAAATTTCACACTGAGACAATAAAGGGGTAATTCCTTCCTCCCCAAGTTCGTCAACCCGCTCGGGTTACTAATCCCTGAATTAGAGACACGGGGCCGCCGTCCTCCCTTGGGGAACCAGACCCTCCCCGGACGCTCCCCGGGACCCTCAGGCCGACCCGCCCCCTCTCCACACCGGCCTTTAGAGCCTCGGTCTCCTCAGCGGACGCCCCCGGCTCCGACTCTGGCTGTCACCCTCGCTGCCCCTCTGGTCAGTCTTCGTCCGGAGCCCGGGCCCCTGTGAGGGTCAAACAGGAACTCACTCCAAGGGTCCAACCCAGTGAACGCGGCCCCACCTCGGCCGCCAAGCCCACGGCACCCCCGCCCCGCCTCGCGTCACCCCCAGTCCTGACCCCGCGTCACCCCCAGTCTCGTCGCCGCGGCGCCGCGAACCCGTCTCCACGTTCCGGACGACCTTGCGCAGGCGCAGTCCGCGTCGCTAACTCCCGGCGCGCACGGTTTCAGGTGGGCGTTCGGCGAGCTGCTAGCCGGCCTAGCGGAGCGGCCCGTACTCTGTGCTTGATTGGCCGAGTCTGGGCAGGCGAAAGGGCCGGCGCGGGCTCCGGGAGCTCCCAGCATCCCTCGGGCGGCAGCGGCGGCGGCGGCGGCTGCGAGGCGGGGCGGTGGAGGACCTTGTGCTGCGGGGCCGACAGCGGTTAGAGGTGTGAGGGCGGCAGGGGATCTGAGCGGGAGCCGGGCCGGTGTGGCCGCCGCCGCCACCGCCACCATGCAGGAAATCATCGCCAGCGTGGACCACATCAAGTTCGACTTGGAGATCGCGGTGGAGCAGCAGCTTGGGGCGCAGCCGCTGCCCTTCCCCGGCATGGACAGTGAGCGCGGGGTCGGGGCAGGCGGGCGAGGGGCGCGACCGACTCGGCCCCAGGACCCCCATTCTCTGGTTTCGGGACGCCCTCCCCCTCAGTTCGGGAGCTCCTCCCCCTCGGTCCCGGGACTCCTTTCCCCCAATCCAGGGAACCCCCCTTTTCCCCTCATTTGGACTAGGGAGCTCCCCTCTGCCCCGGGGGCTATTTTAAGGCAGTCTTCAGAAGGGCAGGACCACGTCCGGCAGTTCAGATAACTCTTGAATGAAGGCAGGTGTCCTGGGTTGGAAATCCTGCCTTCACTCGCACACACTCCCCAACTATAGGAAAGTACTAAGATATCCCCTTTCCCTACCTCCAGGCCCCCCACTTTGAGCGCCCTCTTCCTGCTTTCATCAAAACTGGGCCGTTGGAGGAGTCTTGCTGAGGGAAGGACCCACCTACCCCTCTCTGTAGGACACCCCAGTGAGACTCTCAAGCTCCATTGTTTTCCTAGGACTCGCACTCCTGGGAGCCCATCCCTCGCTGTTTCTCTGGACCCCACCTCTGGGTCATTCATCACACCCAGGCAGCTGCATGAGTTCCCTTCACTGTCCCGCTTCGCGTGGTGGCTCCTGGCTTCCCCCCCACCCCAACTCAGGTGGGACGGGTAACACTTTATTTATTTTTATTTCTTTTGACCGCGACCAGGGATTGAACCCGGGCTACGGCAGTGAAAGCGCCGAGCCCTAATCACTGCACCGCCAGGGAATTACTTGGAACGTCTAGCACTTTAAAAGAAACCAACAGTTTCCTTAATTTCTCTCTTTTCCAGACACACTTGAAATCTAACGCTATAGCATTAAACCTCAGAGGGCTCTTAGAGGTCACTGGGTTCAAGCCACAGGTGGGGCAGCTCAGGCCTGGGTGGGGGAGGGGACTTGCCAAAGATGGCTCAGCGCCTGGTGGCTCAGCCCGACAGGGTTCTTGACCCTTCCACCTGCAGTTCCCCACGCCATCTCCTGTAACTGCCATAGGACATGGGCCATAGCCCCACGTTCTCCCACGTGTCCCAGGGCTGGTCAAGTCTCCCTGCAGCCTCATTCCCCCCGAGTGGCCACACTTCTGATGCACACGTGACCTCTGAGGTGTCCCTCTCACGCTGACACTTCTGTGTGAGACAGTGCTTACGCTCAAGAGACATAATTCAAACAGCCTTACTTTATACACACTCAGCACTGTCTCCACCGTACACGGCTCATAAGCCACTGCTCGCATTCAGATGTGCACTCTTAAACCTACTCGTTGATACGCGTGGTCACTTTGTGCTTTTACGTGTATGTCCACTCACGCGTGGGCTTTTCCTGTGTTGATGGCACTAGCCTGATGGCATGGAACCCTCCACGCAGGGCGGCTCTTTCTCTTCCTCCCCGCTCCAGCCTGGAAGCACAGATGCTTGAGCCTGTGAGGGCAGGCACAGAGGTGGGGAGCCCACAAACCTGTTCTTAGGGAGGGTCCAGGACATACCTGGCCACAGGTACTGCCTCAGACTTGGTAAACGCCGTCAACGTTCAATGCCTGCCTGAGATCACGGTCAGTGTGTTAGAGGCCAGGGAGGCCATAGCTCTTTCCCCTTCCCTGCACTTCAGTCCCATCTTAATAAATCCCATCTTAGTTATGCCCTGAAGGCATACTTCTTTATCCTGTCTGCCTAAAACCCGATCCCCAGGACTCTGGACTTCTTCTGGCTTTAGGGAATGAAACGACCTTAACCTCTGAAAAGAATGAAGGCCCAGAAATACTCTTAAATGCTTTTTTAAATGTAAGACTTCTCAGACTTTTTGCAATGCAAACAAGTGACACCCCTGTGACTCCCATTACTGGAACCTTAAATCTGTCCTAGCAAAAGCTGCCTGCTTCCAAGAAGCCAACGAATCTCTTGCAAGTTAGCAAGGAGAGGCATGTAAGTGGGCTTCAGAGATGGTGTCGGTGGATTTCCCATGATGCTAAAATGCCTGTTGATAGAGAAAACTGTGTGGGAAGGCACGGGCTATTTATTCTGGTGGCCATGGCAGGTGAGTCCCTGGGCTCCTTGGGACAGCCCTGCACCCCACTGACTTCCACTGCGCTCAGCTTTTATTCTCCTGTTCCCCTCACCAGGACCAGCTCCATCTGTGGAAGCAGAAGACTGTGCTCCTTTAGTTACTGTGTGTTGGTATTGCATGTTAAGAGCAGTCCTGCTCCTGTGTCTTCAGTTACGCTCTTCGCTCCGGAATAGCTTCTCTAAGGCACCTGCCTCTTCTCTGGAGCCGGTTCCTCCTCAGAGCCCCCATCCGCTTCTTTGTGCTTCCTGTGAGATCATTCCCTCCCTCTGCCTCAGGTGAAAGTGCCCCTGAATTAGCCCTCTGGGACGTCTGAGCTGGGAGTAATGAATTTCTGTGATCTTGCATTCCATCCTTCCTTCCCCCATCCACTCCGAACTCCTTGAAAGCATCTTGCTTATAGGAGATTCTCAGAAAGCCCTGAATAATGACTGGTCTCAGCGTGGGTGTCTCATTTTGCAGGAATGACTGAACTAAGGAGCTTTTTCCTTGCTTGGTCAGGCTTAGCATTTTTTTTGCCACTCTGTTTCCTGTGCCTTGACCCCTCCATGGGTTAAAGGCCGGAAGGGTTCCCTCCCCATCTTCACATGTCACCAATAGCCGTTACACATCGCTTTGTTTGACACCTCTTCTCCTCTCTGCAGAGTCGGGGGCTGCTGTCTGCGAATTCTTTTTGAAAGCTGCCTGTGGCAAAGGTAAGAGACCCCTGGCTCCCGACCTTCCCCCTGAGGCGCCCTCTACCGCCCTGTCCCCTGCAGACTCGCAGGCTCTCAGGTCCCTGGCTCACCCTGCTTTCTGCGATTCACGGTGTCCCTAGATGAAACTGTGGTCCAGATAAGCTAGGAACGTGGTGGGGTGTTCTGCCTGAAACCTGGAACACAGGCCTGAATCTGGCTCTGAGTCTGCCTTCTCACCTCACTTTCTCTGCAGCCACGAGCTGACCTGTGACATGGACAGAGGCCCCTAGCCCTGAGGTGTTCAGAAACTTTCTCAAGGTCATAGAGTCAGTGAGTGGCTGAGCCCAGGCCTTTTCTGATTCTACAGTGTACACAAGCTCATGTCCTCTGTGTACTCTCATCAAAAAACTCCACGATAGTGTGTCTCCTGGGGTTCTTGTTCATACTAACCAGGTCCCAACACAGGCAGCGTGAGCCAGACTCTCTGCTGATCCATAAGACGTACCGCTGGGTGGGACCCTACATGCCATGTACAGGTCTGGGCATTTTTCTTCCTGTAGCCAAATTTATTTGGAAACTAAATTTTAATTAGAAGCTTGAATAGGGTGCACAGAATTACAGCAAGGGGATGGTTTTAATGGATGATTTGGGCAAGTTGTGGTTCTATAACTCAAGTCATTTACCTGCCAGGTAGATCAGCCGGGTTGACCTCAGGCTCTCTGGTCAGAACATCATTCCTCTGCTGGGCTCCTGGTCTCATCCCCTTGTCTTCTGCCTTTCTGACCCACCACCTTCTGTCAGTACAGCCATCCTTAACACGGCACTACGACTGTTTCTGTGTTAACTAATACAGTAGCCACTAGCTCCGTGTGGCTGTTCAAATTTAATTAAATAAAAAATGCAGTTCCTCAATCACACTAGTCGTATTTCAGTTACTTAGTAGCCATATGTGGCTGGTGGCCGCCACGTTGGACGGCATAGATAGAGAACATTCCTATCATTGCAGAAGGTTCTGTTCAGTGGGGCTGGTCTGGATCTTTCCCAGACACAACCTCATTCTGGTCAGGCCTTCCCAGTAGTCCCTCCAGGTCACCAATTAGAAATGTGACTTTCCCAGGGTATGGCTCTGTCCTATTTGGGTGATTGATTGCTCAGGTTCTACAGAAGGCAGACCTCCCCCAGTTTGTATATGATGCATTTCTTCAGTTCTGAAGTTGATTTCTTTCTTACTTGTTGGAAGCTAAGTGGGCACTTTTTGGGGTTTGGGAGGTTTTTTGGGGGGGTATGGTTGTTCTACAATGCTGTGTTAGTTTCTGCTGTATGGCAAAGTGAATCAGCTATATGTATATATTTATCCCCTCTTTTTTGGATTTCCTTCCCACTTAGGTCACCACAGAACACTGAGTAGAGTTCCCTGTGCTATACAGTAGGTTCTCATTAATTATCCGTCTGATACATAGTAGTATATATATGTCAATCCCAATTTCCCAATTCATCCCACATCCCCTTTCCCCCCTTGGTGACCGTAAGTTTATTCTCTACGTCTGTGTCTCTATTTCTGCCTTGCAAACAGGTTCATCTGTACCATTTTTCTAAATTCCCCATATATGCGTTAATATACAGTATTTGTTTTTCTCTTTCTGACTTGCTTCACTCTGTATGACAGTCTGTAGGTCCATCCACGTCTCTACAAGTGAACCAATTTCGGTCCTTTTTGGGCTGAGTGAGAGGGCACTTCTAACTAGGGGTAGAGCCCACGCGGAGCCCAGGCTTCTGCTGGTGGTCCTCTTTGCCTTCTGTCTTTTAGGGCAGTGTTTCTCAAACCCCAGTCTTTTACGACCCCTACAAATTTTGCCACGTCTGTGTATCACCGGAACTCTTCTTGAACTGAATTAAGAAAAACACTCCTCCCTTCCCCCCCCACCTCCCTTAGGCTTCTTAAGTTTCCATCTTATGGAATATCTGTGGGATCATGATTTGATGTTTTAGATTTTCCCAAGACACATTAAAATAAATCCATAACTATTGAAACTTAAAATGTGTGCTCACATGCTGCCGAAAATCACACTGCCTTCTGCCAGGGCAGTTGGCCACCTTCCAGGACACGCTGCTTTCAGGGGCCGCCTGGGTCCTCACACCACACCCACCCACCCCGACCCATCTTCCTCGGCAGGGGGCATGTGCCCGTTCCGCCACATCAGCGGCGAGAAGACGGTTGTGTGCAAACACTGGCTGCGGGGGCTGTGCAAGAAGGGGGACCAGTGCGAGTTCCTGCACGAGTACGACATGACCAAGATGCCCGAGTGCTACTTCTACTCGAAGTTCGGTGAGGCGTGTGGCAGGCTCCCGGCACCCAGACCCCCTGGGTAGGGAGCCCCGGGAGGCTTCACCGAGCACCAAGACCTGGGGATTAAGCAGCTACTCAGGTGCCTGTGATGCCTGCCGACCTCAGCTGGCCCTTCAGTTATGGGCAGTTAGGGTTATTCTCTCGTAACCCCTGTGTCTTCCTAGTGCTTCTGTGTTTTGAGTGCTGGCAGGTACTTTGGGAAGTCGAGGCTAACCCGGCCTCACGGGTCTCACGGTGGGTGCAGGAACAGGGCAGCTGGCTGGAGGCCTTGTTTCTGCTCCAGTGGACATTCTCCCTTAAATCAGCTGCTTCTTCCGGAGTGGCAGCTGGTTGCCCCCCAGGCTTGAGTCGGTTCCTTCTCTCTGGAAGTGTGATCCTGAGTAGTAGCTTGTCTGTCCTAAATACCCCTTAAGAATAGCTGCTCCGGGGCTGTCTTCTGGTGGCAAAGAACCGTCCTCTTAACCTTGAAAGTGAGATTGCCTTTGTTTCTGCTTAGAGGACACGTGGCCTTAGCTGAACTGAGTGAACTGTGTGGAGAAGCCAGGGCGGTGGGGCTGGCACAGGGCCCGGTGGAGCTGATGTGCTCCGTGATGGAACTAGACTCCCCTGCCTGTGCCCTGGGTGAGGTTGCCCAGGAAGAATCCCTGTTGGTCAGGATGAGGGTGGGCGCTGGCCCCAGGACTGCTGGCCTCAGGCCCCGGGCAGGAGCCGGCAGGAGGCTGGAAGCCTGCTGCACTCTTTGTGACGGGCCGAGGAACGCTGGGCATGCAGCACGCTTTCAGAGCACTGTTGTCAGAGGAGACGTTAATTATTTCAGCAGCCCAACAGGCTTGGCCTGCTGGCTTATTAATGATAGTTGTGGCTTTTTTTGTAGAGGCAACATAAGCTGAGAAGTCAAAGCACAGACAGATAGGAAACAGGACTCAGCTTCCCAGCTCCCCACCCTCTCCGTCCTGCCCACAGCAGCATGGGAACCAGTAGCAGAAGGGGCAGCAGCTTCTCCATGGGAGCCGTCTCCCATCTGGCCCCAAAGGCAGGAGCCAGCCCTCCTGAGTGGACTCCCGGGGGCGCCTCTGCAAGCTGGCTTGGGTTACCACCTTCCCTGCTGATGGCCCTGGGCCCCACTGCCCTCCAGGCCTCTGTGACAATCGGCTGCCTGCACCTCCCCTGCAGAGTCTGTCCTGGTGCAGACTTACTGTCTGCAGCTCCTGACACTATTCCACAGGTGAGGGTCCCCCTTCTAGGCCTTCTGTCCCGGAGGGACAGTGGTAACGAGGACAGACGCTGTCCTTGCCCTGTGGTGCTTTTACTCCAGTGGCCCAGGGGAAGAAGCAGCTGATTCACCAGTAAGACAAAGAAGAGAATTCACCATAAGTGCTCTAAAAGAGACAAACAGTAATGGGGTCACCTGAGGAGATCTTGAGGCAGTGTGGTCAGGGACAGCCTCCCTGAGGAGGGGAGACCTGGGCTGGGGGCCAAAGGCTAAGAAGAACCCCTGGGAGGCCAGTGTGGCTGGGAAGGGACTGGTCTAGACCCCATAGGGACTTGCGGGTCTGGGAAGGAGTGTGCTCTGAACAGCAGTGATCAGACTGGCCTTTTGTGTGTAAATGGACTGAAGGCAATGCAGCTGCCCAGGTCGGCAGTGCCTGTACTTGGCTGAAAGATGCTGGTGGCCAGCTGGGCCCGTTGCTCCTGAGAGGAGCCGTCATAAAGGCTTTATCACATTCTACCATAGGGACCCAGCTGTGAGTTCCCAAATCTTCCCCACTTTTATCGTAAAAGGTAGAGTCCTCAGGCCTTTCCCCGTCCCATCAGAGCTTATCAGAGTGGAACGGTAATTTGCTACTGGTCTCAACTGATGCGTTTTCACGTCTGGGCCCCCTACATTGCCAACACCTCTTTTGGGTGAGGGGTGGAGCCGTGAGTTGTTTGATGAGTGTGTACCCTGTGCCCGCCTCTGTCAGTGTCATTGACCCTCAAGGCAGCACGGACATCTGTGAGGGAAGGACTGTCACAGCCCACGTACGAGTCAGGTTACTGAGGCTCTGAGACACCATGCCCTGGGTCTCAGGGCTCGCCGGGCCGGGACTGGACACCAGACCCACCTGGCCCTCTTTGCTGTACCGTGGCCCCGGCCACAGGAGAAGCACGGGTGGGTCTGGGTCCAGCTCTCCCAGGTGGACGCATGTCTGGTCTTCCCTGCAGGGGAGTGCAGCAACAAGGAGTGCCCCTTCCTGCACATTGACCCCGAGTCCAAGATCAAGGACTGTCCTTGGTACGACCGTGGCTTCTGCAAGCATGGTAGGTGTCCGGGTGGCTGGGCTGCCTGGTCAGAAGCCAGTCCTCCCCCCCCCCGCCCACATGACCCTCTGCTTGTCCTGCCCAAGTCACTTGAGCCTCCCCAGGTTCCCACTGGACCGCATTCTCACCCATATTTCTGATGAGGAAACTAGCGTTTGAGAGGGTGTGTACCCTGCCCGCTGGCCTACTGAATAAGAGGCAGAGCCAGCACTTGAAGCCCTGTTCTTGCTTTCTGCCCCCAGGCAGCAGTGTGGGCAGAGCTCTGACTGGCAGAAGGGCATGAGGGCATCCCCTGAAGAGGGGACAATCTGAGTGACCCCGGTGCTTGGCTCCACAGGCCCCCTGTGCAGGCACCGGCACACACGGAGAGTCATCTGTGTGAATTACCTCGTGGGATTCTGCCCAGAGGGGCCCTCGTGTAAATTCATGCAGTGAGTAGCCAGCCCCTGCCCAGGCCCTGCTGCCCCCTGTATCTCCCGAGTCCATCGGGGCTTTGGTCACTGGGTAGTGTCAGCACAGGGTCTGGGACAGGGGTGGGAGATGGGGAGGGACCACCACTGCTTCCTGAGCGGGAAGCTCAGGGTAACCTTTACTGTGTCCCAGACCATCTAGGACTCAGATGAAAGCTATGGGCCCTGTGCTCCAGAAAAGCTCATGTACCTGTGACCTCAGATTAAGAACCTGTGCCCTGAAGGAAGGGAGCTTCAGTTTCGGGGCCTCCTATATGGAGGTTCATAGAACTCTCACATGTGAAAGGATGTCCCCATTTCACACATGGGGACACTGGGGCTCGGAGCTCAGCCGCTGGCAGGGGGCAGGTGGTAGCTCCCGGTCAAAGGCAGATCTGTGACCTCTGGAGCCCAGTCCTTGCGTGGGAGGGCTCAGCGCTCCTCTGAGCACCTCTGTCACTTTGGGTGGTTGTGGGGTGGCACTGGGACCGTAGAGTAGTGTCCCCCCAACACCCTGTGCTGCCTCCATGCTGCTGACACCTGCACAGAAGCAGAGTGTCCTGGTCGCTGCCACGTGGTTGATAGGTGGCTGGTGCTCCTGACTTGGTCCCACTCCCTAGATGAGAGCCTAGGAGCCTACAGGTGGCCCAGGATTCCTCCGTGTCGGGTGGTGGTGGAGGGCGTGTCCCCCAGATCTCTGCTGTCAGAGGTCTAACACTTGAGGTGCTCCTGCAGGGAAGGGTGTTTGTTGGGAAGGCCTCCTGTGTACAAAGAGCCTCTGGAGAGGCTCTGACAGTACCAGCTGTGTTTCCCTCCTTTCTCTGAGCAGCACACTTGCCCAGGCTTGCAGCTAGGTGTAGGCAAAGCTGGGTCTGAGTCCAGGCACGTCAGACCTGTCTTCCGCACCACCCCGAGCACCAGCACCCGCCCTATGTCCAGGTGGCTTGTGTGGCTCTGTGCTTAGCTAGAGGCTGCTTGTGATTTTCCCGGGGCCAGAACTCGAGAACCCTACCAGCCTAGCTCCTCTCTCACCTCCTCTTCTCCTTTCTCCTGTCCCCTTCTGCCGCTGGGTGACCAGCCCTAGATTTGAACTGCCGATGGGAACCACCGAGCAGCCCCCACTGCCGCAGCAGACGCAGCCTCCCGCAAAGGTACCGTGCCCCGGGCCCGCGGTGCTGCCGGGCCTGGCCGCGCCCTGGCCGCAGAACGCTCAGCGCCCCCGCCTCAGTGCGGGGCCTGCCGGAGACCCGGCTGGAGATCGTGGGAGGAGGCGGGAGAGGAGGGGAGTCACCCTGGTTCCTGCTGAAACTCCAGGGAGCGGAGCAGTCTGCACCTTCTCTGGGCTGGAGGGCTGTCTGCTGGAGCCAGACGCCCACCGGGCTTCTCTTCCCTTCTTGCCTGGCAAGTGCAGGGCGGCGTGGGCGCCACACGTCTGCCGTTCTTGCTTGCGGTTCAGACCCTTCTCTCTACAAACGGGACTCCCAGCAGGGCGGGAGAGGAAGTGTGGCTGACTGGTTCTCTGGCTGGTGCCCGACTGCAGGGGGGATGCTGGGAACAGATGGTCAAGGCATCAGCTGGCTCCAGTCTCCTAAGCGAGGGGATCCCACACCCCAGCAGCGGGCTGCTCCCCTCCAGCATGAAGAGAGGGAAATGCCATAAATGAATGGGAATCTGCAGCAGTGACCCCCAACCAAAGGCGCCTTGGGTTTGGTTACAAGATGCGGGCGGGGGCCCAGAGGCAGGCTGGCCAGGTGTCCTAGGCAGGGTCTCAGCGGGCTGAGCAAACTGCCCAGCAATCGTGAAGCCTCACCTCTTACCTGGTTGGACTCTGAGCCCTTTGCCAGAGCCTGCCTGGCCCTCCTCCATGCTAGAGGCCGAGCAGCCAGGAGATGTGGCCACCCTCGCAGCACTGCCTGCCACCTTCAGGAGGATGTGGGATGAACCAAAGAGAACTCCTGTCAGAGCCGGGCATTCCCATGTGTGGATGCGGCCATGACAACCTGGGGTTTCCAGCTTAGGGCTCCTGCAATGACGGGGCCACAGCCAGGGACCCACTCAGTCAGTCGGCAGTGGCCTTGCTGTCCAGGCCCCACCCCAGGCGCCCCCGTCCGCCTTGCTCACGCGGCTCCCTAGCGGAGGGCCCTCTCAGCCCCTAGACCGCAGGTCAGCGTGTCAGCCGCCGACTGTTTTCTGTGACTGTTGCCTGCCGTGTAGGCTCTAAACACCTGGCTGAACCAAGCGTTCATCCTGACCTGAAGCTAGAACCTCACAAACAAAAGTAAGGCCTGCTCATGCCCTCGCCCTGCCGCCCCAGAGACCGCCTCGTCTCTTTGGTGTTTTGTTTTCTTTTATTTTTCGTTTTTGTGTGTCTGCATGGTGTTTTTCGGGCAGCGGCTCCTGCCACCGTCACCAGACGTTTCTTTTCCACCTACTCTCCTGAGCCGGGCCACCGTGGAAGCCCTTCTTCCTGCTGGTCACGGTCATGCGGGAGAAGTCCCGCCCTCTTTTTTCCTGTCCCCATTGGTAGTCTGCGTGCACGTGTTTTCCGCAGTAAAACCGTGTTGTATAACTCTTTCCAGCAAAGTAACAATCCGCCATTACAAAGGTCGTCCTCCTTGATCCAGTTAACGAGTCAGAACTCTTCTCCCAACCAGCAGAGAGCCCCGCAGGTCATCGGGGTCATGCAGAGTCAAAACAGCAGCGCAGGCAACCGGGGACCCCGGCCGCTGGAGCAGGTCACCTGTTACAAGGTGAGTCCTGGGGCCGGGGGTGTGGCCGGGGGTCTTCACAGTCAGTGGCTATTCCCTCATTCCCCAGAGAGTTAGCTGATTTTGAAGAATGAAGACATCTTTGTTTTTTGCTGATTGAAAGAGTAAAACTGGGTCACTCCAGTGAGCTAGAGACCATGCTACTTCCGTCCACGACACACTAAGGCCAGGTGAACAATTAAACACACGCTGTTGAATGAAAGGATTGCGCTTGCAAGAAAGGGATGGGAACCTCCCAGAGGCCGGGAACGAAGTGGGAGCACGAATCCAAGGAACAGAGTGAGCCCTGAAGCCTCTGGGTGTCCTCATATCCCAGGTGGGCACACCCAAAGGAAAGCGACAGAAGCTTTAGGCCCGCGTGGGGAGGAAATGGAGTAGAACCTCCACCCCCACCCACTCACAAAACGGGACGTTCAGGGAAAGGGTAAACTTTTTTAAAAACTTACTGGAAAACTTGTCCATCTCACTCTCGGCTCGGGATGGAAAGAGGGGTGGGGAGAAAAGCCCTTCTGAGTTTGTCGTCACTGGCAGGCCCTTCCTTGAGTCTGGGCCTGTGTTCACAGCCTTGGTGAGGGCCAAAAAGCCACAGACTGAGTTTTCTAATCTAAAACAGCCCCGGATGGGTGAGCCCCTGGCACCCGACTTTGAGAAATTTATTCTCAACCCAGGCCACACAGAATTCCCACAACTAAGGTTCCCCAGAATGAGCTCATAATAAAAATGGTAGAAGGAAACAAGCACCACCGTCAGCACAAACACCAACAGAACTAGACTCACAAAGGTTTCAGATGTGGAGATTATTAGATGAAATACAGAACTAGTACATGCTTTCTGTAAAACCTCTTAGACGATACAGAAGTGTTCAGCGCAAGTGTGCCCTTTATTCCCACCGTTTTCCTAAAAGAGCCACTTCACTCAGCTGTTCTGTTCTCATGTTTTGTTTTCAATACCCCTTTACACTCCACAATTCCTACAGGGGACTCCACTCAGAGGAGTGCTCTTCTAAACTTTTATTCACACAAGCACAAGGACAATATATATTTTAATATAAATAGGGCCCTAGTATGTACAGTGTTCTGTAATCCCTTTTTCCTTATAACATATTCTGGATCTCTGTGTTGGCATAAGTAACTAATGTATTTCAGTGGCTACATAATTTTACCAGTTCTCTGTTGGTAAACAGTTCTCTGCCGGTAAACTATTAAGTTATAGTTTTTGCTGCTAAAAATAGTGCTGAATCTGACAGACATTTGTGAGCTCTTGTCTGGTGTCTGGAGCATCCATGCCTACAAGTAGAAGGGCCAAGTCAAAAAGCATATGCCTGTATTGTTCCTAGAACTTGCCTTTGGGAAGAGCTGAGCCACTGGTCACTTCCCACAGCCATCAGACACTCATTGAGCACCTGCTCTGTCGGCTCCGCGCAGAAACCCACTGCTGTCACTCCTTCCCGGGAGGGGTCTGTGTTCTGAGGGAGTGGAAGGCAGGTGCCCAGACACCAAAGTTAAAAGTGCCCACGCATGTAGGGAAGGCCTCCCAGAGATGGCTGAGCCTGAGCCCTAACAGGTGAGGAGAGTATGGAAGGGCTGGCTGTGGAAGAAGGTGAGGGGAGACCAGACAGTTCTCAAGTGCAGTGAGGAGACTCGGGTGTCCTGAGTCAGCTGAGCTGTCCTGCCTCCTCCAGGACTTGTCGGCAGGGCCTCTGAAGCAAGCTCTCCTGAGTCCTGGAACCTTAGAAAGATGGGGCTGGGGATAGGGGACGAACCTAACAACCTCTTCCTACCACGGGCACAATTGATATTAAAGCCATCTCGGGGGAATCCTGATTCCCCAGAACCAGCCGCGGAGGCCAGTGGACAGGCCAAGGGCAGCACGCGGGGCCGCGGAGTCCCTCCCTCTGGTTGTCACACCTGCCAAAGGTCCAGCTGGCAGCTACACAGGCCACTTGTCCACACGAGTTACACCTACAGATCAGAAAGACTTGAGAACACGGGGACTGTGCAGTCGGGGGAATAGAACAGGCCAAAGCCCCGAGTTCCAGACCAAGGAAGCAAGGACTGGGAGGGCCCTGGGTGGGTTAGCGCGGGGTGGGTGCCCCGGCGTGTCTCCCGACCCCTTGTTCAGTGCTCGAGCCTGCCACTTCCTTATAATTCCCTTCTGCTTTCTGAGGAGTAACTAAGAACGAATGAGGAGAAGCCAAGGAAGGGTCTGGATAATCAGCCGGACAAGTCAGGGTCCTGCTAGATTTTCTGGAGTGATTCTGCCGGGTCTCTTCCCCCAAGTCTAATCATGGTCCCGTCTCTCTGATCCTGTGACCCAAACCTGGCCTAGGGGTAGCGTAGGCAAAAGTATGCACGAGCCAGGAGGGAAAGATCTTTGGGTGCAGCCCACCCTCTGTCCACGCAAGGAATCCCTGAGTTGGGGGAGGAGCCTGGTGGCTTCTGTTGCGTTGCCGCCTCCCCTGTCGCAGGGGAGTCCCAGAACTGTGCCTTAGAGGTAAGTGACTGGCCAGCCATGCAGAGGGGCTTGGTCCCTGGAGAGGCGGGAGAGCTGTGGTGCCACGGGCTTCTCTTCACCCCGCGCCCCACCACAAGAGTCCGCCGTGGCCTGCGTGCTCCCTTCCACCTGCTGAGCTGCTGGCTGCGGTTTCTGTGCCACTCTACCTTCTGGAGCTCCCTTTCCCTCGTGTTAGAATGAAAATCTGTGCCGCTGAGAATTTCAGAGTCCCTGCCCCCAACCTGGAATTTAGCGGGTGCTGCCTTAGTTGAAAATTGCATTTGAAACAATGTTTTTTTTTTGTTTCCTCCTTCCCTTCCTGCTGTTTGCAGTGTGGTGAAAAAGGACACTACGCCAACAGATGCACCAAAGGGCACTTGGCCTTTCTCAGTGGACAGTGACAGCAGCTGGAGCCAGCTCAGAGCAGCCCCGAGGGGCCCCATTATTGGGGACCACTCTGGGCCATCTTTGGGAGTGTGCATTTAACTGTTTGATGCTGGTACAACTGGCTGGAGCTGGCAGGCAGGCATACTGGGTTTTATTCTGAGGGGCTACATCTGTCAGTTTCCCTATCATTTTGCTGTAATCTTTTTTTTTTTTTTAAGGGGGACATGTGCTCCAGTTCGGTCCCTCAAGTTGGGATCATGTTTGTCTAGGCATCAAGGCCTCCCATCTGGGACTCTGCACACCACCCTCTGGGGAGGGAGGATGTTGTGGGGAAGGGCTTGTGCGCAGCAGTTCTGTGAGGAAGGTGGCCCTTCCCCTCAGGGCCTCCTTAAACACCAGGGGCTGCTGGATCATTTAAAGCTGTGGCCAAGTCACACCTGCTTCCGCCCTGTCCTGTTGAATCAGAGGCCGTGCCTATCCATGTGATTTGAACGAGACAGCCCTTCAGAGCAAACAAGTGTGGAGTTGCCTCTGCCGGTCCCGCTCCAGGGTGGCAGCAGTTGAGAGGACCATGTAGGGCTCTTGAGTGTGATGGCCTTTTTCCTCTGGGTTTATTTTCTCGGGGCACTTGCTCAACAACGTTTAAGGTATACCTTAAGCTGGGGCTGCAGACACCCTTGAAATAGACGATGCAGTCCATCTGTGCACCTACCTCCTGCCCCGTCAAGCATCCGCACCATCACACACCTCTGGCCTAGAGGAGGACCCTGCCTCTGAGCCTGGAAATATGAAACTGGCACCTGCAACCTGCTGGACAAGTGGGCCTATTCGAGTTCAATTACAAGAACAATTTTTATGGAGTTGATTAAAGCTTGTTTTTTAAGCTCTGTCTCATTACTTCGGGGACTCCATGCCGAGAGGATTCTTGCTACTGGCTGCATTAGCTGCCTGGCACGAAGCTTTGACATTGGTGCTCGCTCTTCCGCTTTTGGTGAATGTGTCTCACGACCGGAAGTGATGCTGTCAGAGGAAGAAAAGGCCTTTGTACTGGCAGCCTGTACAGTCTGGAAGCCTGGCCTTTGGGCCAGCCACCTGGCAGATGTCCTTTATTTCTGATGTTGAATACTTGTTCCTTCAAATTCACATCTTGCAGGAGATAATTAGCCACAGCATTTCACCCTATACTCCATGAAGTATATATGCTTATCGCACACCCCCTAATAAGAAACTGATTCTGACCTTAATTATCACATTACTGAAGGCCTTGGTGAAGGATAAAGAGGGTGCTGGATACAGCAGTTGAGAGCTCCTATCAGGGCCTGTGCTTTCCCCTTCCGCCTTCATCATCCCATTGAGCTTCCTGCAAGTGGAGCTTACTTACCAGGACCAGGGGGTCCCACACGTCCCAATTCCCTGACACCCCAATACCCTGGATGGTACAGAAGATGGGGAAGGGGAGGGCATTCTTAGGAACGAGGGTTTCTGCTTTATATTGTGAAAGTGTCAGCTGACAAAAGGCCAAAAATGAGGCACTGAGCAGGAAAACACCTCGGCACTGTTGGCGGAGGCTCTGGGTGACCCCCCAGCACACTGGGACGAGATCTTGAAGCTCCATGGTTCAAAGCCCTGGGCTGTCTAGGAGCTGCAGAATGACCCCACCCCACCTTGTGCAACAGGAGCTCCTATAGGGCAGGGAAATGGCTGAACCAGTGAGGCAGTCCACATACCAGTCATCTTTTATTGGGTGTTAATTCTCCACTAGGATATAAAAGGATTCAGGGGTGCCAGGCAAAGGTCATGGTCAGGAATGCAGAGCGCGCCCTCTTCAGTGGTACTTGCGTAGCCGCTCGTGTTCTGAAGTTAGAAAGGCAAAATGGTAAGTTTCTTCACAGGTGGGGGTGAAGCCATCCTGAGAATTCCTTTCAGGAGATGACCCAGAACCTACTTGTGGAATTTACAGCTAATCTGCCACCTGGCCAGCCTCTTCCTTCCCTGAGGGAACACCCACTCAGAAAAACAGCACCCAAGCGCCCACCCTTCAGGGCCAGCACTGCTCTGGATGCCACAGAGTGGCAGGTGGCTCGACACTGGCAGAAACAGCCCATGAAGCCCACTCAGCGGCCACCAGACATCTCCCACCAGACCAACTCCTCTCATGTCTCAGCACCAGGAACAGCCACGCTTTTCCAGAGCACCACACAGACACTGGACTGTAGCACTCAACCTATTTCCCTCTTCACACTGGCTGCTAGGAAGATAAAGCCAAGTTTTCCACCAACCTTTGGCAGAGCCTGCAGTGGCTGATAGAATGCTGCCTAAGTATCACCTTTACCCCAGCTTCATCTTATTTTTCCTGTCTTTCTCTTTGCCACAATTTTTGCATTTAAAATACGCTATATTCTGAAAAGTCCCTCCAAGTCATCAGCTTGTCTGCAGGGTGATGGACTTCTAAGGTTGAAAGTGAACCAATACCACCCTGTCATGGGAAACCCCACTGAAGGCAAACCAACCCAGAAGAGACTCACTGAGTTCCTTGTAAGAACGGCAGTAGTTGAAAAGCACGTAAGCTGCAAGCACCATAGAAAGCCCAGCGATGCTCCCTTTCTTCACGTTGATGTACTTGTTGTAATACCGGTAGTAACCTGCAAAGTGGAGAGGAGGCCACTCCTCTGAGGGCACATTCTACACGTTCTAATAGGAGAGGGCAAAGTTGAGGAAAGGCCTGGGGGCAGGAAGAAACAGTACACAAAAGACAGCCACAGGGTAGCCAGAATTATATAGAGAAAAACATCAAGATGGGGGCCCCTGAGGAGGCTGGCAACCACACAGGCTCCCAAAGGATGATGACATGATGACACAGGACTGCTCTGCACTTTAAAATGCACAGACCTGAAGGACAGACCATTTCAAATACTCATCTTGAAAGTTCTGCCTGGCAGGGAGATGAGCATTATAGACTCATGTCCCCTGTTCTTCCAACTCATTTTCCTCTTAAGTCTTATGACATTTCTTTAAGACAGAGGTACTGGTACCGATTCCAAGCAATAGAAAACATTTCCTTGTCTGAAACATCTCAGAGCCAGCCTTTGATAGGACCGATCAAACATGGAAATTCGAGGGCTAACAATCTCGCTCTGTCCTTCTCTACATAACTTACTGGTCTGAGACAAGGCTTGTACTGGCCAAAGTAATTCAGGGCAAAGAAAGACCTGTTTGCCCTGAAGACGCAGAGATGTGCTTTTATTTACACATGCCCATAAGGCTCTGACCTCTTTGAAACGCTCCAGCAATGCCTTTAGGGGTGAAATCTCGCATCAGTATCCAGCTTGGCAGCTCCCCTAGTTTGACTTCCAGGAGCTTCTTGTCCTTCAGTGGTACTGAAAAGGAAGTGCAAAAAAACACACACTGGAAGGTCTCCCAATAACACAAACAGCAACCTTCTGTGTCACTTATTTCAGCCATTCAATAAAGGTGCATTCAGTAGCGTTACTAAATAGAGGCTGCATATGAGCAATATCATAAATAAACACGTCACACCAGATACACTATTTAAGCCAGAGTCTATATAATGGCAGAACAGGCTTTTGAATAAAAGCTTGCTGGGAATAACTATGTAAAAAGAGAACTAAGGGCCATGAGGAAGCGGTAAAGCAGAGGACAGATGCCTTTATAAGTAGGAGTGGGGGAGACAGAGAAGCTGGGCACATCTTGGCCAAAGGCACACAGCATGCAGGCCATGGAGGCAGGGTTCCACCTTAGGTCTGGCTCTCATGCTCCTGAAGCCAATCTGATTTCTACCTCAAGCATCCTACCTCAGACCACAGATGTCAAATGACTTAGTAAAAACCTCTCTAAAGACCCAACAGGCCACAGATCATTTTCCAATGAGAATCTGGGGACAGGAACGGCTCCTGGTTGAGGCCATACTGTATTCATCTCTGGGCTTAAGAGTAACATAGGAAGGGGGCCAGGGAGGGGTTGGCCCTGTGAATATCCAGATGCTCTTAAGGACAGAATCTCTCTTCCCCTGTCCTCTTCCAAAAGATAACTTTAAAAAGCTGTTTGGGGCTTCCCTGGTGGTCCAGTGGCTAAGACTCTGTGCTCCAAATGCAGGGGGCCCAGGTTCAATCCCTGGTCAGGCAACTAGATCCCGTATGCTGCAACTAAGATCCCGCATGCCGGGACTCAGGCTCCTTAAGGACCATCCTCAAGAGTCCACTGAGGGGAATCCCACAGGTCTCTTGACGTCTCCCAACCCTTATCAAGGACAAGGGCCTTCAGGCTTAATGGCAGCTTCTACTCTGCTACAGGCTGTCTGGAGAATGAGACACATGGCCCTGATGGACCAGAATGACTGCTTGTCAAGAGGTCACAAGTGACAGGTGGAGGCACACCTGGTTTTAGGGTCATGGTTCAGGTGGTCTGTCCCCAACAAACTGGCCTCAACCTTCCATCTAGACTTATCCAAACACATGGAGCACCTACTGTGTGCTAGGCCGCCTGCTAAGCACTGTGGGTACAGCACTGACTGCAGATGACAGCCTTGTGCTCAGAAGCCAGCATTCCATCGAGAAAGGCAGCCATCTCAAATCCACTCATCCTCCTGGGTTCACCACACTTCAGCCAAACCCTTTTCTGTTTCTCAGATGCAACCGGATTATTTTCACCTGAGGGCCTTTGTATCTGCAGTGCCCCTGGATCATCACAGGGCTATCTCAACTTAACGGTCATCTCCTAGAAGGCCTCCTGCCCTGCCCGCCTTATCTCAAGCACCAGCACTTCCTTCCTATGTAACCTCTGAGCTCCAGTTTCCTCCCCTGTGAAATGGCTTATTCCAAGGTTTGAAGGAGAATCTATGTAAAAGCATTTGGAACATGCTCAGAACTGTAAGCTGTTATTATTACTGTTGAAATCTCTTTAAGGTCCATGTGAAACATCCAAGAAAAAAACAGGGAGGTGGCAGAGAAAGAAATGGCATATAACTGAACTTTAGGACATTCATAGAGCTTCAGGGATTAACTGCACCCTTTAGTTCTTTTATGAACAGAAACTGTGATTAGTTTGGTAATACTTTTGAAATGTGAGACAGTCTCAAATGAATTTCAGGAATGTTCCAAATCAGGAATATTGAGTGTCAATGATATTGAGCTCCACACCAAACAATAATGTCATCTGAGAATGACCTATACCCTACTCTGTCACCTTGCCTGTGTTATTTCAAGAAAAGTTTAACAAGTACACATCTTACATCCCAGTTTTGTCATCACTTGAATTAGTAGGCTTTTAGTCCAAGAATTACTATACCACGTCTCTTGAGTAAGAAGAACATGGTGGCCACCTTGGCTACACTCTCAAAGTCTTCTTGCATGCAGGGAGGAGTACAAACATGTCATTCTAATACCAACTGGCTTTAAATATGGCAATGTGGCAGGGAGGGGACGATGAAGGGACAGATGGAACTAGAATGGCAGAATGCTGCTAACTGTTGATGCTCTGTAACGAATACAAAGCATTCATTACATTATTCTGTTTTCTTTGTATTTGAAGTCTTCCATAATAAAAAGGTTGAATATGCTTTTAAAAATAGAACTATGTTGGGACTTCCCTGGTGGCCCAGTGGTTGAGAATCCGCCTGCCAATGCAGGGGACACGGGTTCAAGTCCTGGTCAGGGAAGATCCCACATGCCGTGCAGCAACAAAGCCCGTGTGCCACAACTACTGAGCCTGCGCTCTAGAGCCCGTGAGCCACAACTACTGAGCCCACGCGCCACAACCGCTGAAGCCCGCATGCCTAGAGCCCGTGCTCCACAATGGGAGAGGCCACCGTAATGAGAAGCCCGCACACCACAACGAAGAGTAGCCCCCGCTCGCCACAACTAGAGAAAGCCCGCAAGCAGCAACAAAGACCCAATGCAGCCAAAAATAAATAAATAAATAATTTAAAAAATAGAACTATGTTGGGGAAATGTGCAAGAGAAACAGAATTTTAAAAATATTTTCAACTGGTATAAGGCTGGTGACTCAAAAAAAAAAGTATTTAGGTCACTGCTAGGCCCAGTGAAGCTATTTTTTTCACATTCACACAAACTATGAAAACATATTCTCATTCTCACATTCAGGGGCTGACACAGTGCCTTGGCACATCACAGGAGAAAAAAGCCAACAATTTATTTTTCTTCATATTTATATCTCTGTACTATGAAGAAAACAGCACTTCCATAACCAAAACTAAGAAATTTATAAGCACAGAAAAAAAAATCACATTAGCCTTAAGGAGAGCCAAGTACAGCACCATCACAAAATTCCAAGAGACCATCAGATTCATCAGAGATGCATCTACACTTATTCTGAAGTTTCTCTTTTAGTGGAAGGCAAAGGCCTTAGTCCTTGGCAGCCATACTGAAACCCTCCCCCAACACTCCTCTGCAGCGGCTGGTTCACACCAGTAGAGTATGCTGATGAACAGAGCAGCCTCTACCATGGAGTATTCTGGATTTACTGCCACTTTGAAACTGTGTGCCCTTGGGCAAGATACTGCTCTGTTTCCTCCTTTGTAAAATAAGGCTATGGGACTTCCCTGGTGGCGCAGTGGTTAAGAATCCGCCTGCCGATGCAGGGGACACGGGTTCGTGCCCTGGTCCGGGAAGATCCCACATGCCGCGGAGCGGCTGGGCCCGTGAGCCATGGCCGCTGAGCCTGCGCGTCCGGAACCTGTGTTCCGCAACGGGAGAGGCCGCAGCAGTGAGAGGCCCGCGTACCGCAAAAAAAAAAAAAAAAAAAAAAAAAAAAGGTAATAATAGTACCCACCTCGGTACTTAGCTCTAGGTACTATGTAAATAGGAATTATCTGTCTTTCTGCTTATGAGCTATCTAAAGGTGGGAGGGAGTTCCCCACACACAGTTCCTGTTTATGACAGATTTTCAGTGAAGGCTGAGAAAGGACCACAGGTTCTTGGGAGGGCAGGTGACTACTTGGCTTGATTTTATGACTTCAAGAAGCATACTGTCCACCTATATGGAGAGACATGGAAATGCCAAGTGTCTTCTGGGTGCTAAATCCAACTCTGGGGTTGGCCAGAGCGAAGAGTTTTAGGTTTTGCAGGCCACACAAGGTCTCTAACATAGTCTTTTTTTAACAAATTTTTTTTTTATTTTTATGTTTTTTTATGTTTTTTTATTTTTATGTTTTTTATTTTTTTTATTTTTATGTTTTTATGTTTTATGTTTTTATGTTTTTATGTTTTTTATTTTTTTTATTTTTTTAACTATTTTTTTATTTTTTTTATGTTTTTGTTTTTATGTTTTTTTTTTTTTTTAACTATTTTTTATTTTTTTAACTATTTTTTATTTTTTTTATTTTTATGTTTTCGGGCTGCGCCGTGCAGCATACGGGATCTTAGTTCCCCGACCAGGGATCGAACCCGTGCCCTCTGCGGTCGAGTCTTAACCACTGGACCGCCAAGGAAGTCCCTTAACAAATTTTTTAAAAAACAGAAACTATTCTTAGCTCACAGCATACAAAAACAGGCCACATGAAATCCAGCCCATTGGCCATACTTTGTCAACCCTGATCTCATCTATCACTGTTAATCGGTATTTCCATCACTTTATTTGCTAATGGACTAGTGGCGTTATGCTCTGGCAACAGATACCATCTGAAAGATCATCAGTACTTGGACTCCAGTTCCTTCACCTGCATGATGCTGAATGGGCCAGGTGTGACATGACCTTACCCAAAGGTCACGCAGGGAAAGCTGGACGACTAGCATTCAACTGTGGGTCAGGCAGTGTTACAAGCACCTTACATATACTAAGTTGTTTAACCCTTAGTTCATAGCACTCTCCATCTCCACTACAACCCTCTGCTTAAATAAGATACCAAGTCTCAATGCTTCCTTTTCACATGTTGTCTGTTTAAACAACATAACCACCCTGGATAAATATTCTCATGCCCGTTTTAACAGATGGGAAAAAAGTATCACTCTCATATTTTTTGATCCCCTTTTCATTTCTCCGGGCTGAAAATAAGAATATAGAAACTGGGGTAAGACACACATAGATTAGTCAAAATTCTGCCACTATCACGCTGTGTGACAGCAGGCAAGCCACACCACATCTCTAACCGTTATTTTCCTCATCTTTAAAATGGGATCAACGTTGCCAGCACTGATCCTGACAAGGCTACAGTGAGGATGCAGGGCTAAAACATGGTGGCTTCCGTATTTAAAAAAAAAAAAAAAAAAGTGTGGACGGTCCGATTTATACATGCATGTCATCGTAAAGCCTGCTGGTCATAAGGTCACCCTTGTGATTAAAGCTCAGGTTACCACGAGGCCCCAGAAACCTAGGTTTGAATCCCAGCTCAGCCCACTCACTAGTAGTGACCTTGAATAGGTCACTTCACCTCTCTAACGCTATTCAACATATATATACATGCGTCAAACCCGACGTGGTGTCAGGCACCATCCTAGGCATTAGCTCCTCTTGGAACTTAATTTGACCTTCGAATTTGCGCGGAGGGCTCAGGTGCAAAACAAGCGCCTGGGTTGCGGCAGGGCTGAGAGCAGCTATTCCTCAGCGGGGAGAGGAGGGGTGGCCGGAGACAGCGCATTCTCAAGACCCGAGGCGCCTCGCCGAGCTGCCGTCGCCCTCCCCGCCACAGCCGAGTGGCGCGGACCCTGGGCAGGCGGGAGGCGCGGCGGGGCGAGCTAAGAAGGGTTGGACGGCGTGGGGCCCTGGGCAAAGGGCCCGGCGCGGCGAAGGTCCTGAGCGAAGGGCAGGCGGCTCCGGCACTCGGTCCCTCCCCTCCAAGTGCGGCTCTGAGCACTGGACCCCGAACCCCGACTCCTGCCTTTAACCTGGTAGCCCTAAACCGAACCGGAAACTTACCAATTGACGCCATCTTGAAGTCCTGGCTGTCCGCTCCTCCGGGCCGCGCGAGGACTGCTGGGTAGGGAGCATGCGCCCTGGGGGCCGGGAGCAGAGGTTCACGGGAAGCAGGTCGCGACTGGTACGAGGCTGGGACTTCAGGTGCGCCGTGGTGTGAAGGGCGAAGAAACTGGAGAGCAAAGCCCCGCGACCCCGCAGTTGGGAACCCGGGGGTGGTGGTGAAGGGGTGGGAGTGGAAGTGGTAGGACTCAACCTGGGCTCCCAGTTCTGGGAGGAAAGAGACTGGAAAGGACACCCCCCCAAAAAAATAATAATAAAAGGGAGGTGAAGAAAGAGCATCCTAGCTTTCTTATTCTGTCGTGTTAAATTTGTTGTGAAAGATGACAGGAGCATCTTAAGACCCTTCCTCCCAACTGTGCTTGATGGGAGATTAAAGGAATCCCCAATCAGCAGGAAAAGCCGGTGTCCAGGCTTAGGCTCCAAATAGGTTTGATTCAGGAGTATCTAATGTGTCCAGGCTCTGGCGCTACGCTCTATGGACAGAAATAAGCAAGACCCTAGGGTACACAGCTCCAGCTCTTCTTTCTGCCACTTCTTTTCCGGGCACAATGATGCCTCACCACCATTTTGTGTTTTTTCTGGAAAGGCCACAATATACATTCTTGGTTAAGCAATTCTGAGTTGGGCAAGATGCTTTGATACCCTGAATCTCAGTTTTCTCCTCTGTAAAATAGGGATGTAATGCTTACCTTGCTGTAGGAGTTAAATGAAACAATGTATGTCAAAATAAAGGAATAAGAACTGAGTAGAGGGGGCTTCCCTGGTGGCGCAGTGGTTGAGAGTCCACCTGCCGATGCAGGGGACACGGGTTCAATCCCTGGTTCGGGAAGATCCCACATGCCATGGAGCAACTAAGCCCGCGATCCACAACTACTGAGCCTGTGTGCCACAACTAATGAAGCCCGTGTGCCTAAAGCCCATGCTCCGACCCACCGTGATGAGAAGCCCAGGCACCACAACGAAGAGTAGCCCCCGATCTCTGCAACTAGAGAAAGCCCCCACACAGCAACGAAGACCCAACGTAGCCAAAGATAAATAAATAAATAAATAAAAAAGATCTGAGTGGATAGTAGGAATTGGACCAGTGAACTGATGGCTTCCTCAGGAAAGTGACTTGGTGGGGAGTTAATTATCAAACTCACTTTTTATCAGTCACTTACTTATTCACCAAATACACATTGCTGTGTACTGGGCACTAGAGACACAGAAATCAATCAGACATGGTCTCTGCATTCTAGGATCCCTGGTATTTTGCAGGAGACAGGTGTGTAGACAAGTGAGAGCACAGCAGTAGATCCATGTATGCACAGCAGGGGGCCATGGACTCCTTAATGAGGGGTAGGTATATTGTATCACAATAAATAAAAATAATACAAAGTGATGGTTGAGATGAGAAATGGAGAGGCAAGCAAGGGTCAGAACACAAAATGCCGTGCATGCTACATGAAGAGTGGAGTTTTTACTGAGGGAAATAAGGAGGCAGTGAGGGTTTACGAAAGACAGTGGCATGATCAGATTTACATTTACTAGAATGATAACCAGGCTGCCAGGTTTAGAATAGTCCCTCCAAATCCCAGGAACTTAAAAAAAATTGTTTTGCAGGTTATTTTTTATGAACTGACCCTAACTGCCCATCACAGGTAGTCAAGGGACTCTATTCGTTGTACTCACTAAGGGATTCAGGCTGGTGAGCAGCCCCCATCTCAATCACCTGGCTCAGGGTAGAGACTCAGCCGACCTGTCAACACCCAGGCCTGGGGGCTCACCGGTACTTCTGTGCACACTCATAGGCCGTAATTGTCACGTGGCTTCACCCGCCCAAGGAGCCCGGAAGTAAAAATCCACCTAGGGCTCCAAAGAAGAGAAAGTGAGAGCTATTTGGGAAATGGCCGTGACCTCTCCATTAGGTCTGATGGTGATGAGTAGAGAAAAAGAAAGCTGAGAAGGATAGGAAGAGCCAGCGGAAGAAAGGCAGTGGTTGTAAATAGGGTGGCAAAGGCTGGTGGGGGTGTGGAGTGAGCCCCGTGGGTGTGGGTGAGGTGGCAGGCAGAGGGAGCATGTAGGCTTGTTTACAGAAGGGAAGCGGTGGAGAGCAGTGGACAAACGCATTCAGGAGGCGGATCCTTGGGGTTTGGGCACGGACTGGTTTTGATAGGTGGTCGTGGGAAGGGGTCAAGGACACTCAGTTTTCTGGCCTGGGAGAAGATGGGTGGGTAGGGTAGGACCATCTCTGAGATGGGAGCAACTAGACCAGCGTTGTCCATACAGCGTTCTGTGGTGGTGGAAATGGTCTGTGTCTGCACTGTACAGTTGAATAGCCACCAGCAACATCTGGCTTTTGAGTCCAAGTTATTTAATTTCAATTATTAATGTGGCCAGTGACTACCTATTAAGCTAGACCATGTTTTAAAATGTAGGTTTTATTATTATTCAGATATGATCAGGGGATGATTGCCATTGAAAAGACAGCTCATGAAAAAGATACATGCAGGGACTTCCCTGGTGGTTCAGTGGTTGAGAATCTGCCTTCCAGTGCGGGGGACACAGGTTCCATCCCTAGTTGGGGAGCTAAGATCCCACATGCAACGGGGCAACTAAGCCTGCGTGCCGCAACGGAGGATCCCACATGCCGCAAGGAGGATCCTGTGTGCCGCAGCTAAGACCCGACGAAGCCAAATAAATAAATATTTTTTAAAAAAGAAAAAGATACATGCACTCCAATGTTCACTGCAACACAATTTACAATATCCAAGACATAGAAGCAATGTAAATGTCCATCGACAGATGAACAGATAAGATGTGGTACATATATGCAATGGAATATTACTCAGCCATAAAAAAGAATGAAATAATGCCCTTTGCAGCAACATGGATGGACCTAGAGATTATCATACTAAGTGAAGTAAGTCAGACAGAGAAAGACACATACCATATGATATCACTTATATGTGGAATCTAAAATATGACACAAATGAACTTTTTTTTTTTGGCCATGCCAAGGGGCTTCTGGAATCTTGGTTCCCTGACCAGGGATGGAACCCAGGCCCTCGGCAGTGAAAGCGCAGAGTCCTAACCACTGGACCACCACGGAATTCCCATAAATGAACTTATTTACAAAACAGAAACAGACACACAGACATAGAAAATAAACTTATGGTTACCAAAGGGCAAAAGGGGTAGGGGAGGGATAAATTAGGAGTTTTGGATTAGTAGATACAAACGACTATATATAAAATAGATAAACAGGGCTTCCCTGGTGGCGCAGTGGTTGAGAGTCCGCCTGCCAATGCAGGGGACACAGGTTCGTGCCCCGGTCTGGGAAGATCCCACATGCCGCAGAGCGGCTGGGCCCGTGAGCCATGGCCGCTGAGCCTGCGTGTTCGGAAAAATTTTAAAAAAAAATAGATAAACAACAAGGTCCTACTGTATAGCACAGGGAACTATATTCAGTATCCTGTAATTAACCATAATGGAAAAGAATGTGAAAAAGAATATGTGTATATACGTATAACTGCATCATTTTGCTGTATACCAGAAACTAACACAACATTGTAAATCAACTATACTTCAACTTTTAAAAAAGAAGAAATGACCTATCAAGCTATGAAGAGACATGAAGGACTTATACTCTAATAAAGATGTTAAAAAAAAAGAGACATGGAGGAAACTTAAATGCATATTAAATGTATATGACTTATGAAAAGACATGGCAGACACTTAAATGCGTGGCTGAAACTTAAATGCATATTCTTGCAGATTGGAAAGAAGCCAATCTGAAAAGGCTACATAATGTGACTCCAACCATATGGCATTCTGGAAAAGGCAAAACTATGGAGACAAAAAGATCAGTGGTTGCCATGGGTGGGAGAGGGGAGAGATGAATAGGCAGAGCACAGAGGATTTTAAGGGCAGTGAAAGTATTCTGTATGATATTATAATGATGGATATATGTCATTATACATTTGTCCCAACCCATAGAATATACACCGAGTGAACTCGAAGATAAACTATGTACTTTAGGTGCTTATGATGTGTCAGTGTAGGTTCATTCTTCGTAAAAACTGTACCATTCTGGTGAGTGATGTTGATAACGGGGGAGGGTATGCGTGTGGAGGGAGGAGTTATACTGCAAATCTCTGTATTTCCCTCTCAATTTTGTTGTAAACCTAAAACCACTCTAAAAATGGCTTTAAAAAGATGCATCAAGTACCAGCCACAGGCTGTAGCTGGTATCATCTCTCTAGAAGTTGAGCTGCAACATAGAAGCCATGGTTTTCTTACTGAGTTACCTGCCTGGGTTTTGTAGGAAGGCTCTGTTCTCTGTATTTTTTTTTCCTGGTTCTTGAATTATTTCTTTATATAACTTCACCTCCTTGTCTTTACTCATTTTCATCCCATTCTTCATTATATGGAATGACTTCCTTTGGAGAGCCTTTTGCATGTTTTTTTCCCCAAAAGATTTTTTCTTCTTTGACTTCCGTTAATATTCTGACAATGTTGTAAAAACTTCTTGCCTTTATGGAGGTATTTTGAACAAACTGCGGTTCCAACGTTCAGCCAGTTGATATCTTCTTTTTAAGGAGAGTAAAGTCCCTAAGAATAAAATAGACTCCTGGAAAACTTGAAGAAATTCTGGCACAGGATAGAGTCATCCCTCACCCTAGCATAGCCATTAGCTTGAGTCCATATTACCAGGTTTCCTTAACAGAAATGTCTGCACTTTCCACACCTCTGATGCCTGGGACTCTCTTCTAAGCCATGCCCTGACGTTCTGATGATTCTTAGCCAACACTGGATCCAAGAGGCTTCCTCTCTGCACCTGTCAAAACTATTCTAAGACCTAGTTTCTCATTCTCTATTCTACTCTCTCTCTGTGACCCTCATTTCCTTCACTTACAGTTATCTACAATACTGGATTTTTTTAACGTGTTACAATATCACTTAATATAAAATGATTGCATGAAACAATACACATTTGCAAAGTCTATAAAAGCAAAGAGAATGACTGTCACAGACTGGATGACTTTTGAGCTGTTTTTTGTTCATTTAATCTCAAACATTAAGTATTCTCCAGCGGCTCAGAAGTCACCATTGGGACACCTTCCTCCCCTGAAAAGGGGATTGTCCCTTACTTGCGGGGCTTCACATCAAGGCACCGACACACCTAGTGTCTCAACCCTACGATGGATCATCTCCCTGAACGCCCCATTCCCAGTCCAGTTTCCAGGACGCAGCAGCTCCCCCTGGTGGCCCCAGACGGATATGCACAGGAGGCCGGGAGCTGCAGGTGTTACCCCGACAGAAAGCCTGTTTCTGAGTCAGGCTGGACCCCGGAGATGCGAGTGCGGGATGCAGCAGCCCCCGCCCTGGACAGAAATGGGGGGCAAGGCGAAGGAGAGGACAGTGGGCGCAGGAAAGCCAAGAGCTGAGTCTGGCCTTGTAAAACGGGATACGGGATTGAGGTAAGAACAGATTCCTTAGCAGGGTCAGCTTTACAGAGCTTCTGGAAGGAAGGGATCAGCAGAAGGCCCAGAGCCAGAGACCAGTCTCTCTGCGCCCAGACCCTCTCTGTCCAGTATCATCTGGCCTACACCTGTGCTTTTATCGTTGCCCTTCCCAAACCTGACCAATCAGAGGTCAAGCCTTCCGCCATATCACCATGGGACCCTCTGTTCCCCGTCTCCCATCTTGACTCCATCGGTTGAAAGCCCTCTAGAACTGCCCCGTCCTTGTCCCTGCCCCTCAGCGCCCTATCCCGCCATATCCTGCCCCTTGCAGCTTCTGCCTTAGTCTCCTGGTCCTGCCTGCTCTCTCCCCTGTGCAGAACTGGGAGATGTCCCACATTTCCCAGAGAAATTGCAGCGGCTCAGTGACAGCGACTAGCAGTGATCACTATGTCCGGAGGAAGGGAGAAGATCCGGTGTTCCCCGGGGCCACGCTTCCTCCTGGGGCTGGAAGATTTTCAGAGAGGTCAGGGTGCATGGTCGAGCCTGAGTAGGGAAGCCAGCAGAAGCACTACCTGGCATTACCCTTCGAGTCTGGGAGACCTCTTCTTCCTAGGACCCTGACCCCACCCCTTCCCAACTCCACAGGCAGTTTCCATGGTGACAGTAAACAAGCCTCAGCGCAGCCCTGTCCCCCTACCTTCACCTGCGCAAATGAGGTGACCCAGAATGACAACGTAGATGCTCAAATGGACAGATACACTGGAGCCTCAAGAAAGGAAGCCCACGTGGGGGCGAGGCCCTTGGATGGGTGGCCTAGGGTTGTGGGCACAGAGACCTGAGGCTCTTCTGGGAGGGACTGCAGACACCAGGAATGGGCAGCAGCTCCTGGGAGAAGCAGGAATCAGTGTCCAAGAAGAAGTGCAGACGGAGCCTAGATGTACCTGTGGCCCCATAGGGCAGAGCTGAGGAAGGTGCCAGGGGCATCATTCACAGCCGAAGCATCTCAGGAGCAGTTCAGAGACTAATCCACTCAGGAGGGCAGCTTTTGTTTTTAAGGACTGAGACGCTGAGAAATGGCTCTGGGCAGAAACATGTCATCGTCGTGTTCTCAAGCCACTCTAACCCCCATCCCCGCCCCCCAAAGCAGTCTCATCAAGTGACTGATTACTAGAAAGTTGCAAACAGTTCACACTGGTCTCTGTAGATCCTCTCTCAAAACCACTGAGTTTTGTACAGACATAGAAAATCATCTTATGGTTACCAAAGGAGAAAGCAGGGAAGAGGGATAAATTAGGAGTTTGGGATTAACAGATACACACTCTATATATGAAATCAACAACAGTGACCTACTGTATAGCACAGAGAACTATATTCAATAGTCGTAATAACCAATAATGGAAAAGAATCTGAAAAAGAATATATATAGTACACCTGAAACTAACACAATATTAGAAATCAACTATACTTCAATTTTAAAAATTGGGGGAAAAAACTCATTGGGTTTTGTAATTGGAAGTGAAGTCCCGGGAGGGGATAGGAGAGATGAGGGTCTAAAGCAAGCCCTGACGAGTGGCTAATTGGTTAGGTCAATCTGTCCCCAGCTCTCTGATCCCATTCCTGTGGGAAAAAGTTAAAAGAATTTTTTTCTTGTTGTCCAGCAACACGACCTGCCTGCCTGCCGTTGGCTGCTCTGGGTCTCCCTCACCTGGGAGCTTCCTGCAGCTTCTCCACGCAGGTCAGGAACAGGGTGGAGGCAGCCAGGACGGAAGGGACTCCCTGGGTCTAAGCAGACACAGGTACCGGCATACTGATATACCAGTTTACTGATGTCTGCAATTTTCTTTGAAGTCGATAAAAATAAGATGGGTTGATGGATGGGGGATGGATAGATGGATATGTGATAAAGAACCTTAAAATATTAATGATAGAATGTTCGGGGGATACAGGTATCAACTGTAAAATTCTTTCAGCCATCCATTAGATTTCAAAATCTTCATTATTAAACACTGGGGAGGGACTTCCCGGGTGGCGCAGTGGCTAAGAATCCGCCTGCCAATGCAGGGGACATGGGTTCGAGCCCTGGTCCAGGAAGATCCCACATGCCGCAGAGCAACTAAGCCCATGCACCACAACTACTGAGCCTACAGTCTAGAGCCCGCGAGCCACAACTACTGAACCCACGTGCCACAACTACCAAAGCCCGCGCTCCTAGAGCCCGTGCTGTGCAACAAGAGAAGCCACCGCAATGAAAAGCCTGCCTGCTGCAAGGAAGAGTAGCCCCAGCTCACCGCAAGTAGAGAAAGCCTGCGCGCAGCAAAGACCCAACGCAGCTAAAAATAAATAAATAAAATAAATAAATTTATTTTAAAAAATAAATAAATAACACTGGGGAAAACTTTATGAGGTCCTTCCTCCTTTCACGTTTTGTGGAGGTCCCCATGCAACGAGATGTGAAGTTTCAGGGTAGCTGGATCTGGTGGGATGCCAAGACAATGGGGGGAGGAGCCTGTTCAAAGCAAGAAGACTGTAATGAACCATTACCCAGATTATTTGAGAGATTGCCGGAAACCTGTCACCCTCAGTACCTGGACAGATGGAAGGATGCCTCCCACAGCTCAGAGGGGAGCCACGGAGCACAAGGAGTGTGGATCTCACTCCATGGAAGACACACTGCTCCCTGAGTGTCTGGCTGGGGTACGTGTTAATGTCACAGGTGGGACAAGCTTTGTGCTGGCAACTCCCCCGTGGAGAAGTCATTAGAGGGGACTCACGTGTTCGTTTGTCTGCTCTGATGGAGAAGAAAACAGCACCAAACAAGGCTAACTGCTCAGCACGCTGTTCTTTTTCTCCTCCTGCAGACCCAGAACCCGATGACGGTGCTCGCTCGGGCTCTGGTTTGTTGCAAGGTTCTACCTACATCTTCCTCTCTGGCTGGTGCCCCATTCAGTGAGCACCTGTCGTGATTCAGCCTCCTCCAGGTTCATCCAGCGCCTGCCCACCTGACCTCTCCCATCTCCTCTGGGTTGGAAAGAGGTCTGCAGCTTTTTCAACACTGAAAACTACCTGCTCTGAGAAATACCTGGCATCCTTCCCTTCTGAGGTTCTCTTTTGCCCTCTGGTGTTCTGTAAACAGATTTTACTGCCCACGGCACCTTCCCACACTCACTTCTCTTTCTCTTGTCAGCCTGAGTTGCTGAAGCTTTCGAAGATTTCCCATCACGCGAGAATCACTGAACTCACGGTGTTCACTCTGGTGGTAGCTTACTGTTGCCACAACTCCACAAGCACCGAAATATGGGTATTTCTTTCCGAACCCAACGAGGCTCAGCTCCGAGTTTCTCTGCTTTTTTTCTTCAGCTTCCTCAAGGGGAGAGAAGGTAGCCATGGGTGAGAAATGGGAGACCAGAGTCTATGCCTGAGACTCAGAAGAAGAGCTGCGGGTCTGAGTGGTCACCTCGGTAGAGTCATCTTTAAAGGGCTGCTGGAAGGAAGCGGTGGGAGCGAGGGAGCCTCCTCTGGGCTCCAAGACTCTGTCTGTGGCCCTGGCAACCAGGCTTTTATGCCCACCCCACGTCCGCCCGGCCAATCCCCACTGAAGCTCGGGGCGCGTCGCAATGGGGCGTGGTGTCCCCACCCCCACCTGACTCCCTTGGGGAAGTCATCCCGGAGCAGTGCCTCCGGACCCCTGCGGCGGAGGGTCCTTCCCCTCCTTCATCCTACCTATTCTCTGCCCAGGAGAGTCAGGATACGTCCCAGAGTTTATTGGTGAATTTATTGGAGCTCAGAGACGGTGGCTTGTTCCAGGATCACACCCCTAGCTGGAAGCGGACAGCGCATCGAACCCAGGATCCCCCAGCACCAGGGGGCAGGCGGCAGCAGGGGTCGTACAAAACCCAGCAAGAAGGCTGCTTAGGTTCTGGTAGTCGTTGGGCGGGACCCCCGGACGCCCCGCCCCCTGAAAGCCCCGCCCCGCGCGCGTGGTATCTCCGGTGACGGTAAACAAGCCTCAACAAGACCCGTCTTAGTTTCTTAACTTGTTCATTAGCCTTTGTTTTCATAAGTGTATATTTCTCCCCGTTTGTCATTCGTCGGCCTTCATTACACAACTTTTTTCTTTTTTCTGGTTTGTTGGTGTTTCTGTACCTTGTATTTGACTTCTATTTTGGCAACAGGCAATACAGTTATTTAGTTAAGCTTGGAGTGGTGTTTGGTAACGAAAAATAGAAGGCGACAGAAGTTTCAGCTGGGTGTGCTGTGTCAAGAATAAAGATTGATGGGGAGAACATTTCCTTGAAAAATGCCCTTTAATTTTTATCGCCCATGATGTTGGGGATGATCTGATTTAGGAATAACTGCTAAGAAGGAGATCTAAGACAGCAGGAAATGAAGCATGAAAACTCAGGGACTGACTCTTACTCCCTGAGATAGTACAGAGTGTTGTGGGGTTTGCTCTTGAAAATTACCAACGTTAGCGACCACTGCAATCATACAGCCCCCGTGGAGTGAATAATTAATACATTCATGAGAATTGAAAGCCAGGTTTTACCCTGGACCTCTGAACCCTCTCTTCGTTCCCAAAGGGCTCTCCATCAAGAAATCTGCGTGGGTAGGCAAGAGGTCGAGTCAATTTAAAAGTGTTAACAAGGGCTTCCCTGGTGGCGCAGTGGTTGAGAGTCCGCCTGCCGATGCAGGGGACACGGGTTCGTGCCCCGGTCCAGGAAAATCCCACATGCCGCGGAGCGGCTGGGCCCGTGAGCCATGGCTGCTGAGCCTGCGCGTCCAGAGCCTGTGCTCCGCAACGGGAGAGGCCACAGCAGTGAGAGGCCCGCGTACCGCAAAAACAAACAAACAAAAAAAAAAAGTGTTAACAAAATGTTTACCTTTTTATTTCTGCAAGCCCCTCCTCAAAGCCAATGCATCTAAGACACACCCAGCTTCTTCCCCTCCCAGATGTAAAGGCAGTGCCTCATTTCTTCCTTCAGAGGTGCCACTTGCAGTGTTGCTTCATGTTTGTTCCCTTCTTAGTGGTGATGAGGCAAATGAAATCATTTGATCATAAGATGTCATAAGGTGTGTGATATTATGTTGAGCATCCCAATGGGAAACAGCTGGGAGAGTGAGTGCCTCATTTAACATGAAGACTTATTATAAAAATCTGCATGTATGGTACAGCAGTGTACTAGTGGTCTTCAGGGCCCTTAATTCAGAATTTGATGGGGTCAAAAACATTCCCTACTAGGCCTTGGTCCTTACCTTTCCACCCCAGTGTTTGAACTATGAACTCTAAGATACCAGAATAATCTGTTTAGCACACACTGCCCCCCCAAGTAAAATGTCTGCCTCCACATCAATGATTCCCAAATTGTTTCCACTTAGAAATGTTTTCTGTGTTAGGAAAAGTCAGGGACTGGATTGGCCCCAGACTGGCAGACTTTTCTCAGAAACTCTGCAGTGTTAAACCTACAGCTGAGGGATGGGGTAGTTGAGGAAAGTCCTTTGATGGAGAGAAGCCTGAGGTTATATCAGAGCTTCCAGCTTTCAGAATTTCTCCATTTGAATCAAGTGATTAAAGTCAACTAGTGGATTTGGGAACACAAGCTAAATGAGGTCAAGTGACACTAAGTCAGAGACAGCCCCTAGGCCACCGTAAAACACCCACAGAAAACTATCAGAACAGGGATATTCTAGGAACCCACACTAAACCGCCTTGACAGCCTTCCATCCTGGCTCAAAGCTTCCTACAGAATATCACATACAACTTGCTAATCCCACGACATCCATTGAATGGCTACAGCTGCACCTACCTCCACATGTGGGTTCCTTTTACTGGGTGGGCGTGGGTAGATGTGGACACCAGCCTCCAGCTCCATCTCATCGCTGGGAGGGGGATGAGAGGGACTCATTCACTCCTACTAAGTGGTAAAGCACAGGGGCCTGCCTCCACCCTGAATGTGCTTATAAAGACCCATTAAAAATCATTTTTAAAAAAAGACCTGTCAAAAGCTGAAAACTTTTCTGGACTGAAATTCAGTTGGCATTTCAGGCACATTGGTCCTAGTTGTTATTGGGGAATGAGATTTATGCCTTCTCATCCACTGCTACTAATAGGTCTTTGCACTTGAGCTGATTGTCTCTGAGGAAAGTTCAAGGATTCACTGGAAGCTGATAACCACAGTCCTAAATTTTCCAAGTTGCTAATACCAGGCGGAGTCTTTGATTCCACAGTTGTTTGCTGACTGCAAAGTTCACTTCATTTTGAAAAACTGGGAATGCTGTCCTGGGATTATTGATAGATGGGGCTGTACTGTGGGCCAGGAGAGCTGGACTCCAGTTGTCCATTCAGCCATCACCCATGAACTTGGACTTTACGTCTCTGGATTGAAGTTTTCTATTCCTACTGGGTGAATGATGCAAGGGTTGGTGAATTGTGCCTCATGACGACAGGGAGAGTTATGGTCCAGGATCACAAAAGTGGTGACCAGCCAATCATCCCCCTGGTAACTTTTCCAAGCCCTGCTTAAAACCCTACAGTCAGAAGGATCATGAGGCCGGGAGTTCACCATCCATCGTTATTCAGTCTGAAAATCAAGGTCAAGAAAACTGGTCCCTTTCTGCTTCAGAGGAAGTTTCCATCCTCCCTGAGAGGTCTTGCGAACCTGCGGTGCCCCTTGACAGGTGTCCCTCCACATCCGAACTCCACACCTGGCACTCTGTCCCCAGCGGGTGGAGCTGGACCACCGCAGCCAGGATGATGGGCAGAAGGGAAAGTCCCTCCAGCCTCGCCTGCTCTTAACTGAGTCAGTAAACAAAGGACAGCCATAGGGGACACCTCACATCTCTTCACCTGGCTAGGCCAGAGTCAAGCTCAATTCGGTCATCTTTCTCTCTGATTCTGCCCTACGCATTGGCTGTGGTTTGGCCGCACACCGTGGTTTCCCCTGCACTGCAGCTGAGAAGCCACCTGGGCGGCGCTGGTGTCTAGAGGCCCCGCCCGGTGACTCCCCTGCCCACTCCGGTCTCTCTCGGGCAACCACGGGCAGCATATTAGACCGAGGGTCTCGCACCATCCATTTGCAGAACTCCTTACTCACCCTCCCCCTTAGCAATTTGACTTCTAGGGTCACTGTGATGGGTGTACACAAACACGGTTTCTGGAGACTGAAGTCATCGGCATCTCGTGCATTCACCCTGCCTGGGGTTCACTCCCCAGCACAGTTCTGGCTTGGTCAAAGTGGCCCCCACCTCACTCGCATCCTCCGGGCTTTTTACCCATTTGAAGTCTGAGACTTAGTTGAGATCCTTTGGGCCCCGAGACCTCTAATCATTCGCTTTATCGGAGTCACCCGCGTATTTCCTGCTAGAGAGACAGCTGCTAGACGGTTCTATCACTCCCTAGGCCCTGCATCAAGGCATGACCGCCGATTTGCACTTCAGGGGCGCTCGTGACCTCCACGGAGTTGATTGATCACCTTTCTGGTCCTAACACCAGGCGCTTCTCCACCTCCAGGGCGTGGTGAGCGATGCTGCAGCGGCGCGCCCTGGACAGCCTGGATTAGGGCGGGGAGGCCGGGATCCCACCTCCGCCCGCCAGCGCTCTGCCCTTCACCTTGGCGAACCCTGCGCGGCTTTTGTGCACCTGTCAACGTTTCAAGCCCAGCCAGGTGCCGAGGACACATCGCCACCAAACCTACTCCCTACTCTCAACACCGGCCACTCGGGCCCACAGGGGACAGTCTCCTCCCCGCCCCGCCAGGCGCCCCGGGATGGGGATAGGAAAGAGGACAGCGGGAGGGACACACCCCCCACCCCCGACTTCCAGCGCCGGCGGCTGGGATGAGAGCCGGAGTGGATACTTGGGTACTGAAAATCAATAAATGAATGTTTCTCTAATAAAATTATTTTCCCTAAAACCCCGACATCTATAACCAACCTCCTCTATGTTCTTCTAGCTTCTATTCCTCCTTTCACCTGATACTCTTGCCTAATAATTCATTGAGAAATAGATCTCATTAGGCGAGAGAGGAATCGTCCTCCCGTCACCCGATAAAATAATATGCATAGGTTTCCTTCTTTGCTGCATTATAGAAGGACATCTGTCCCCCTCTCTCGCTAGAAAAGCCGAACCCGAAATAAAAGATTTAGATTGCATCCAGTCTCACTGTGAAAGGGATTTGCTCTGTTAGTTACATCTTTCTTTCCGGCCTCTTCAAATTCTACCTTTTCAATTAAGCCTCTCTTCAGCATGCTAACATAGGCTTTTCTGTCTTAAACGTTCTATTTTGCCACATTGCCCTCTTCAAGACTCCTATTTCTCTGGGTTACTTTGGAGTTAAACTTCTAATTTTTTTAAATCGAAGTATAGTTGATTTACAATGTTTCAGGTGTGCAGCAAGTGATTCAGTTATACAAACATACATCTATTCTTTTTCAGATTCTTTTCCGTTATAGGGTATTACAAGATATTGAATATGGTTTCCTGTGCTATACAGCAGTTCCTTGTTGTTTATCTGTTTTATGTATAGTAGTCTGTATCTGTTAATCCCAAACTCCAAATGGAGCTAAATTTCAAAAAGTGCTAGTCAACATACACTCAGAATTCTCACCTAACAGTCACTTTTTATTCCACTACACTTTTACTTCTCCCACGAAATCACTCCAAAACATTGGTCTTGCCATGGTCACCATTGACATCCAGAGTGAAAATCCACTGGACAGTCTAGTTATCATCTTACTGGGCGTTCTAGCAGCTGTCCAAGTAAATGCTCCTCTTGGCTCCTTAGAATATGCCTGGCTGAGCTCCTTTTATTCCTACTTCTCTCTTTTTTTTAAAAGTAATTTTATTAAAATATATATATATATTTTTTGGCTGCATCGGGTCTTTGTTGCTGTGCACAGGCTTTCTCTAGTTGCGGCGAGCGGAGGCTACTCTTTGTTGTGGTGCGCGGGCTTCTCATTGTGGTGGTACCTCTTGTTGCGGAGCACGGGCTGTAGGCGCGTGGGCTTCAGTAGTTGTGGCCGCGGGCTCTAGAGAGCAGGCTCAGTAGTTGTGGCTCGCGGGCTGTAGAGCACAGGCTCAGTAGTTGTGGCACATGAGCTTAGTTGCTCCACAGCATATGGGATCTTCGTGGACCAGGGCTTGAGCCTGTGTACCCTGCACTGGCAGGTGGATTCTTAACCACTGCACCACCAGGGAAGTCCCTCCTCTCTCTCTTAATGTTCCTTCGCAGAAATTTTCACCAGCAAATATTCCCCTACCTGAATTTTAAAGTTTGAAGTGTGTCATAGCTCAATCCTGGGTCCTTTCTTTACATTGAGTCACCTCATCTTTTTCTAAGGCTTTGCATATCAACTCTGGTAATAAGCCTCAAATTTCTACCTCCTGCCAGAATTAGGTATACAACTGCCTAGTTGACTTTCTGACTTGGATGCCTCCTAGACATCGCATATTAAAAAATAATCTAAGGGCTTCCCTGGTGGCGCAATGGTTGAGAGTCCGCCTGCCGATGCGGGGGACGCGGGTTCGTGCCCCGGTCCGGGAGGATCCCACGTGCCGCGGAGTGGCCGGGCCCGTGGGCCATGGCTGCTGGGCCTGTGCGTCCGGAGCCACGTCTCCGCGGTGAGAGGCCCGTGTACGGCAAAAAAAAAAAAAAATCCAACATTAAAATCTTGTTCTTTCCCCTCATTCTATCTTTATTCTAAGATTCCCATCATTTTAAATAAATTGTACCACTGTTCGCCTAGTTACTCTATTCCAAACTCCAGAGGCATTTCCTCACCATTTATCTCCTTGCATCATGAACAATCCAATATAAGTCTTGTGCATTGTTCCTCCAAAATAAGACTCCAAACAGTGCATTTCTTTAAGTTTTACTACTACCCTAGTAGTTTTAACCTTCTTTCTCCCCTGGACTATCCCATTAACCAGTTGGGGCAGGCAAGGATTAGGCTATGTATCTGGAGGTTTTGGCTTCAGCGAAATTTGGGGGCAGGGTGGACGTTTTATTTTATTTTTATTTCTGGCCGCGCCGTGAGGCTTTACAGGATCTTAGTTCCCCGACCAGGGATCGAACCCGGGCCCCCTGCAGTAGAAGCCCGGAGTCTCAACCACTGAACCGCCAGGGAACTCCCTGTTCTGTTATCTTTAAATCGATCCTCATTAAAAAGAAAAAATACATATATGTATAATATATATTACCTCTCTATATATCTTAGTAGGAGATACATCTAGAGATCCTTTACAACCAGTAACTCTATATCTCTAATATAAAGGGACACCAGTACCACTTGCTATAATTTGAAAATAAAATACATTCTTGAAACAACAAGTATTTTTCTTCGTGTTGCAACTTTAACTGGGTCCGTCCAACCTCTGAGAAATACCGAGGAGTCTGACGGCCTGTTCTTCAGCCACTGCAGCAAATTCACTGCGGGGCATACAGTGCAAGCCTTGCCGTGGGTGTTCTTTTATAAATGACATGGGCCCTTCTAAACGTCTTCGAGGAGGCCTGGATATGGCGGCGGGGGGGGGGGGGCGTGGAGAGGGGAGAGTGATGCCCTTCTGGAGCCCAGTATAGAACCAGAGGTCCTCGAGTCTTCAGTGTAAAGCATCCTCAACCAGGCTAGTCTGACTGCCTAGGGATGTGACACACAAACGAGGGAATATCTAAACTATTCTTTGTTCCCAACTCAAAGTCATCATTCTGTTCTGAAAACTCGGAAATGGAAGGTTCCGGGTTACGCCAGCAAGGAAATGGAGAGATCAGCCTTCTATTTCATCCAGGAGGCCTTTGTGATGCCCAGGTCGGGGACTCTGGCTGTCACACGACTCCCTGTGTCCAGAACCTCCCGGATGCCGGCTCCTCCCCACTCCACTCTGCCCAGCGAACAAAGCGCGAAATCTGTTATCCCTGGGCACCTCAACAGCGCAACCTCAAAGCATTGATCTTCCCTCCCCCACCCCTCTGTTCTTTAACCTGAAAGATCACGTGGGGCGGCAAGATGTACAGAGCCGGGTGCCTGCAGGCGCTCAGCACTGCTTATTGTAGTGGTTTTTGTTTTGTTTTGTGTCTGATGAGATTTCTACAATGAATATGTTACTTTAAATTTTTTTTGTTTTTAAAAAATTTTTATGGAAATACAGTTGTTTTACAATGTGTTAGTTTCAGGTGTACAGCAAAGCGATTCAGTTTTATATATATATATATATACACACACACACACACACACACAAATATATAAATACATATATTCTTTTTTAGATTCTTTTCCATTATAGGTTATGACAAGATATTGAGTATAGCTTCCTGTGCTGTACAGTAGGTGCTTGTTTATTTTATGTATAGTAGTGTGGATATGTTAATCTCAAACTCCTAATTTATCCCTCTCCCCTGAATATGTTATTTAAAAAAAAAACAAAACCTTCTAAGCGCCCTTTTGGTAAAGGGAAATAGTGTTCCTCCGCAGGTGTAACCCACGTGCAAATCCTCCCCGCGCTCCACATGCAGAAGCCCTGGGACAAGAGAACCCGGAGAGCTGATCACCTCACCCTGCCTCCCCGGTGAGCTGAGCTTCTTATTTTCCAGTCTCTTCCCAAACATCGTTCCTTTAAACCTCCGTAGGGGAAGTGGGGTTCCCGAATTACCAGGGCGAGTATCCCCTGAGCCCTCAGCTTCCCGCTTGCTTCATTTACATTTACGTCGCGCTTTGAATAGCCTCGTTATAAAAGGGACAAAGAACTCACAGTCAATCCCAAGCCGTAGTGAGTGCAGTAAAAGAAAAAAATACTGGACGCTGCACCTGACAACCGCTGAAATTGTCCCTCTAAGGCATAAAAAATAGGGCTAGTCCCAAGACCTCGTGGCGCAACGGTAGCGCGTCTGACTCCAGATCAGAAGGTTGCGTGTTCAAATCACGTCGGGGTCAAGGTTGTGTCTTACTCTTGCCCCAAGGGATAGATTCAGTAGTGAACAAAAATAAACAAGCGTCTGTCTGCGGGCTCCCAGGCGTGGATTTTCTCCTTTTCTTCAGTCCAGAGGAAACTTCTTGTGAACAACTCAGCAATGGACAGGCACTTAACAGAAAGATAAGGATGATCTGAAAGGGAGGAAAAACCCAGATGAGCCGAAATTTAGGTCGTTCCATCCTTTTCCTTATCAGGACTAAGCTTCAGGTAGGACATCAGAGGACTTCAGATAGGACATTAAAACGGCATGAGGAGACTTTGTTAACGAATTCACTCTGATGTGGACGTAGTTTTATTGGGTCCCCAGAAGGGTATGGCACAGTCTCTCTGGGTTGATATTTGAGTCATCTAGATGAAGTCAGTTTCCCTGTCCCCCCTCCCCATCTCAACTGCCACCACCAGACTTCATGATTTGAGCTTCCTCTGTTAAAAGCCCCTGAGCTTTGTGGTTAAAGAAGTTGATTCTAAGTTTATTATGTTGATGACCGAGCTCTTGATTTCTATGGGAGTGGAAAGCTATCCTGGCATTTACCATGTTGTCACTTAGGATTCATGTAAATGCATCTCTCCTAGAGGGATATGAAACAATCAAGTTCCAGATACAAACCAGTGGTCACGACCTCAATAAGGAAAAACCCAGGCTGGCAGAAATGAGGACGATTGCAGACTTATCAGGATTAAGCTTTCACTTAATTAATTAAGCCAACCTCAACCCCCTTCCATTTAAAAGTCTGTCCTTTGCTGAGTTCAATAAATAAATAGATAGGTAAATAATTCTCTTTTAGGTAGTTCCCTGGAGGTCCAGTGGTGAGGACTCTGCGCTCTCACTGCGGAGGGCCTGGGTTCAATCCCTGGTCAGGGAACTAAAATCACACAAGAAGCGAGGCAAAAAAAAAAAAAAAAAAGACTCCTTTTTGAAAGGTTGATTATTGGTGAAATCTCAGAATTGAGGGGTAATATCTACTTGGATACCAAAGTGATTTGAACCCTCAACCTTCTGATCTAGAGACACATGTGCTACCTTTGTGCCACGAAGCCACAAATGCTGGTCTGTTTCGGATATTTACCACATGCTAACTTCCTCACTTCTCCCTTGCAGAATTCAATGTTTGCTCTCCATGCGTCCAGAGGGTTTGGGGTTCTCTCTGCACTTCTTGTCTTTACATCATGGGCGTGTAGAAAGCAAGGTGGAAAGGTGGAAAAAGTAAAGGTAGACAGGGTTAGGGGAAGGGGCTCGGAGAACACTTGCCTTCGCCTGTTAAAGCAGCTCGCGGTCCCTGGCGATTTTAAGGCTCTGGCCATCCTCCAAACTGCGCTCGTGGTCCAGCCCCTTCTCCGAGACCGAGGTTCCTGCAGCCACTAAGCCAGAGGAACGTGAGGTGGGACCGCGAGAGTTCCCTTTGTCACAGGAGCTCCCTAAGGATCAGTAGGCGCCAGGGGGAAGTTCTACCTACCCAGGGAAAGCGGGAGGGAAGCGCATGGAAGGCAACGCTGAGGTCAATCGTTTTCACTTGGGGTGAGCGCGCTTTGGGGAAAGTCCTGGACCCACAGCTGGAGCCGGTCCTACTGCGAGGACACAAAAGTGGCCTGGGGACCAGACCTGTGCTCTCTCCTCCTTCACATTCCTGGATGTGACCTGCAGGACTGACTCTCCCCATGTCATCTGTCTGGAGACGGTCGTGCTTGACCCTCCCTCCCTCCCTTCCGTACGTCCAAATGTCTGAAACTTACTGACCTGCAGCAATGGCCGTGCGGGTCTTCTGTAAACAGAAACAGGGGCTCTGCTCGGGGAATCCGCTGTCTGTGCGGGATGCTTCTCCTCTGAAGGTTTTCTCCTCTTTAGAGTAACCCTAAGAGCAGTCATAATAATTTATTTCCCAAACATTTGCATAATCATGACAGGATAACACACACATGATGTTCTAGGATGTCCAAGCACCCTTCCAGGAGCTGGGGACGGGTCAGGGGATAAAACAGATCAGGCTTTCAGGGAGGCCCCAGTCTCATAATTTATCTGAAGAGATTCTGACATGTGACCAGCAAAACACAAAGCAGAGACTGAAGAGACGATGTGGGGACCCTCTTCCTCCAGCCCTTCACACAAGAATGTACTTGAGTCACACCTATGAGGAAGAGTGTTTTATTTTGCCCTATTTTGAAAAGAAGGCAATTACTATTTTTTTCTTTTAAACAGTAAAATATGCTCTTTAATAGAAAATTTGTCGATACAGGACATGGTGATGAGAAAACTTAAAATGACCCAAATTCAAACATCTCAGAGAAAACCAAGACTCTTGCCATAATGTGTAACTTCACTGGGATTTTTCTGTCTATATGTCCTTACACATCATTCTCTTGTAAAAATCTTCATGTAAAACAATTTCCCCTGTGATACTACACTAACAGATATTACCTATAAATTTAATGTGTCTTTTAAAACATCTCTATTGACATATAATTCACATACAATATAATTCACCTTTTTAAAGTATACAATTAACAGCTTCGGGTATATTCACAGACTTGTATGGTCATCACCACAATCCATTTTAGAACATTTTTATAACCACCAAGAGCAACCCTTTACCCATTAGCAGTCACTACCCATTTCCTCACACCCACTGTCCTGTCCAGCCCTATGCAATCATTCATGTATCTACTTTCTGTCTCCATAGATATGTCTATTCTGGATGTTTCTATAAATGAAGTTACACAATATGTGACCTTCTGGGTCTGGTTTCTCTTACTTAGATGTTTTCACTTAATGTTTTCAAGGTTCACCCATGTTGTAGCCTGTGTCACTACTTCATTCCTTGGACTCATTGCTTAATAATATTCCATTGTATGGATGGACCTCATTTTATTTAATTTATTATTTATTTATTTTTTGGACCTCATTTTATATACATATATTCATCAGTTGATGGACATTTGGGTTGTTTCCAGTTTTTGGCTACTGTGAATAATGCTGCTATGGACATTCACATACTATAAGATGTTATGTGGGTATATTTTTTATTTCTCTGGGAAAAATACCTAGGAGTGGATACTGCATATTATTAATGGTTGGTTACACTGTATTTCATCCAACTGGTATAAAAATTTTCTTTGCCAATTTACCATGCCATTAAAATTTACTTAAGTGTTAAAGATATATATATATATATATATATATAACTGAATCACTTTGCTGTACACCTGAAACTAACACAACATTGTAAATTAACTATACTTCAATTTTTAAAAGATCAAAATTTTAAAAAATAAGGAATAATGGCATTTAACAAGCAGAGCCAAGTCCCCTGAGTCTGCCCACCATCAGCATTGAGATCCAGGCCTTAACACAGAGAAGCACCGAACAACAGAACAAGAAGAGGTCCTAGAGATGATTTATTTCAGAATTTTTCATTTTACAGTTCACAAAGTCAGTAGTAAACAACCTGGAGTATTCCATGGATTCTAAGACACCATGAAATTATAAGATGCACCATTATTTTTTGTGCCACCAATAAAGAAAAAACACTGCCAACTAAATTATGACAAAATATTTTATTATCACTCTGACCTTTTATTTCATGTTATTAATAGATCCCTTTTAGACTTACTTGGACATAGTTTTAATCAAACATTTAAAATGATATGACTCTTGTACTCACATAAAGAGGAAAATAACATGCTTAAGGCCTTGCTAAACTCTTTGCACTCTGAATCCTATTCTGAATCATTTTTCCGCTCAGTGTTGTCTGTGCCCATGTTTTTTTCACCCAGTATCACTTTCCTTGTCACCAAGAATATTGTAATAAAGCAATTCTTAAGTATGTTCCACTATTGTCTCTGGGATTTTCTTCCAAGCTGTTGACACCCATTCTGGTGTGTCTGTGTATACATTAAATAATAGAAGAAAAATGTATGATTATAAATTGTGGCAATTCTGTGGAGAGAAAGAACAGAGTTCTGCAAGAGAATTAATTTGAATTAAAGGGAAGGAAGGGGAAGGGAAGGCTTCTCTGAAGAAGTGACATTTGAACTGAAATCTCAAGGGTAACTAGAGGAAGATGTTCTAAACAGAATGTGCAGACTAAGGGAGAGCAAAAGTTTGGGATGTGAGATACTAAAAAGCCCATGTGATCTGAGTATAGAGAAAGGTAGGAAGGTAGCCACAGATAATTCAGGATTGGCAGAGCCAGATTATGCAGGGTTTTTGTAAACTGTGTTAAGGGGTTTACACCTTATTCCAGGGCAGAGGGAGCCACTGAAGCGTTCTAGGAAGAGTGACATAAACAGATTTAATTTTTAAATCTTCATCTAGGCTGCTTTGAATAGCACAGATTGAAGAAAAGGGAGATTAGATGTGGAGACTGTTCAGGTGACTATGGTAATTTGGACTAGAACGGCAATTGAAATACAATGGGTTTAGGCTCCCCTGGTGGTGCAGTGGTTACGAATCCGCCTGCCAATGCAGGGGACACGGGTTCCAGCCCTGGTGCGGTAAGATCCCACATGCCACAGAGCAACTAAGCCCGTGCGCCACAACTACTGAAGCCCGCGCCTAGAGCCCGTGCTCTGCAACAAGAGAAGCCACCCAATGAGAAGCCCGGGCACCGCAAGGAAGAGTAGCCCCCGCTTGCTGCTTAGCCCGCGCGCAGCAACAAAGACCCAACGCAGCCAAAAATAAAAATAAATTTATTTTTTTTTAAAAAAGAAAGAAAGAAGACGGGTTTCCCTGGATTTCTGTGAAGAACTAGAAGCTAAAGCCCCGACTGTTTCTGACACTGTGGGAAGAAGTATCTTTTATCTTGGTTGATCTTTGGCTCCAGGGATTGGCCCTCCCAGTATAGTACTAACGTTCCTAGGTCCGCACAATCCTCCACTTCAGAGCCAACCCCCCCTACTTGCTTCTTTCTCACATCTAACTTTCCTTGTGAACTCATTCCTAACCATGCTTCTTCTTTTATATCTCTCCTATTAGGACAACGGCTGCTCACCCGTGACGATGCTTTCTAAATCAGCCAAAATGCTTTCAAGAAAATCAGCACTAGCGCTCGGTGTCCAGATTTGAGGCTTTATTATAAGAAAGAATGAGAAATACTAGGAAAAAGACTATGTGTCACAGGTCCCCATCGCCCACTCCCAACGAATAATCAGACACTCAAATCACTCTGAGCTTTTAAACAACAGCTTCTCAGTTTATTCAGAAAAGAGACCTATCAGGTGGGGAATGATCTCCATTTCGAGGCCGACGGGAAAGGCCCGCAGTTCCCTCCCCTTGTTCTGCAGGCGCTCCTAGGACAGGAACCAGTGTCCCCGAGTCCTCTGGGAAGTGGAGTCCTTCCGCCGGGACCCCCGACCCGGCGCGGTGGCCTCCAAGTGCGCAGATGCGACTCCAGACGGAGCCTCGGGCTCGAGCCTTTTGTCTCCCCGCAGCTCCGTGGGTCCGGAAGGCGACTGTGTCCGCCCCTCTCGCCCCTCCCAGAACACAGCCCGGCCGGGAGTCTAGCCCTGGGGCGGGAGCCGGGTCCGCAGCGCGTCCGGGGGTAAGAGAAGACCGGGTTAGAGGCGCGGACCTCCGCGGCCCGCCCGTTGGGCGCGCGGCTCTAATGCCTCCCACCACAGCGCGGGCCGGGCTCTCAGGTCCAGGCCTCCGCAGGGTCAGGGCTGGTCCCTGCCTGCGTCCCGGTCCCAACCGCGGGAGCTCCGCGAACTCCTTTGGGGTATTTCCGGCTGGGTAGCTAGCCGGCTTCGGGAGCCTTGTTCTGAGCGAAGGGGAGTCCCGGAAGCGAGGTTGCCGCTAAGCGCTCTGGGAAATGGAGTCCGGGAGCCTGAAGGGGGCGTGGCACACCGAGGGATTCTGGGAAGGGGAGTGCGGAGGCCCGAGGGCTCGGCTTTCGAGGAGAGCGCGAGTGCCTCTCGTTGGTATTAGCTTTACATCTTGTCGCTCCACCTAGATTCTTAAGGTTCTGAACTTTGGGGACAGAAAGAAAAGAATGGGGTCCGTGTCTTACTCATTCCCCTTCTGTGCTTTGCTCTATCAGAGTTTTTGGGCCTGCCTGTATTTGGGGTTCGACTCAACGTGGAAGGGAATCCCGGCCCCATCTATCAATTGCCTGGTGTTTATGAATAGGAAGAGATAAGGCAACTGTGGGAGCCCTGCTTGCAGTTACTGCTACATTATTCACAGGCCAGCTAATGGCCACTACTGTGCTTGAGGGTCTCATGAGAGTTTGTGCACCGTCCGGAACCAGGTGTGTGACTGAAGCTTACAGTTCACTGCCCCGGTGCTCTCCTGTTTTTGCTTCGGTGTGGAATCCAGTGACTGACCTTAGTACTCCAGAGGAGGGTCTTCCAGCTGTGAAGGTTGATTTAGGCTAAATTATAAGGGTTCTAAGCAAAATAATAAGCCTCCTAGGAGTAGAGGTAGAGGGAGATGCCCCAGGGAGTAGGAATCAATTCCAGAGAGGGGAAGGCTTACCCCAAAATCTCTCTCCAGAGCTTTCGGGTAGAGCTGAATGATATACAAAGAAGCAGACTATATATTGCTGGAAAGTCCGTGTTTATCTCATCTAAAACAGTGAATAAGGAGGGAGTCATAGCAATAACAGGCCAACAAAAAGAAGCTGATCATGGATTATCTGACCATTGAAGTTGAAGAAAAAGGTAAGAATTACAGAAATAAACATAGAGTTGAAGGTGGGGACAAGTGGAGGAAATACCCTTGATGAGAATGAAGGTTAGTTGCCTCTGCATGAAAGAAAAGGGAAGCAGACATATGTCAGGAGAAGGCCCCAAAGTAGAGAAACTCAGTAAGGTACCATGTTTGGAAATCCATGAGTAGGCTCCTTGTATAGCATCCCCCTGTCTCATCTTCCTCTTTCCACATTTCTGTTCTTATCCACATTCCCTTCCCTCTGAATCCGTGGAAGGGAGAATATTCCATAGTGCTTGTTTTTGTGACAAAGAACACGTCATACTTTTCCACCTCCATTAGATTGTTCCAAAAGGTTGAGATATTATGGGTCCATGAGTTTAACTTTTTGGTCAAAGCACTTTCATGTTATTGTCTTTATCTGAGCTTTTTGAGTTAAGTGGAGTAGGCCTTATGTACATAATTCATCTGTCTTGTGATAACTTTTGTCCTAGTGAATTTGGAAGTGGGAAGGTATAGTTTATCTCCTTCATGGTTTTTTTGCTACTCCTTCCAGCTATGACTACTGAGGATGCTTCTCTGCCCCAAAAACAGAGCACAGAAGAAGTGGAGCCTACTGTAGAGCCCCTTCCTGTTGAGTTCCAGGCAAATTTGAGTTTAATCTCCCTCCCGTGAAATCTCAGCTTGGTGTTCATAGTGTGTCCTCATTTCTTTCTTTCATCTTGCTTCAGAGGTTCATGGAAATCCCATCTGGAGGACTGAATGAAAGTGAATTTTCCTTGGAAACTCAAAGCTCTGGGAAGAACTCCAGTTGGAACTTTAAATTTGGGAGTAATCTGTGTGAATGGTATTTTAAACTATGAAACTGTGATCACTAAGGGAATAAGTATAGATGGAAAAGAGGTGAGATCTTATTACTGAGGCCTATAGCTTCCAACACTTCCAGGTCGGGGGAAGTGGAGCTAGCAAAGGAGACTGAGATGATGTGGCCAGTGAGGCAAGGGGAGGCCAAAAGTCTGGCATCCTGGTAACCAGTTGAAGAAAGAGTTTCAAGGAGCAGGGGGTAATCAGCTGTGTTAAATGCTGCTGCTAAGTCAAGTAAGATGAAGCCTGAGAATTGAAAATTGGATTTTAAAATAGGAAGTTCATTGGTGACTGCCAAGAACAATTTCAGGGAGTGGTAGGAGAGAAAGCCTGATTGGAATGGTTTCACAAGAAAATAGGAAGAGAAAAATTGGAGCCAGGGACTACAGACAGCAATTTTGGAGAGTTTTACTCTAAAGGAGAGAAGTACGGTGATAGCTGGAGGGAATAGTAAGACCAGTAGGTTGGTTTTTTTTTTAAAGATGGGAGAATCAGCAGATTGTTTATAGGAATGTAAGAGCAGATGAAAGAGTAGATGCCTAAGGGCTGTCTCTGGGGAACTCCAATATTTAGAGACACTTTTCAAACGTTACTTCATTGATTTTAAATTAATAATCCTGTGAGTTACAGGTGATAATCTATTCTATTGAATGACTTTCCCAGAAAGCATTCTCCAATTAATTTTGGTCAACAAAGAACAGTCGCATGACTGTCAATATAACAAGAGTATGAATCTTAGAACAGTTGATCATTTTCAATTTCAAGTCAATAAATCCACTCATTCAGAGCAACTTTAATTACTAAAGGAGAACTAGAAGTCATGACCCTAAGTACAGAGAAAGAAGAAGCGTCTATTAGAGTAGCATTACTATCCAGTATATCAAGCTGAATTTCTATAAAATCTCAGAACATTCCAGGAATCAGTATAAATTACATTTCTGAGACTTATCCCATCTATAACATTATTAGTAACTAACATTTGTTTGTCATTCAATGGTTACTTTATATTCAATTTATTTAGTAATATATGTAAGAGACAGAAGAGCATAATTAAGAGTATAGCTTTGGGCTTCCCAGGTGGCGCAGTGGTTGAGAGTCTGCCTGCCGATGCAGGGGACACAGGTTCGTGCCCCGGTCCGGGAGGATCCCACATGCCGCGGAGCGGCTGGGCCCGTGAGCCATGGCCGCTGGGCCTACGCGTCCAGAGCCTGTGCTCCAACGGGAGAGGCCACAGCAGTGAGAGGCCCGCGTACCGCAAAAAAAAAAAAAAAAGGACAAGGGACTTCCCTGGTGGTCTAGTGGTTAAGACTTCGCCTTCCAATGCAGGGGGTGTGGGTTCGATCCCTGGTCGGAGAGCTAAGATCCCACATGCCTTGTGGCCAAAATACCAAAACGTAAAACAGAAGCAGTATTGTAACAAATTCAATAAAGACTTTAAAAATGGTCCACATCAATGCAGTGGTTAAGAATCCGCCTGCCAATGCAGAACGTGGGTTCAATCCCTGGTCTGGGAAGATCCCACATGCCTTGGAGCAACCAACCCCGTGCGCCACAACTACTGAGTCCGCGTGCCACAAGTACTGAAGCCCATGCGCCTAGAGCAGAGCCCATGCTCTGCAACAAGAGAAGCCACCGCAGTGAGAAGCCTGTGCACCGCAACAAAGAGTAGCCCCCGCTCGCTGCAACTAGAGAAAGCCCGTGTGCAGCAGCAAAGACCCAGTGCAGCCAAAAATAAATAAAATAAATTTATAAAAATAAATAAACAAATAAATAGAAATGGTCCACGTCAAAAAAAAATCTTAAAAAGAAGGACTAGAGATGATGATTTAAAAAATCAAAAGTAGTTGTCTCCATGTGATATAAGTGATTTTTCTGTCCAATACTTTTTCAAAGCTGCCCAATCTCCACCTGTGTTTTCATCCCTCTCTCCACTTCCTCAGTTATTTTAATGTTAACATTTATTCTAATCCTGTCTGCTTATCCTCTTCCCTGGTTAGTCTGTTCAGTTGTCCATTTTCTCAGGTGGAGCATCCTCATGTCTGACCTTTTATTGTGCCTCATATTCATCATTCTCCCATCTCTATTATTCACTGAAACTTTGTCATCTGCCATTGCCATGAGGCTTTCTCTAAGAACATTCAAATAAACATTTTTAATAGGCATCATTTTAATTTTCTTTAACTTCTTGCCACCTCAGCAGTTTTCTTTCTCTCGGCATGGAGAGCACAAACATTTGTACCTTTTATTTATTTCAGATTCTGAATCTATCCCTGAAATGAAAGTGTCCCTTTCAAAGCAGGAAGTTTGTGAAGAAGTATCATCTGAAAGGGAGCTGATAATAGGAAGACTTACAAAGGATGATTCCTGGAACTTCAGATTGGTGAAAGCCTGGGAATGTGGAGGCACATTACAAAGACAGCAGGGAAATTGACAAGTCATAATTAAACTCAAGAGAAACACTATGGAGGATTGTAATGAAATCAGGGAAGGTTCAAACACAATTAAACATCAGAAAGTTTACTCAGTGAAAAAGCCTTGGAAGTGCAGTGAGTGTGGCAAGTCCTTCAGTTACTACTCACCAGAGGATTTATCCTACACCAGAGGATTCATACAGGAGAGTAGCTCTATGTATGTTCTGAACGTGGAAAGACCTTCAGCTGGAGCTCGTCACTCATCCAGCATCAGAGAATCCACACTGGAGAGAAAGCCTATGAGTGTCATGAATGTGGAAAAGCTTTCAGTCATCATTCAGCCCTTATTCAACATCATATCATTCATACCAGAGAAAAGCCCTGTGAGTGCAACAAATGTGGGAAGGCATTCAACCAAAGGACGTACCTTATCCAACATCACAGAATAGATACCGGAGAGAAACCCTGTAAATGCAAGGAGTGTGGGAAAGCTTTCAATGACACCTCATCCCTTATTCAACATCATAGGGTTCATACTGGAGAAAAACCCTACGGATGTAAGAGTGTGGGAAAGCCTTTAGCGACAGGTCAGGCCTTACTCAACATCAGAGAACTCACACGGGAAAAGCCGTATGAATGTAGCGAATGTGGGAAGGCCTTCAGTTACTGTTCACCTCTTATTCAACATCAAGGAACCCACACTGGGGAGAAACCTTACAAATGTAATGAATGTGGGAAAGCCTTTCGTGACCACTCAGCTCGTGTAGGACATCAGAGAACTCATACTGGAGAGAAACCATGTAAATGTGATGATTGTGACAAAGCCTTCAGCCAGAGTTCTCCTCTTGTTCAACACCAGACAATTCATGCAGGAGAAAAACCCTACAAATGTAAGAGATGTGAGAAAACCTTCAGTGTGCATTCAGCCTTTCATCAACATAAAGAAATTCATGATGAATAGAATGCAGCAAATTCGTGAAATAATTATGTATTCTCTCCTGATTGTATAGAACTGCTCTAAATATTACAGGGCATATTACAAAAACATATGAGGCTATGTCACACAAAAATTGACCATCTTCCTTGAAATGTTATTAGGTATGGAGGAGGACAAGAGGTACATGTAAATATCTCAGTTACAAAACCAAATGGCTGAAGCAGTGAAGAGAATTTCTAGGGGAGCACAGAAGGAGAAACTCTAGTTTGGTCAGGGAAACAGTAAGGAACTGAGCATCTAATATCAGTAGAAAAAGTAATGAGAGGAGCAGACTGAACATTGTTTGAGGCTGATGGTTCTATAAATAGTAGTTTTCAGCCTGAAGCCAAAGTGGGGGGGATCAGGATCCCAAAGAGGAAAATTACCAGGAAATAAATAAGAGAGGAAATAAAAAGAGGAATAAAAAGAAATAAGGGGGGGGGGAAGAGAGGAAAAAAATCTAAGCCCAGAAAATCTTCCTTTTCTGTGTCCCTACAGTCTATCTGTTCATTTGCACATTTGCAAACACTGAAACCAATATTTATTTACCTTGGATGCCCATTGAAATCACCCAAGAAGCTTTAAAAACAATACTGGGTTCTAGGGAATTCCCTGGCAGTCCAGGGGTTAGGACTCAGCACTTTCACTGCCATGGGCCCAGGTTCAATCCCTAGTAAGGAAACTACGATCTTGCAAGCCATGCAGTGTGGCCAAAAAAAAAAAAAAAAAAAAAAAATACTGGGTCCCAGCACCAGAGTTTCTGATTAAATTGGAGTGGGGTGTAGCCTGAGCATTAGGAATTTTAAAACTTCTTGGGGGACTTCGCTGGTGGTCCAGTGGTAAAGAATCCACCTTCCAATGCAGGGGATGTGGGTTCGGTCCCTGGTTGGGGAACTAAGATCCCACATGCTGCGGGGCAACCGGGCCTACGGAGCACAATTACTGATCTTGCATACCTCAATGAGAGAGGCTGCATGCCCCAAACTACAGAGCCCACATGCCCTGGAGCCTGTGAGCCACAAGTAGAGAGAGAAAACCTGCATGCCACAGCTAGAGAGAAGCCCGCGCGCCACAACGAAGATCCTGCGTGCTGCAACTAAGACCCGATGCAGCCAAAAATAAAATCAACAAATAAATAATAAATAAATCTTTTAAAAAAACACAAAATTTCTAGGGTAGGATGGACCTGGAGATGATCATACAAAGTGAAGTAAGTCAGAGAGAGAAAGACATATCATATGATATTTATATGTGGAATCTAAAAAGAAATGATACAAATAATATTATTTACAAAACAGAAACAGACTCACAGACATAGGAAACAAACTTTTGGTTACTAAAGAGGAAAGGTCGGGGTGGGGAGGGATAAACTAGGATATTTTTTCTTTTTAAATTTTATTTATTTTTGGCTGCATTGGGTCTTCAGTGCTGCACACGGGCTTTCTCTAGTTGTGGCGAGCAGGGGCTACTGTTCGTTGTGGTGTGCGGGCTTCTCATTGTGGTGGCTTCTCTTGTTGCCAAGCGCGGGCTTCAGTAGTTGTGGCACGTGGGCTCAGTAGTAGTGTCTCGCGGGCTCTAGAGGGCAGCCTCAGTAGTTGTGGTGCATGGGCTTAGTTGCTCCGCAGTGTGTGGGATCGTCGCGGACCAGGGCTGGAACCCGTGTCTCCTGCATTGGCAGGCGGATTCTTTACCACTGCGCCACCAGGGAAGCTCCCATTCACATTGTAGTGCAGCCACCACCATGGTCCATCTCCAGAACTTTTTTCATCTTCAAACTGAATCTCTGCACCTATTAAACACCAGCTCTCCATTTTCCCCTCCACTCAGCCCCTGGAAAGCACCCTTCCACTTTCTGTCTCTATGAATTTGACTACTCCAGCTACCTCATATAAGTGGAATCATGCAATATTTGTCCTTTTATGTCTGGCCTATTTCATTTAGCATAACGTCCTCAAGGTGCATCCATGTTGAAGCAGGTGTCAGAATTTCCTTCCTATTTAACACTGAATAATACTCTATTGTCTGTAGACCACCATTTGTTTATTCTTTCATCTGTCCAGGATGCTTGGGCTGCCTCCATCATTTGACTCTTGTGATTAATGCTGTGAGGAACAGGGGGATACAAATGTCTGTTTGAGTTGCTGCTTCAGTGATTGGGGTATTTAGGTGAGGTTCATTGGCCCTGTAGGAATTAATTCCCTGTCCAGGGCTGCCTGGTGAGAGAGCTTCAAATCGGAGCTGGCCTTAAGTGTGCTCTTTTCCTCTCCTTCAGCTCAGCCTGATGGCCAGGAGGTTGCACCACCTCAGAGGCCAGGCCATGGAAGCCGTGTTCCTGCCAGCCCTGTGGAAGGTGAGCAGGGTTCCTCCTCCCCTACCTTGGTATAGTCTCACCGCCGGGCGATGGCGTTCACGTGGCTTTAACTCCTCTGTTCAGGTCGAGCCATCTTTATCAGCTGGGGTTTTTCCCTTCTTGGAAGGTAGGATGTAAAGAGCTTGAACTTAGGGGCCAGACGGCTTCAAATCCAGGCTGTTTTAGATGTGTTACCTGATCTCTCACGGTTTCCTTATCTGGAAAATGGGATAATGATAGCAGCTGTCGCAGAGTTGCAAGGATTCAATGAAACGGGGCACGTGGTGTATCGGCAGGGTATCTAGTGACACGTGGAGTGCTCTGTAAGTTTTAGCTGTTGTCACCACAGTTGCTCCTTGTTTCTGTCAGTGAGCATTATTGTGTACCTACTGTATACCAGATAGTACTGCCTTTGTGCTGGGAGAGAAGCTCTCGCCTAAGGCACTTACAAGCCATTTGGAGACGGAGCTGTGGAAACAAACTCCCACGACACAGGATAAATTCTGATCTGCTGGCATCAAAGGGACGCTGGAAGCTTAGTTACTGAACTCGTAACATGATGGAGGGTGATTGTGAGAGGCTGAGTAGAAAAGTGAGGAGACACGTGAGGAACCCTCGCGACCATTTGGAAAGAACAGTCTTGGACGGGAGGGAGGCAAGAGGGAGTTGGAGGGGCAGCGCTTTGACCCGTTGGCCCAGCGTGTCCGCATTTGCTGAGGGATCACAGAGCTCTGTCTGCCCTTCTGGTGGCATCTCCCACCTTCCCTGACGGCCAGAGGACCCGCCCGCAGAGATGTGGACTCCCTTCTGTCCCCCGGCCTGTGTGCATCCTGTTCTCCCTGTCCACAGGCAACCCACCTCTGCATATGCTGAGACTCAGCTCAAAAATCCTCTCTGTGAAATCTCTCTGAGGTCCTGCATTAACCCCGTGACTCTCCCTTGTGTTCCCACGTGGGCAGAGGGCTGGGCTCCAGGAGGACAGCTGCAGAAGAGCCAGTGGGTGGGTGTGGGGTGACTGGAGGTGAGTGTGTAGGGTTTTCTTTACAGAAAAGGCCCAGTAAGGGAAGGAGAGAGGGCGGAAGCGAGAGGGAGCAAGGCGCCAGGAGCATCTTTGTAAAGGCAGGAGAGGCGGCAGCATCCTGCGGGCTACGGGCAGGAGTGATAGTCTGGGAAGGAACGCGGCTGTGTTGCTCTGCTTCACGACGCCTCACTTCTGACCGTTCTGACACCAGCTGGGTGCCCGCCATTTAACTCATTCTGACACTGTCACCCTGGAGTTAGCATCGGACCCACAGGGTAAGGGCTCAGTCCCCGCAAGACCGCCCCCCGCCCCGAACTCAGACGCCAATCACAAGTGCGGGCTGTCACCTGTGCTTCTGACCCACCGGCTCTAAACTGGGGTTCCCACGACCCACTCCGCGAGTGCCATTGATCTGGTAGAGTGGCTCACGGAACTCTGAAAGGTTTACTGAGCAGGTCCTGGTTCATGTAAAACGCTACAATGCAGGATCAGCCCAATGGAAGAGAGGCACAGGGCAGGGGGAGTGGGGGAGGGGTGCAGGGCTTTCCTTTCCGGGCAGACACCCCCCAGCACCTCTGTTTCTGCGCTTTTATGGGGGTTCATTACGTAGGCGTGATGGGTCGAGTCGCTGACCTTTGGTGACTGACTGAACCCCAGCCTCTCCCCGCCCCTCAGGCGCTAGGGGTGAAGGTTCTACCCTCTCATCACGTGCTCGTTCCCCTGACATCCAGCCCCGTCCTTAGGAGTTTTCCGCGTTAACGTGAACTCAGGTGTGGTTGAGGGATTTGTTATGAGTAACAAGACGTTCCTCTCACCTGTATGGCCCTGGAGCCATTTCAGAAACCGAGGACAAAAGCCCAGATATTAAAAGATGATCCTCTGTTCTTATCCCTTAGGAAAATCCAAGGGTTTTTAGGAACTGTGTGCCAGAAGTAGGGAGGAAGACCAAATATATATTCCTTATTTAAAGCACAGCATCACAAGGGGGGAAAGGCAAACACAGGAGAGTCGTGGTCATTGGATTAAGACCCTGGAGGAGACAGGAGAGAATGGAATCGGCCGGAGGAGGAGGGGTCACCAGGAGGGAGAAAGGGGGGGTGAGGCCCGATGCAGGGGATGCCTGGGAGCCGGTGGGGAGGCAGGAGGAGGTGAGGGCCGTGTGCCCCGGGGGCTGCTTTCTGGGAAGTGACTGGCAGTGCCTCCTGAGAGGAGGGGGTGGGGCGAGCCCTGTCCTCACAGCCCCCGTCGCCCCCCGTGGACCCCTGGATCGTCACCGTGTTGACTTCTCCCGCTTCCCCACTGGACCCTTCACTCCCTGAAGCGGGGCTGGGGCTCCGTGAGTCGCACAGGCTGTGCACTTAGCAGCTCTGGGGGCCCCGTTGTCACAGCTGCCATGTGAACAGTGTCCCCTAGAGTCGAGCAGTGCGCAGCCCGAGGGGCTGGTCCTGTGGGCCCGGCAGGAGCTGTCACCTCTGTGCGTTTACTGTCACTGGCGTGTGGCACGCAGGCCGGCGACTTCCTGGTGCTCAGTAAATGCTTCCTGAAGGAGCGGGAGTGATAAAGGGGAAGAAGACCCCTGGTGAGGACCTTGAGGGCAAGAACTGTGGAGCCACACGAAGGGCCCAGCTAGGAAACCCCACGCACACCGATAACTCTGGGGCTTTGAACCGTTGTATCCCAGCGCCTGGGAGCCTCCACACAGGTGCAGAGAAGGCGGCTGGCGGGTGGGGCAGGTGAGGGCGTCTGCAGGCAGCTCTGGGGACGGAGGATATTCGGGATCGGGGGAGGGGGCTTGAGACCCTAACCCTGGGCCAGGTGTGGGCAGGAGGAAAGAAAGGCCTGTCGTTTGCGAGACTCAGGGTCTGTCTGCAGAGGGGAGCGGTGTGAAGCATCTCGGGTGGAGCTGGTGTTCCTATTGCTGACGCCCTTCCGCAGGAACACCCCCTGAACCACGGCGAGTGTGGGGGGCAGACGCCAGGCCTCTCGGCCCCCGGGAGCTGGATACACAGTTGCAGATGGAAACTTCTGCCGTGGGTACGGTGCTCAGCGGTCTGTGTTTGGCCCGTGGAGACACTCTCCACCGTTCCCCACTTTGTCTGCGCCCTGGGAGGCTGGCCTTTATATTCTCCATCCACGGGCTCCCTTGCTCTTGCTTCGCGTTGGCTTCTGGCAGAGGGATGGGGTGGGGACCAGACGCCTGGAGGGGATCGCTGTTGGGGGTTTATCCCTCAGTCCCTCCCTGCTGGGCTGCCCCCCGCTCCGGTCTTGCTTCTCCAACAACTTTCTGGATCCCAGTGTCCCCTCCCGTCCTCCCCCTTCACGCCTAGTGGGTAGCGGTGCCCACGACAGCCAGCCCCGCGAGCTCCAGCCTGCCTGGTTGGTTCCCATTAGCCTGTCCGTCCCCGTGTCCCATTAGCCTGTCCATCCCTGTGTCCCATTAGCCTGTCCGTCCCTGTGTGAATGGCCCGCACGCTGCCCCATCCTCTGGGACCTCACGGGAATGAGCCATCTCTTTCCTGAGAGATCCGGGCAGAATAAATACAGGATGTGCAAGGTAGGGTTGTACAGAGCAGGGTCGGCAAACTCACCTGGAGCCGGGAGTAGTTCTATTGGGTCACAGTCACACCGTTTGCTCTCGTGTTTGTTGTGTCTGTGCTACCAGAGCAGAGCTGAGTGACTGCAGCAGAGACCAAACGGCCAGAGAAGCCTCAGATATTGACCATCTGTAATAATAATACTGCAGCTCACAAAGTTATTGTAAGAATTGCAGCTGCAGTCAGTCGCTGTGTTTCCAGGGGTTGCTGTCCTTTGAGGACGTGGCTCTGTACTTCACCAGGGAAGAGTGGGACACACTGGACTGGGCTCAGAAGGACCTCTGCAGAGACGTGATGCTGGACAACTACAGAAACGTGCTCTCCTTGGGTAACGAGTCGGCTTGAAGGTGAGAGGAATGGGATTAGGGAGGGCACATGAGTGTCCCTTACAGTAGGGGTCCCCAACCCCTGGGCTGAGGACCAGTACTGGAACTGGGCCACACAGCAGGAGGTGAGTGGCAGGCGAGCGAGTGAAGCTTTATATGTCGCTCCCCGTCGCGTGCCTTACTGCCTGAACCATCACCCCCCCCCACCAACCCCCATCCATGGAAAAATTGTCTTCCACGAAACTGGTCCCTGGTGCTGGAAAGGTTGGGGACCACTGCCTTACAGTATACATTGTTGTTGTTTTTTAAATTAATGTACTTATATTTTATTTTTGGCTGCGTTGGGTCTTCGTTGCTGTGCGCGGGCTTTCTCTAGTTGCAGCGAGCGGGGGCTACTCTTCATTGCGCTCCGCGGGCTTCTCATTGCAGTGGCTTCTCTTGTTGCGGAGCACGGGCTCTAAGTGTGGAGGCTTCAGTAGTTGTGGTGTGTGGGCTCAGTAGTTGTGGCTCACGGGCTGTAGAGCGCGGGCTCAGTAGTTGTGTTGCATGGGCTTAGTTGCTCTGTGGCTTCTCTGGGATCTTCCCAGACCAGGGCTCGAACCTGTGTCCCCTGCATTGGCAGGTGGATTCTTAACCATTGTGTCACCAGGGAAGTCCTATATTGTTTTATTTCCTTAAAAATGATATGAAGGGAATTCCCTGGTGGTCCAGTGGTTAGGACTCCACACTTTCACTACAGGGGGCCCAGGTTTGATTTCTGGTCAGGGAACTAAGATCCCACAAGCCGTGTGGCACAGCCAAAAAAAAAAAATGGTATGAAACAAATATGACATATTAAGAATTGATTAATCGGTGTGGTGCATATGTGAATGTTCTTTAAAATTGTTCTCTCTGGTCTACACTCACGTGTATGTTAGCAATATTTCACAATAAACTTTTCATGTTTTTTGTGAGATATCACAGTTCAAAAGTATATGAATATATATGACAGTAAACAGTAACACCCATGCCTCCTCATCCTAGTTAAGGAATAAATCACCTTCAGAATCACAAAAGTCCCTTATATTCTCTCCAGTCTCATCTCCCTTCCTCTTCAACAAAGGTTAATCATTCTCTTGCATTATGTAGATATACCACTTATCTCTGTCTGGACAATATATTACCTAGTTTTGCTTTTTCTGGAACTTAGTGTACATGGAATCATACTCTTGTTCTTTCACTACATGTGTGTTGAGAATCACGCATCTCTGTATAGCTGTGGTTCAGTCATATTCACTGACACTGAGTATCCCACTGCAGGAATATAGCACAATTTATGAAATTCTTTGGCTGATCAGTTTTCAGGATGTTTCCAGTTTGGGGCTTTTACAAAAGAGCATGTCAAACGCCTCTTGGTTCCCTGTGAAAAGACCTAGAAATAAGTTATGTACATGTTCAACTTTAAGAAGTAGCACCAAATTGTTTTCCCTAGTAAATGTAACAACTTACACACCAACAGCTGAGGAGAGCTCCCACCACTCTACATCTCTGTTAGTACTTGGTACTGACAGATTTTGAAAGGTTTGATCATCTGTAAGGTGTGAAATAGTATCTAATTGTGGCTTAATTTGCATTTTTCTTATTACTAATGTAATTGAGTATGTTTTCATCTCCATGGGCTGTAATTCCTATTTTGTCTTTTCCTAATATAGTGTAGTTAAATTTATCAATCTTTTATAGATAGTGCTTTTTGAGTCTCGCTGAAGATTGCTACCAGTTTATCAAACATGTTTCTTTTCTTTCTGGGTACACTCATAATAGAATGTAATCTGGCACTTGCTTTGGGGGAAAGGTGTATTGAAAGCCATAAAATAACTAAAACACTGATCAAGGAATTCTACTTCTCTGAACGTAGCGTTAGATTCTAAAGAACAATCCAAATCCTAAAATTACACTGACATTCACTACAGCATTTTTTGCAACAATGAAAAATGAGACAGACCTGAAAACTTCCAACAAAAGGAATTGTTATATCCACTTGATGGAAAATGACCAGCTATTAGGCATAACGTTTAGGAAAACCATGTAAAATCCTTAAGACATAATACTAAAGAAGATATAAAATATAAACACTGTGATTTTTGTTATATAGAAAAATGTGCATAGAAAAAGAATCAGAAGGAAATACACCAAAAGACCGGTATCAAATGGATTGTGGTGTTGGGATTTTGGGTAATTTTTCCCCTACTGTTTTCCCAGATATCCAATAATGTACTTGTATTCCCTTAATTTAAAAAAAAAGTTCCAAAAATTTGGATGCAATGCATATTATCAGTGGGTGGCACTAGAAAGATAATCAGATAGATTTAGGCTCTAATCCAAGTTCTTAGCTGTGTTTAATGCAACAAGGAAAGAATGGGAAAGAAAGAGGGACTCTGCAAAATTAATTTTTAAAAAAGTCAAATATATAGAGTGCCTCTTGTAGGCACTGAACTGTACAAGGTGTTCTGGAGTATAAAATATCTACCATCTAAGTAGAAAGACAATTGTAAGTGACTGCAATACATTCTCCGGGAAGCAACACGGGGGGACAAGATTTGGTCCAAAAGCCGAGGTTCCAGAAGAGTGACAAGGACAGAACTCTCACGGTTCCGCCCTCGCTCTGCTGGAAAGTGTGTTCCGGTGGGGCTCCTGACTCACGCAGTCCTGCTTCAAGGCAATACACTACCAAAGGGCGTCCCTAGACTCTAGCTGGACTCAATCTTTCTTGGGTGTAATGCCCAGGGCAGTATGACCCACGATTACTAAAATACTCCAAAAGCCAAAGAATGTAGTTTCTGGAAAGAAAGAGAGAGAGAGAAACAAAACAGCTCATGCAGAAGCATGTCAAAATGATGGGGCTTTATTTCTATGGATTCTTTGGTGTCGGATGAGGTGTGAACTCTGTCTAAAGCTGTCCCCACATTCAAGACATCTGTAAGGCTTCTCTCCAGTGTGAGTTCTCTGGTGTTTAACGAGGGTTGCGCTCTGACTGAAGCTTTTCCCACATTCTTGGCATTCGTAGGGTTTCTCCCCGGTGTGGATTCTCTGGTGTTTGGAGAGGTCGGAACACCGTTTAAAGCTCTTCGCACACTCTTCACACGTGTAGGGTCTCTCTCCCTGGTGTGTCCTCTGATGTCTAAAATGGTTGGAGATATGGCAGATTTCCCCACACTCGTGACACGTGTAGTGCTTCTGCCCCATGTGGACTCTCTGATGCCGGTTGAGGTGTGAGCTCTGTCTGAAGCTGTCCCCACATTTGGGGCACGTGTACGGCTTCTCACCTGTGTGTGTCCTCTGGTGTTTAACGAGGGTTGCACTCTGACTGAAGCTTTTTCCACATTCTTGGCATTCGTAGGGCTTCTCCCCAGTGTGGATTCTCTGGTGTTTGGAGAGGTCGGAACACCGTTTAAAGCTCTTCGCACACTCTTCACACGTGTAGGGTCTCTCTCCCTGGTGTGTCCTCTGATGTCTAAAATGGTTGGAGATACGGCAGATTTCCCCACACTCGTGACACATGTAGTGCTTCTCCCCCATGTGGACTCTCTGATGCCGACTGAGATTTGAGCTCTGTCTGAAGCGGTCCCCACACTTGGGGCAGGTGTAAGGCTTCTCTCCAGTGTGAGTCCTCTGGTGTTTAACAAGGGTAGCGCTCTGACTGAAGCTTTTCCCACAGACAGAACACCCGTAGGGCTTCTCCCCGGTGTGGGTTCTCTGGTGTTTAAAGAGGTCGGAACGCTGTTTGAAACTCTTCTCACAGGTGTCACATGTATAAGGTCTTTCTTCATGGAACCGCCTCTGCGCCTCAGGTAGGCTTGAATGATGGCAGTTTTCCCCACTGTCAAGAGATTCATGAGGTTTCACGGTATCTAACCTGTGTTTGCAATAGTTCCCACGTTCATCACCGGTCATGGGTCTCTCTGCTGTCTGGATGTACTGAGCAGGAACAAAGTTTGAACTTCTGGCACTAGTCCCCAGTTCATTCTTTTTGGAGTCCCCCTCTTCTCTGGGAGCACTCTTGAGATCTGAGATGCTGGTGGCTCCCTGATCTTCAGGAGGCTTTTCAAGTTTCAGCAGTGAGGGGCCACCTGATGGCTTTTCTATCCTGTCCTCATGGGCAACACCACACTCGGAAGACAGGGGCCCCTTCTCCTGGGACTCTTGTAGCTGCCCTTGTGGCTCCACTTCTTCTAGAATTTCTTGCTTTAGAATCAACTCTTTGTTCTCAGTTCTGGTTTCCAAACCTGAAACATTAAGATACAGATTGCTGACATTTCATCCTTGCACAAGAGTGAGTGAGAAAGTGCTAGCAGAAAAACAACCCCCCCGCCAAAGCCCTTTTAATGTCCTCCATGAAACCACTCCTGAAGTTAAATTATTTTAACTAACCTGTCAGATGTGCTCACATTTACCTGTACAAACCCCGTTTCTTTCCTTTTATACTTGTGCCTCCGCTGGCCAACCCGTCTCTCCTGCCCCAGCCCCACTGCACTGTCGTGTGAGTCACTGTATTACACGAGGCACTGCTGGAGAAGGTGTCGACACAGATGGTACAACCCTTATCCCATGCACGCAGGATGCTTTACTAAGAGAGAGAAGCTACAGTAACAGACACACCAGGTGCCTCCAGTCTGAAGGCAGGCTCTGGGTAGGCAGTAAATCTAGGACTGATGGAAAGTCTGTGAAGGATTCCATCCCCCAGTCCAGAATTCTTGCAGTTTACTCTCCAGGAAGGCTGAACCAGATAAATTTGGGACTGGGGACATGAGGCACAGCTGAGAACAGGGGACAGGTACCACCTTCCCATGAGAAGAGTCAAGTGAAAATGGACACACTGACTGGTGGAACCTCCATGCACTGTCCTCTGTTCAGGCTCAAACTGTCAGCCCCGAGCCTGACATCCTCCCAGCAGAAAGGGCAGGGATTTCATAGGCTTTAGTCCCTACTGGATTCCCACCTAGAACTGCACCTGGCTTATCTGCACGCAATGAAATATCTGTTGACTGAATCACTCTGTGGGAAAACTTAGCAGCCTGGGCCAAAGACCCAGAGACACTGACGTGTGGGAATTTCCAGGTAAAACAGCGCCTGATGCCTGACCCTGTCCTGAAGATCACAGTTCACAAGTCCTTCCCAATAGTTTCCAGTCAGAATGCTTGGGTTTAACTGCTAAACACAAACAGAAAGTGAAAGGTTATCAGCATTTCAGGAAAACCTCTGATAGAAATGCCAATGAAATATGCAATCCATGAAATGAGAGAAAAGTGAATAACCTATAATTAATATTCTCAGATAAATAAGAGACAATACTGCACCCAGGAAACAAGGAAGCTATAAGAAAAGGGATATGGCTTCCCTGGTGGTGCAATGCTTAAGAATTCGCCTGCCAATGCAGGGAACATGGGTTCGAGCCCTGGTCCGGGAAGATCCCACATGCCGCGGAGCAACTAAGCCCATGTGCCACAACTACTGAGCCTGCGCTTTAGAGCCCGCGAGCTGCAACTACTAAGCCTGAGTGCCGCAACTACTGAAGCCTGCATGCCTGGAGCCTGCGCTCCGCAATGAGAAGCCAGCGCACTGCAATGAAGAGTAGCCCCTGCTCACCGCAACTATAGGAAGCCCGCGCCCAGCAACGAAGACCCAACGCAGCCAAAAATAAATAAATAAATAAATCTATTTAAAAAAATAAGAAAAGGGATATTTCGGGACTTCCCTGGTGGTCCAGTGGTTGGGACTTTGCCTTCCAATGCGGAGGGTGCAGGTTCGATCCCTGGTCAGGGAGCTGGGATCCCGCATGCCTCACAGCCAAAGAGCCAAGACATAGAACAGGGGCGGTCTTGTGGCCATTTCAATAAAGACTTTAAAAAATGGGGTCCACATCAAAAAAATCTTAAAAGAAAGAAAAGAAAAGGGATGTTTAAAGAAAAAGAAAAAGCTCTTCAAAATATTAATGAGAGCAGAAATATTTCAACCTAAGAGTTGGAAAATAAAGCTAAGGAGATTTCCCAGAAAGGGAAAGAAAAGATAAGGAAATGGGAAGGAGGTAGGGAACCCTACAGGATCAGCCCATGAGTTCCAACATCCAACTGGAAGAAATCCCAGAAAGAAAACAGGAAAAAATGAGATAAAAATAAATAGATAAAATAAAAGAATACTACAAAAAATTTCTCACAACTCAAAGACGTAGGCATCTATATTGTCAGGGCCCACCAACTACTCAGAACAGTGAATGAAAAAAGAAACCTCACACCCAGCCACACCCATTGTGAAATTTCCTACCAGCAGGAATAAAGAAAAGCTCCTAAAGTCTTCTGCACAGAACAGATCACACACCAAGGATAAAATATCACTGTGGCGTCAGATTTCTCAACTGCAACATGGCAAGCTAGTTACAAAATCCACCGTCTTCAAAATTCAAAGGTAGAGTCATTTCTAAAGTAGAATGCTACATCCAGCCACACCATGATCTGGATGTGAGAGAGGAATAAAGGCGTTTAGACATGCACTGAGTTCCCAAGTATATGTTCTCTGTAATATACTGGAGGTCGTTCTGTATCAAATGGAGGGGGTAAACCAAGGAAGAAAATCGTATGGGATCCGGGAAAGAGAAAAATGTGAGAGTGAAGGAACGTTCTAGGACAACAGCTGTGTAACTGACCTGGAGAAGCCCATCCAGCTTGGAGCAGAGGAAGCTTGAGGAGGAACTCTCCAAGGGGAGAATGAAACCGATGGCCCATCTGATGAATCTGAACTTACTGAGAGGGGTTTACATTTCTAACAGAGAGTTTGTGGGTGAACTGGTGCTCAGGAATTAGAAAAGGAGGCACGTGCAGAATGAGGCATTATTAATTCTGGGAAAAACTAAAAGCTATAAAGGAAAAGACTTACAGTCATATATATTAGGTGGGTGAATATAGATAATATTTATATAGGCATAATACTGAAACATTCCCTTAACAAAAACAGACTGATTTAACTATGCTGAGAGAATTACGGACTGTAAATGTGAGCATGCTGGGGAGACAGGACCCTGTCTTCCTTAGCAGGCAGTCAAGAGATAATAACTGAAACTGAGAAACAAAAACCCAGCAGAATAAGCATCTTATTTAGAAATATGAAAATAAATATCACCGGAAGGGGTGAAAAGATTTAAAGTTGTTGTCTCTGCAAAGTTGGAATCAGGATTGAGAAGGGCCTATTTTCCTAAGAAGATTCGAAAAACACAAACCATAAAGTAAAAGATTGAAAAATTTGACTATATTAAAATTTCAAAATTTTATATAACAAAAATGCCATGGTTAGAAAGACAAGCCACCTCTATAACCAATAAAATAACAAAGGATTAGTATCAAAAACATAAAGAACATAAAGGTGGCTTGTTAGAAAGACAAGCCACCTCTATAACCAATAAAATAACAAAGGATTAGTATCAAAAACATAAAGAACAGCCACAAAACAGTGGAGGAAAGGAAAGGAGATAAGGATACACCATTCATTAATCCTAACAGTATTACTTACTGAGCACCCACTCTGTGCCAGGCACTATTCTCGGCACTTGGGATATAAATGAACAAAACACACAAAAATCCTTCCCCCTGTGGAGCTGACATTCCAGAAGGGGTGGTCAGACAGCAGATGAACATAAAGTCAAATATATAGGATGTCAGAGGGTAATAAATGCTATGGACCACGTCAGGCAAGGCAAGGGATCTGTGAGGTGGCTGATGGCAGGAATCATGTATTAACATGACAGTCAGGTCAGGCCTCGCCGAAAAGTGAGATGTGAGCACAGGCTTGAAACAAGCCAGGGAGTCTGTTTGGTGGAGATCCGTAGGGGAGAGCAGAAGGGAACAGGGCCACGTCCCATCAGGCACCACAGGCTTTTACTCTGCGTGAAATGAGGAGTATTCAGGTTATGAGCAGAGGTGTGATGCAAACCAACATTCTAAAAGGAACACTAGGGCTACTGGGTTAAGACATCGTGCTGTCAGCTGAACACCAAATGTTGCCAAGGGTGTGGAGAAAGAAGAATTCTCATATACAGCTGGTAGGAGTACAGATTGGCTCCCATCATTTCGGACAGCAAGATGGGCAAACATCCCTAAGTATATTCTCTTCAGAGACTCCTACATATGAACACGGGGAGAAAGAGACAGGAATGTTTGGTATAATACTGTGTGTAATGGTGAAAAACTAGAAGCCTTAACGTCCGTTGACAGGAGAATGGCTAAGTAAATATTGGAACAGTCATACAATGAAATATATAGATGTTAAAATGAATAAACTAGAGCTACACGTATCAACATGGATAAATCCCAAAAATGCAATGTTGAGAAAAAAGCCAAGGTGCAAAAGAACCATACAGTAATATAATTTATATACTATAAAAACATGTAAATATACTATATACGTTTACATGTTTACATATTTACGTGTTTACATACATTTATATAGAGAGAGTGTGTATATGTGGCTACACGTATAGGTAGAAAGAATATAAAACAAGCATGGAAATGGTAAGTCAGGATATTGGTTACCGCTGGAGAAGGATCAAGGGTAGAGCTTTCAGGGAGGGTACACAGAGCTTCACCTATAGCTATGGCTGTAATATATTATCTCTTCAGAAAAAAAAAATGAAGCCATGGCCAATATTAAAATTCGATAAACCTGGGTGGTTAATCCTCAGGTGCTCATTCTATGTTTTTATACTTTCTTTTTTCTTTTTTTTTTTGTTTTTATACTTTCTTATGTATTTTTATTAAAAAATGAACCAAAATAAAAAGCTGACTCTATCACCTAACAATACAGAACAGAGACGTCTTGCTTGGGTCACAAAAGGGACTCGAAGGCTCTCAACCTGTGTCTGAATGGCAGGCTGGCTGGGGGATTTACTGAAGCAAGCCCTCCACGAATCACACAGCTGGAAACAAGCAAAAGCAGGGCACTTACTTGGCGAGACTGCGTTCCCATAATCCTTCGGCGCACTCTCCCTGTAGAGGTCCCTCTGTGCTGGGCCCAGACGCTCCCACTCCTCCCAGGTTAGAGACACAGCCACATCCTGGACTGTCACCAACCCCTGAAACAACACAAGACCTCCGTCAGCACCTGCCGTCCCAGGATGGCGTCACCAACAGTGCCAGGATGAAGCCGGACTCCAGAGAGGAGTCTGCGAGCGCTGAGAAACCGAGTCACGACCAACGGAGTCTTTATCAGTGAGCCTTGTACTGATGCGGGAGTTGCAAAGTGACTAAAAACAGAAGCTGGCATTCTCCTGCAATCCTGAAAAGCCTTTCTATGAACTGTCTACACTAACTTGGGGGGAGAGCAAAATATTCATTTGGGTTATACTGCTGTGATTTATCAAAGCAGAAACCTGATGTGGATTGAAAATATACAGGTTAACCAGAGTCCCGAGTTGCAGTGCTGGCTTTCAGATGCTGTTTCCTCACCTGTGAAATGGATACAAAGATCTATCTTCAGAGGAAGGTACCTCACCAACAGCAGTAATGTGTTTTCCCCTGAGCCTCTCCTTTCCTTGTAAAGGAAAACCACACTCCTGTGTGTCTCCTCTGCTCTCAGTACTCTGAATATTCACTACAACACTCCTTCACTTCTGACACCAGGTGTGTGCATTTCCACAGGTCAGGCAATTCTGTGGCACCAGCTGGGTGTCCTACGGTTTAACAACTCTGACCCTACCTACCTGGAGATGGTGTGACGTCCCATTAGGTTAAAGGGCTCATGTTTCATATACATCCTAAAGTTCACGCAAAATGTAATAAGGAAAGAACTTATGAAGACCACAGCATCCCTCACACCTCCATTCCCACCACCAGAACACGTTCACTCCTCACCTGGCGTGAGGTCTCATCAAGCTCTCTCTGTAGAGCCCAAACCAAAGCGGCAGCCTCCTCCCCGCTCTCCGGGCAGTGCTTGCGCACCCAGGCCTGGAGCTCCTGGGGCAGGATGGTCAGGAACTGCTCCAGCACCAGCAGCTCCAGGATCTGCTCTTTCGAGTGCACCTCGGGCCTCAGCCACCGACGACAAAGTTCCCTGAGTCGGCTCAGCGCCTCTTCGGGTCCGGCCACCTCTTGATAACGGAACCGCCTAAAATGCCGTCGGGAAGTTTCGGGATCCGGACAGTCCCCTGGTGGGTCGGACTCCCCACCTCCGGGTGAATCTTCCTCCACTTTCACTATCCAAGGTCCGTCACTCAGGGGCAGAGCAGCGACCCTGCCTTGACTTGCGGTCCAGATCCAACTCATCCTTCTCCTGCAAGTGCGCACTTTCCCGGAGTTCTGCCTTCAGGTGAAATGACAGCAAACCCAGCAAAAAGCCACGGAGCTCATCGGATCTCCCCAAAGCAGCGGCTGCCCACCGTCCCCTCCCTAACAAGCCCCCACCTTGCCCAGCCCCCTCCTACCCGCAGCTACCCCTCCCAGAAGCTGCCAACTCCCGTGACAAAAACCAGCAGGAATAGCCCCAGCAGGAAGTGCGTCCCCGACTCCCTGCTGTGTCCACCCCTCCCGGGCATTTCCGGGGCCTCTCTAGGCTCCCCGGAGGAGTGAGGTGCATCTCGGTGGTTCGCTGTCCTCACTCCTCAGAGATACTCTGCACGAGTACATTTTAATGTGGCGTTTATAGTCCTTAAGGTTACCGAACTAAAGGATATTCTCCCTTTAAAAATGAAGGGGCTTCCCTTCCATTTCCTTCCCTGGTGGCGCAGTGGTTGGGAATCTGCTTGCCAACGCAGGGGACACGAGTTCGAGGCTGGGTTCGGGAGGATCCTTACATGCTGCGGAGCAGCGAGAGGCCACCGCAATGAGAGGCTCGTGCACGGCAATGAAGACGTAGCCCCCGCTCACCGCAACTAAAAAGAAAGCCCACGTGCAGCAACGAGGACCCAACGCAGCCAAAAATTAAAAATGAATGTCATTCTTTAACACATTATCTGTGAATAAAGTTTTGTAAATTTTGTTTTAGGGAAAGTTAAAGTTCCAACTGTACAATAAGTGGTCATTCATCCACTGGGTATTCATTTAATGCAAGAAAGGTTTGTTGAGTATCTTCTACATGCCAGGCATCGTGCTTGACACTACAGACACAAAACTGGGAAGACATAGTCCCCGTCCTCCGTTGTTCAGTCTCCTAAGGGAGACAGACACTTAAACAAATCCTTGCAGGACAGTGTGGTAAATGCAGTACTTTGAGGTGTATGCAGTGTCCAAATGGAGAGATCAGATGCAAACATGTGACAAATTTAACCAGAGGTGGAAATAATCAACCATGCCTAATGGAGAGGGTACAGTGAAAGACTTCACAGAAGAGATTAAGCTTCACAGAAGAGATAATGCTTAAAGAGTCCATGTGGACTGAGGACATATTTTAATTTAATTTAATTTTAAAAATTATTATTTTAAAATAAATTTATATATTTTTGGCTGCGTTGGGTCTTCGTTGCTGCACGGGGGCTGCTGTTTGTTGTGGTGCGTGGGATTCTCGTTGCAGTGGCTTCTCTTGTTGTGGAACACGGGCTCTAGGTGCACGGGGTAGTTGCAGCACACGGGCTCAGTAGTTGTGGCTTGCAGGCTATAGAGCACAGGCTCAGTAGTTGTGGCACAGAGGCTTAGTTGCTCCGCGGCAAGTGGGATCTTTCTGGGCCTGGGCTCGAACCCGTGTCCCCTGTATTGGCAGGCAGATTCTTAACCACTGTGCCACCAGGCAAGTCCCTTTAATTTTAAAATGGGTTAAATTTATAGGCAATAAATCCATAGTAGATTGTATCATCCCCTCCAACTTTAGATTTCCTATGCCCAGCTTCCTTGCAATGCTTCACAGTATCCAGGTTGCCAAGGATTTTGTCCTATTCTAAGCCCTACTCCCCTGCTCTATCATTTACTCCCTCTTCCTCACTTCATTTTAAGTATCCGCATGGACACTGCCACCCCACCTCTTCTTTTCTGTGCCAGTGTTCAGAAAAATAAACCATGCAACTGAAATGAAGGATACTATACGTTAGTTTAATATTTACATTAAATCATCTGCATTATTTAACAAATGAAGAATTATCTAAGTTATGTTATGGGTAAATGCATTTAAAATCTCATTTATTTCAATAAGTATTGTACAATTAATGTCCTGATTTATGAATGCAAAGTCCCAGGCAGGGTCAGGATTCCATACGACATATCTGTGGACTAAAGTTTAAATTATAAACTAATGATTTAACCATAGTTTGTGCAAAAGCACAGGCAGTCAACCCCTACATTAGGCTCTAGCAGGTAAGTGGCTGTATTAGTCTGTTGTGATCTGTTTTGATTGGACATTAACAGGACAAAAAAACAGGAAAAGGCAGATTTTTGGGGATTAATTTTTATGTCCCATCCACTTACACAGAAAAAATTCACTACTCACAAGGCTCATATTCATCATTTACAAATTTAGAGCAACATGTAATACTTTTAAAATATTTATTTATTTGGCTGCGCTGGGTCTTCGTTGCCACGTGCGGGATCTTCTTTGTGGCCTGCAGGATCTTTTAGTTGCGGCATGTGGGCTCTTAGTTGCAGCATGCATGCAGGATCTAGTTCCCTGATCAGGCATCAAACCCAGGCCCCCTGCATTGGGAGCGCAGAGTCTTAACCACTGGACCAGCAGGGAAGTCCCAACATGTAATAATTTAATGACATAACTTGTCACATGTTTGCATCTGATCTTTCCAGGCGGTTTGAAAGTCCCTGGAGGGCAGAAACTTTGCACAAGTCTACTTTTTCATCTGTGTGGGAATGCTATCACAGTCTGGCAGGAAGTCAAAAGCTCTTTTCCTAGTATTGCAGGACAAGGCTTTGAGTAGGGTTGGGTGGCCAAGGATGGCAAGGGAATTGGACAGAATGCAAATTCACAAATAAGAGAACCCTTTATAGTATAGGCAAATCTAGCTCCAGACAATATCCACCTATATAACTAGTAACGGAATACAGAAGAGAATATCATGTTCTATGAAGGCAGTTCAAGCATTTTTCATCTCCTCCCAGTGAGAGGAGATGTAGGTCTCCTTACTAGCTGATTACCAGTCTGGGCTCCACTAGTTCCTGCTTCTGGGTTGTATGACTGTGGACCCTGATCATGATATAGTGATTTGCTTAGCTCTTATCTCCCTTTCTCCTGTAATGTAACTTTTGCCTTCATCTGCAGAATATCAAGTGCTTTCATCTGCTCTCACTGATATCATTGAATGACATATTTCTCTGTTCCCAATGCCTTTTCTGATGCTTTGTTCAAAAAAGTTAATTGAAGAATGCTAGCTGCCTCATCTTTTAAAAATAATTAAGTGAGAGGAGAAAGTGAGAAAAGGAAAACAGGGCAGGAATAAATAAGATGGAGCCAGGGATAAGATGGGATTAGAAATTGCCCACTGTAAACTGCTGTTTACTGGCAAAAGGTAGCCCACAGTTTGGCTTTGAGAAACCTCAGCAGCCAAAGCAAGAAGAAAACAAGATCAGTTACGTGATTTACAGTGTATCTCGGGTAAAAGCGAACTACTATAGTGGCTTAGGAGAAATCCAGCTATTCTTGGTACCAAGAAGGAAGAGAAATTTATACTCGTAAGAGCAAAGCTTGGACTTCCCTGGTGGCGAAGTGGTTAAGAATCCGTCTGCCAATGAAGGGGACACAGGTTTGAGCCCTGGTCCCGGAAGATCCCACATGCCACGGAGCAACTAAGCCTGTGCGCCACAACTACTGAGCCTGCGCTCTAGAGCCCTTTCTCCACAAGAGAAGCCACCGCAATGAGAAGCCCGCGCACCGCAACAAAGAGCAGCCCCCGCTCGCCACAGCTAGAGAAAGCGCGCACACAGCAACGAAGACCCAACGCAGCCAAAATAAAAAAATAAATAAAATTAAAAAAAATAAGAGCAAAGCTTAACTTATTAGCATACTTAATTTGCAAGACAAGCCAGGTTACAGTGACCTGGGTATTTTCTGCTTATGCCTCTGAAAATCATAAGCAAAACTTAAATTGTTGCCCCAAATTGATATGAAGTAACCGCTAACCAATTCCCTTTCATTTAAGAAAATTCTAATATTGTAACCAATCGCTGTGAAGAATAAACAGTCACTGCCTCCACACTGTATAAGATACTTTAAAACAATATACTTCTGAGCCTCATTCCTTGTTTTGGTTTGAATGCTCCCAGTTTGCTAACTGTCTTTTTGGTGTGTGAACAATAAACTTTTACTAATTACCACTTCAGTGATTCATTGGTTTTACTTTTTTTTTTTGTCTGAACTTTTGACGATTCTAAATGTAAAAAGGGAAATACAGATACTACATTGCACCAAACATACCGCAGTGTCAATTTAAGCGTCTCCAGGTCTCTCTGGAGATAGTAGGGGATTTTCTGCATTTCTTCATTCCCATAAGGTAGACCATGGCGCGAGCAAGGCATTCTCAAAACTCCATCCCTGATTTGAGTGAAAATTCACAACCTACGCTAAAAAAATAACGCCTGGAGTATCCAAGGATATATGCCACTCAGAGTGGAGTCGGTGAGCCTCATTCATCTTCATCACTTGTAAGACAGTGACTCTTGTGCCTGTCGAAGAGCTTTGCAAACGGATACAAAAACGAGACTATTAAAGATGGGATCCCGAGAGGGTAAGTTGCTTATCTCTAGTGAAAATCTGTGCTTCGCGGCTCCTCTTGCTGCAACCTGTTGGCTTCGGAGTTACTATGAACCTCTAATCCCAGCACCCGGCCCTTCTACCCAATAAATACAGACGTCGCCGTTAAAAAAAAAAAAGGATGGGATCCCCTTGGCTAGAAAGGCCCTGTACAGACGGCTCCTCTCACTTTGCAAGGATGCAGAGCTCCAGCCCCTACTCTCCCCAGCCCGGAGGGGGGACTCTCTCCCGACGCGCTCAGCCTTCCACTGGGGTCGCCGAGGAAACGCCTCCCTGCTCTCCCGCATTCTGATAGGCCCACAAGACTGAGGCTGAGTCACGGCCCTATTGGCTGGAGGGCGCGGCCCGCGCGAGGCTTCCTGGGAGATGTAGTCCCTGGAGCCGCTGGGGACTCAGGGGTCTGACCTCAGAGGTTTCGGCCGCCTGAGCTGACGACGGTTGTAAAGCGGTGGGTGTGTCTGGAGACGGGGTGAGGGGAGTGGCGAGGATTCAGGTGAAGAAACCGAAGAGTCCATGAAAGAGAAGTGAGGGTTGCGGGCTCGCAGAAAGGTACGGACGTACTTCGAACTGGGGCGCAGAGCGTTGGGGGTGAGGGAGCGCAAGTTCCACGGCCAATCAGACACTAGCAACTGTTGTCTTAGCAAGCGCTCCAGACACCTAAGACCCCGCCCCCTGCCCCCACTCTAAGAAAAGGGACGGGCTCGGGCTGTTTAAATGGCTGTGGGGTTGGGTGGCGAAGAGGGTGGCTGGGTTTTCTCCCCGGCTCTAGCGTTGCTGTACTTGCGGCTCGGTGGGCGGGGAATGGCCGCGTTACTGGAGGTTGGACTGGGATCCCGGGCCGGCGCCTCACCTCCCCGCCGGTTGGCCCACAGCCCCTCTGGGGCGGGGCCTGGGGCGGGCACTTTCCTCCCGCGGTGAGGCGGGGACCTCCGGGATTCCTAGAGAGGACTCGGAAGTGCTCTCGGGGGTGGGATTTATGGCTCTACCCGCCGGTCAGGGAAAGCTTGGACTTGCTTACTTCCGGCGAAGAAGTGTTGCGAAGTGTCGGCTTCGGCTTTCTCTCTGTTTGTAAGAAGAAACCCGTCTTCCCAGCCTTGGCTGCGGGAGCTTGGTCTTCCAGGGGAGCTCCCCGGGACTGTGGCCTTGAGGAAAGGGAATGGCCTTTGTGGACAGACGAGGGTCCTGTCCCTAACCTTGACCGGGCCGGTTTCCGTGGATCGGGGTCAGGAGCGATTGTGGGCAATCCAGGTGCAAAATCTGTACTTAAAACCTTGGCTCTCTTCGGGACCCATGAAGTTTCCCGTTGGTCTGTCAAGCTCTTAGGGATTGAGGGACAGGACGAATTTTGACCATTGTAATGTTTTTGACTTCTGTTCTGACTTAAGTTTGGCTTGTGGTAGAGAGAAGGAGCGGCTGCGTCTGGACTAGTTAGTAAGTCTCGTCTTGTTATTTACATAAAATTTAATGTTCTTCACCACAAAAATTGTATTTCATGAGGCCGTATGTCAGCGTTTTATTGCTCTCCTTTACACTTTTTAAATGTTGGAAATATTCTCCGTTGGTCATTATTTTGTGGGTGGAGTGATGGCTGTCTTGTAATTTTTAAGGAAATTACTCTGTTGGGTGATCATCTTTAGGATAGATGACCTCTTTGTCATCTCTTTGCTAATAACGATTTCCAATATATCAGTAGGTTGCACGCTAAGGAAAGTGTCCTTCAGAAGATCTCAAAGAGCAGAAAACAAGTTTGGTCCGTGTAACCCAACTTACCTGGAGAGAGATCCCTCTGAGTTGGAATGATAATGACGGGATCTGGGGAAGTTATAGACTTAGACCCTCCCGCGGAGACTTCACCAGAGCAAGAAGACCTTCTGATAGTGAAGGTGGAAGAAGAAGATTGCACCTGGATGAGGGAGTACAATCCGCCCGCGTTTGAGACTTTCTACCAGCGCTTCAAGCACTTCCAGTACCATGAAGCGTCAGGCCCCCGGGAGGCCCTCAGCCAGCTCCGGGTGCTCTGCTGTGAGTGGCTGCGGCCCGAGCTGCACACCAAGGAGCAGATCCTGGAGCTGCTGGTGCTGGAGCAGTTCCTGACCATCCTGCCTGAAGAGTTCCAGACCTGGGTGAGAGAACATCACCCGGAAAATGGAGAAGAGGCTGTGGCCGTGGTAGAAAATATAGAAAGAGAACTAGAGGAACGCAGACAACAGGTGAGTGAAAGAGGAGACCTTCGGGCAATGAGGAAGGAGAGGAAGAGAGTTGAGGAGCGGCTGAGCAGGGGTGAGATCCTGAGCGCCCTGGTGCTTCATTCATATTCTTTTGTTCTCCTGGGATTAGGTGCACTGTGGAGATATCCTGCCACTCCAGCAAAGAGAAGCAGTATGCAGTTTGTTAATCTGGAGAAGACAGTCTGCGATTTTATTTCAATTTTAAATTACTGTATTTATTTTTTGAGTGGTGACATAATACAAAATTCAAAATGTACATAAGGTTATAATGAAAAGTAAGTGTCCCTCCCACCCCTAATTCCCCAGCCGCCAGAGTTCTCCTCACCAGAGGCGACCATTGTCCCATGATACCTGTCTATCCTTACAGAGATACACTGTATTCTGTGTATATTAGAGTATATGTGTATGACTTGTTTTTTAAAAAACACAAATGTTTTCACATCATTGTGCACTTCTGCCTCTTGCTTTTTTTCTTATAGTATATCCTGGCTTGTTCTATGTTAGTGCAAAGAGAACTGCCTCACTCTTTGAAACTGCATTGTGTTCCATTGTATGGATGTACCATAATTTAACTCCTGTTGAAGGCCATTTATGGTGTTCCTTTAGATTGTTTCTGAATCTTTACTGCAACAGACTTTGCTGCAATAAATATCCTTTATATACATCATTAGTTGTAGAATCAAAACTCAGAAGTCAAATTGTTGGCTCAGAGCCCGTACGCATTGCATTTGTAGTTTGGACAGCTGTTGACAGATTGCTGTCTGCAGAGGTTATACCAGCTTATATTCCCAACAGCCATGTATGAGAGAAATTTTTTGCTTGCAGCCTGATAACACGATGTTATCCAACTTTTTGATTACTGTCAATCTGAAACATGCAATATTTCTGTGCAATTTTAATATGCATTTTTTCTTATGAGTGAGTTTGATCAGTGTACATATTTTAGAAGGCTGTGCATATACCCTTTTCTGTGACCTGTTTATATTAACCTGTTAGAAAAAGTAAGCACTGTGTCTGCCATCTGAGTTGCAAGAGTTATTTTCCCGCTTTGTTGTTTGTCTTTGCTTATGGAGATTTTTGCTTTGCCGGGTTTTTAAATTTTTATGCAGTCAGTTTAAATCTTTTAATTTATGGTTTCTGGGAATTGTGCCATAATTAGAAAGGCCCTCTCCACTAGAGTATTATAAGAAACTTATCGTTTCTTCCCCACGTTTTTGTTATGGTTGTTGTTGTTTTTGTTTTACCCTTTGAAATGATAGGTCCATCTGGAATTCATTTTGGTGTAGGGTGTTTGGTGTGGTTATAGCTTAATTTTTTTTCCAGATGTCTGTCCAGTTGCCCCAGCAACTTATACCGCAATCCCTTTTTTTTTCCTTCTCTGATTAAAATGCCATCTTGATTACATACCAGATTTTTACGTGTATTTGAGTCCATTTCTGGTCTTTTTATTCTATTTTATTGATCTTACTGTCTGTTTACATATCAGTATTTCAATTATCTGAGTTATGTAAAGTGTTTTGGTCAATAGGTCTGCCCTCCCCCTTCCAAATTTTTTTTTCAATATATTTTCTTTTCCATATGAACTTTAGAATTATTTACCTTCTACCACTCCAAAAATCCTGTCGGTATTTTTTGCTGGGATTGCATGAAATCGGATGTTAATTTAGGGAGGTTCCGTATCTTTACATTGTTACGTCTTCTTGTCCTTTCTTACTCATTTATCACCTGACTCTGTCTACCTCCCTCTTGTTGCTAGGCTCACATTTCTGAAACTTTAATTTTTTTTTTTTTTTTTTTTATAGCAAAGAAACAAAAGTCATGGGATCCTAGGTGTACAAGACTTTGAAGCTAGTTAGAGAATTTCCCTCATTCTTCAGAGCCATTGCCCTTCAGTGTAAGGTACCAGTCTCATTATTCTTCCCCTCTGGGTCAGGGGTACTTCAATACTCCAGAACATCCTCAGGCTCTTCAGCTGGGTTAGCTCACTCCATGAGGCAAGAGGACAGCAGAGGGAGTTGCTGGGGACCCGCCGCCAGACCCTGCAGCTGAGCTGAATAATTGTCTTGCAGACCGGAGTGTTTGAACCTTTCTCTTGCTTCTGTCAGGACAAGAAGTAAAGGTTCCTGGTGCCATCTGGTTATTCCTTTTTTAAACCTTTTTGGGACATTAGCGGACAAACCTTTCCCTACTTTTTTATGGTAATAAATATTCAAAATCATAGTTTAAAACAGAAAGCATTTTTAAATGGATGACTTACAGCAGATATTACACATTGACCCCTGTCATTGGGATATGCACCCCATCTGTGGAAGGAGCACAGAGATCATTTCTTGATGGTAGGTCAGGGATCTGAGGCCCAGAGAGGGGGGTTTTCCTGAGGGCCTGCACAGCTCACTGTTTGCCTTTCTCTCTGCCTGCCCTCTGTATCCCTGGCATTGTTTCTCACCTTTATCTCCAGGTAGTTCTTGTCTCTAGCAAGCCTTTTCCCAGGCTTTATCCTCTACCCCTCCTCCTTGGTTTCTCTGTCCTACTCTCAGGGGTCCTCAAGGGCTGCTTTGCTTCTTCGTTGCCCAGGAGCCCTTTGACGTACTTGGCATCATCTTAACTCTTGTCCTGAGCAGGTCCACAAGGACACACACACTTCCGTGTAGAGTCATATTTGCCACAACTGTGCTGCCTCTGCCTCTTAATGTAATACCCCTGTGCCACGTGTTGCCACTACTGGGAGAGTTAAAACTGAAAGTGCGTTGAAACGTAAGGGACGGTGGCGGGGTTGGGGAGGGGAGGGCAATTCTATCTCAAAGCCGGATCTTATTACCTGCTAGGATGGCACTGAGCTAGTACCTTCCAGAAGAGGCAGATTTTAGAGACCGGTTGTGTACCCTAGGGTTGTGCAGGAACAAAGAGCAGAAAGACGGAGACACACCGCTCTTGTGGTTGGTCTGTCCTACTTGAACCTGGTCGTCTGGGGCTTTGAGGGTGACTTCCTGTGTCCTGTGTTGACCTTTCCAAGCTCGTTTCTCACTCTCTCCCCCCTTCACTAAACTTGGCCCACACTGGCTTTCTGCCTGGGTGTCTTTGCTTATGTCATTCTGTCTGCCTGGGACACTCCTGACTTTTCCCTCAGCTGGCTTCTTTCCTCTTCTACGTGTTGACTTCAGTGACACTTCCTCAGAAGAGCCTTCCTTGGCCACCCAGTCTAAAGTAGGTCTCATCTGTTTTGCCTCATGGCACCACTTTCTTCTCCTTTTTCACATATAACACAGTTTATAACTGTGTATTTATTAATGTGTCGACATGTCTAATGGAAGTCGTCTTCAACTACAACGTGTTTATGCAGCAATTGGGTAATTAGTCCTGGCTCGTTGTAGATGCACGTGAAATACTTGGCCAAGGAGTGAATGAAAGAGTAACGTGACCCTGCTGGGCTCCTTCGTAGCCTTTCCTGTAACGTGCTGATTGGTGTGACTGTGGTTGTCAGGTCGTTGCGTGTGCTGAAGTGCTTCCTCCGAAGGTTGTGCCGCCTGGAGCCGGGCCCGAGTCCTTCAGTCACCAGCTCCTGCCCGTGGACCCGCAGCCTGAACACGAGCCGCAGAGGCCTCATCTTCGGGAGGAAAACGGTGAGGATCTGGGCTTCAGTGGAGTGGATGTGGGCTCCCTGGCCGTGTGGGTAAGCGGTATCTGTAGAGAGACCTGGGGCTGGGCAGCCTCTCCGCAGTCAGTGGATCTGGAGGTTGGGAAGGGGTGGGGGCCTGGAATCGGGTCCCTGGTCAGCTCGCAGGCTGGCTAGGAGTCGTACCAATAACCAGTGTCCTTCGAGAGCTATGCTGCAGATGACGACAGCTCTAAGTACAGGTACTGTTAAAAGATGTACAGAAGTCTTTTACAAAAGTATTATCATGGTTTTGCAACAGTTTTCCAGCTCTACCTCATTCATTTTGTTGTCCTAAGGCTCAGGTAGACAAAGCTCTCCCGTTCCTCACTGCACTTCTCGCTGTTCAGCCATTCATATGAAATCTGATTTTAAGCCATGCTTCACGAGGACCTGTAGAGCGTCTGTTCTCTCTTTCTCTCCTTCCCTCCCTCTTGCCCTCACTGTTATTAACCGGTATGAGATACATCAAGGAAGAAAAGTGGGCAGCTGAGTGTCTCATTTATGATGATATATGTCCACAAGTCTAATATCACTAATCAGAAACTCTTGCTATCAGATATATTTTAGAACTTAGAATTTTTCAGATTTAGTAAGAGGATCTGATTTACATACAGTGCACTGCCATCAGGATTTGAAGTGTGACCCCATAATCGCACATTAATTTAGTATTTTGGCAGTGAAATGTATGCCTAGTTACAGTAAGTGGATTAAATAAAAACTTCAAATAGCTTCATATCAGTTCTGGTCAGGTTTTGCTGTCAAATTAGTTCAATGGCCAACTTAATGAAAAACAAAAAACTTTTGGTATTTAAAGCTTTGGGATTTCAGAATGTGGAGAAGGAATTGTGAACTCAAATTTCCTGTTTGGCCCCAGCCTTTCTTCCGGGCTCCTCGTAGTGGTTGGCCTTGAAGTCTCACTGCTCTCAGCTTTTCCAGCTTTTCTTTCACTGTGGTAACAGTAACTATTACTTATGTGGTGTTTACTGTGTGTCAGGAGCTGTTCTAAGCTGCTTTATGTGTATGAACTCATTTAACCCTCAGTGTAGTACCAGGAAAAACAGTCTTCACCGTTTAACATCTGGGGCCAATGGGTCCTTTCTATTTTTTTTTAAAATATTTTTAAGTCATTTTATGAATACTTACAGAAGAATCAAAAGATAATGAAAAATAAATCTTAAAGGAACTTTAGTAAGAATTAAACCTCTTTGTATCAAGTATGTTTTGATAATATAAAAATCATAAAAAAATGAGAGAATACTGTCGCTCAATACCACCCCTTTAGTAAAATGAATATGTCCTTTTAGCAAGATGGGATGGTCCAGAATCTTGTTGCAAAATATTACGTGATGAAGTCCTTCCTGTTGAATGATCGGATAAGGTGTCATAGCTCCTTTTTGGAATTAGAAATGTAGTGTTTATCATTGTTTCTTGAGTGTGGGAAGATTCATCTAGGATATTGTCATTGGCAGACTCTGTCAGTTTTCTCCTGTGCCTTCAGTTTCATACTGTCTTTAGCACACTGCTCTCTGTGTCATCTTCTCATTCACCTGCTAGTAGTGAAATGTCTTCCACGCACATTTTCTTCTCTTTGTCGATATGGGTGGGTGGAAAGTGAGAAATTCTGAATTCTCGACTGTGGTCAATGAAAGCTAAAAACAGGTGTCAACAGCCTTAAACCTTCCTGAAGATGATGCAGAACTCTGGGGAATGTATTTAATACTTTGAGAACAGTGAAGAACAATGGTTTATTTCACTATTGCCTGATCCTGAATATTTCTTTTATTCTCCCATTTTCTTATAATTTTAGTCTTTTCGTGCTAACATTAAGACTCATTAATGAATAATTAGTAAAAATGAAATAATTCCTAGGATGATGAACTAGAAGAGCGCTTCATGGTACAGGAGATAGAAGATCATTCAGATCCCAAAATGTATCCTAGATTTGTAAAAAGGTCCGATGGATCCGTATGGAAATTACAAAATAAGAGTTTTCTTTTATTTTTTAATAATACTAACATATTCTTTTTGTTCTTCAGAAGACCTCTAAAAGAATAAAGGTCATGTCATTCCAGTCTTTAAAAATAGTTGAAACTGTCCAGAAAAAGAGAACCCCCAAACCCAGAATTGTACCTAGTAGACCTAGCTGGCATTCCAAGGGTTAATGCCCACAGTAACCCCATGGACTAAGTATTATTGTTATTCTCATATTAGAAATTAAGAAGCTGAGGCCCTCAGAGGTTAAATAATTTGTTCAAAGTCCCAAAGCTATTACACGGCAGAGCTGGGATGCTACCCCAGGCAGTCCGGCTGTAAGTCTGCACGTTTACCCCATACCGAGCTGCGCTGCCTGCTTTACCTCCAGGCTCTCCCAGCGCAGAACCGTGTCCCCTTCTGATCCCTGTCATCTTCCTTCACACACACAGTCTCATCGGATCAGGCTGCTCGTCTTTGCTCCCTCAGTGGTGCTTCTCTTCTCTGCCCTGTTAGCCAGACCCTGGCCACTTTCCTTATTCCAACAAAAGGGTTGGTTTGGGTTGGTTTGTTTTACACCCTGGAAGATGCTGCATCCTTCATGCCTTTGATGGCACCGAGAGCTGGCTTTCCATCTCTGGGACTCATTTCATCTTGAGAGGGCCAAAGTTGTCTACTTAAAAGTTAGAAACAACAGGTTTCACAGGAACTTCAAAAAAAATAAGTGGGATTATTTAGAATGTAATTATTCTCATTATTCCAATTATGACTGGAACATAATTACTGTTTGTGTATAGACTATGTTCATCCCTCTCTTTCACGTCGTACTTTGATTGTAACCACACTCCTGGGTTCAGATCCCGTGTCTGTTTTCGGCTTTCATTTCTAACCACGATCTCCTCTATTTTGGGTCTTTGCTTCTTACTTCCCAGTCCTTGGACACAAGCAAGCTACATATGCACATACATCTCTGGGACCGGGGACACCATAGAAAGGTCTAAATCGTCGTGTTAAAGGTTGATACCAGGTGGATCTCCAAGTCAGGGTGCATGTAGACAGATCCGGATGCACCATGAATCTTGGACAGAGGAGAGCAGAGGTGACAGCAGAGGGTCAAATGTTCACTAGCATCTAGAGACCAGCCCCTCCGGGCCTTGCACATGTGATTCACTCTACCCAGAAAGCACCCTCATCCCACCTCATCCCACCCCACCCCTGCTTCCAGAGTCACTTCCTGTGGAAGGGCTTTCCGGGTGCTCCCACCTCCTGCTCTCCACTCTGTAGATGCCCCTGCCTCTGTGTTCCTGCAGGAACTTGGGTGAACTTTGAAGATAATACTCTTTACCCTGTGCCAGGAGTAAAGCTTCCATGTCTGCCCTCCCCATCAGACGGTGAGGTTTTGGAAGGCAAGAATTGTTTTATCTGCCTATTCTTAGAACACACAGAGTAGACTTAATACAAGCTAGTTGGCTGACTATAAATCAGCCGCAGTCATTGTTTGAAGGGAGAGAGCGTGATAAGGCCTTGCTGGTCAAAGTGAGGTCCAAAGCGCTGCAGCACCACCAGCATCACCTTCGAGCTTGTTAGAAACGCGGAACATGGGGGCTGCCCTGGAACACCTGAGGCAGAGTCTGCCCTGTACCAAGACCCCCAGGGGATTTGTTTGCACATCAGAGCTTGGGAAGCCCTGGCCCTAGGCAGCGCTTCAGCTTCACGGAAGAGTGGGCCTTTGGAGGTTCTTTGAGGTGACTAGGTTTGACCTGGGCAGAGCAGAGAGCATCCTTTATAGGGGAATGGTACCATCCCCAGTCAGCAGCAGGATTCGCCTGACCAACACAGGCAGTCTAGTTTTTCTCAGGGGAAGGGTGAGTATAGGGTAGGTGTGGGGGGCCCAGAATGTAGAGTGTCTTGAAGGCTGAGCAGAAGAATTTGGTCTTGATGCCACAGGGCGCCATTGTGGATCCTTGAGCAAAAAGCGGAACATGATGACAATTGGAACTGGGTAGAGGGATTCTCACTGACACCTCTTTTTCTCCCCCCCTCAGCCCTTCCTGCTCTCCAAGTTCCCTCCCTTCCCCTGAAGGACAGCCAGGAGCTGACAGCCTCACTTCTCTCAGCTGGGTCCCAGGTGAGCCGGTGTCCCTGTGCCCACATTGAGGACCCACGTCTGATTTTGGACAAGTAGCTGCCTTAAGCCTGAGTCTTTATCAGGGTTCTGTCTCTTTAACCAGAGACCGGGCCCATCTTGGGTTTGTGCTTTTCTGTCTTTTTCTGTTCTGCTCCCCCATCCTCTGTGAAGCACAGTCCCTCCCCTTTTTCTTTCCTTAAGGCTCCCAGTTCCTCCCCTCGCTCCAAATTTGAACCTAGGGAATGGGAATTTAGTGGAGATCTCGTGTTTCAGAAGTTGGTGAAAATTGAAGATGTGGCTGACGTGGCTGTATCCTTCATCCTGGAGGAATGGGGACATTTGGACCATTCCCAGAAGTCCCTCTATAGGGATGACAGGAAGGAGAATTATGGGAGTATTACTTCTATGGGTAAGAATGATTTCGTCTGCATGGATTAGGACATCTTCATTTTGTTATTAAGAATATTTATAGCACATTCTGTAAAAGCATGTATGTTTTAATCACTGTGACTTTGCGTATTTTTTTTTTGTCTGTGAAAGAGTAAATCACCCTTCTCTCTTTTTTTCTTTCTTTTTTTCTTATTCAGCTTATTCTGATTATCTCCATCATAATAAGAGTAAAATTGAGGACTGATAATGCTTTGGGGATAGTATTCGCAATCCAGCAAATGTTATATTTAGCTTAAGACTAACAGGATTGGATCCTAACAGAGTTGTAGTAGTGATTGTACTCTGTTCCTTGACAAACTGCATCATTGTTAACTGAATGTTCTCATTTGTGAAAGCATCTCAGACTTAGCTGAATAACCGTTCATTGAAGTAGTTATTACTGTGTCTCAGTAGCATTCATTCTTTTCCTTTCCTCTCACGCATGGGTGGCAACTTGTTCACTCTATTACCATTCTCACATCACCGGTACTTGTTTTATGACGTTTGCCTTGGCATCTGCATTTTACATGTCTTATCCCTTCTTGAATTTTGCACCCCAGATAAGATTTTGAACCTATTTCTAAGTTACGATCTTGGAAACTAATATTTGATTGTGCTGCCTGGAGCAATTGTGAAAAATCTCAGCACTGTGGCAGACATTTTGAAGCTTATGAATTTTATCTTCTTTTGAGTGAATTCTTTTGGAAGAATCACTGTCAAGCACACTATATCGATCACTATCAAGTAGACTTTAGATGGAATACATATACTCTAATGCCAAATTTCTTTTGAAAAACATTATCTCAGTTTGTATCGTTAAGGGTTTAGTTCACGCACAGGCTTTTATTTAAAAAGTAAAATTGACTTCTCTCTCAAATTTTCCATTTCCTTTATTACTGTTGATATATATTTGTGTTTTCTTTGATTCAGTTGCATATGCCCTCTGCTTGTTTATCTATTGGGATCTTAGTGGTGGTCTCAAGGAATTATTTATGTAGTATAAATATTATCATATTTAATGCAAATTTTTTTCATTCTCTTTTAAAATTAATTTCAAATACCTTTCTTGTCTGATTTGAGTTGATTAGTATTGTTTTATCTTTTTCAACTACTTTATAGGTATTTAATGGGTTTCAGAGTTGCAGAACTTGGCGCAGTTTTTCTGTACCATTCTCCAAGGGGTTTTGAATTGTTACTTTCTGATTTTTTTTTTTTTGGCCGCACCGCGCGGCATGCAGAACTTCCCAGCCCAGGGATCAAACCCGTGCCCGCTGCCATGCAAGCGTGGAGTCTTAACCACTGGACCGCCAGGGAAGTCCTGATTTTTTTTTTTTCTCATTATTCATCTTTTTCTTACAATATCTTTACAACTTGAGTAAACTCTTCTACCCTAAGAACATGTTCGGTGGTTTCTGCCTCTTCAGCTTCTCTGGGAAGACCACATTCGAGAATTTTCATCCTGTGGGTTCCTAACAGCATCAGAGGTGGTCACGATTTTTAAAGTATCCATCAAATTTAGAAGTGAGATTTTTAAAAATTAGTGAATGAATCGTGGAGACAGCCGTTTCAATGGAGTGGCTGGGAAGTTGGAGAACAAGAGACAGTTTCTTGGAAGATTGCACAGGAGAGAATTTGAGAAAGCTATTGTAGATAAACTTTCAAGAACATTGTCTGTGAAGGCGAAGCAAAAGAGGGCTGGTCACCGACGGCGTACCTGGTGTAGATGGATGGGTGGTTTTTGTATGTTGTCTTTGTTAACGGGAGAAGTTTTAAGCACACTGAAATGTCACTGGGCGAGGGCTGGTGGGGAGTGAGTATGAAATGCTAGAGTGAGGAAGTCCCTGGAAAACAGAATGGCCTGGTGAGGCCCCTTCGGGAGGAAAGATTGACCTCGGTGAGTGGGAGGGTCAGCTCTTCTGCCGTGAGGCAAGGGGAGGACGGGAGAATCAGGCTGCCAGCACGCTGACACTTGTGGTTGTAGGATGTCCAAGGAGGTCTTGACTGGATAGTTTAAACTCTCCCTGGAATAGGAGACAGAGTCACCTGTTGCGAGTGAGCAGGTGATGGAGTGGGTGGTGGAGCAGAGGTTTGAGTGCAGCGAGGACTTTGGTTCGCACGCACGTGGTAAAAATTATCCGAATAGTTTAAGTGGGTTTAAAGTGAGAAGTGAATCTCCCGACCCTCAGTCCCTCCGTTTCCCGCACAGAGGCAGTGACGGTTAGTTAAGCTTCCTGATTGCATCTCTAGACACAGTGTGTGTGTAGGCAAGTTTGTGCCAGAACACTCCTTTATTTTTTTTTTTTTTTTTTTTTTTTTTTTTTATTTATTTATTTATTTATTGCGGTACGCAGGCCTCTCACTGCTTTGGCCTCTCCCGTTGCGGAGCACAGGCTCCGGACGCGCAGGCCCAGCGGCCATGGCTCACGGGCCCAGCCGCTCCGCGGCACGTGGGATCCTCCCGGACCAGGGCACGAACCCGTGTCCCCCGCATCGGCAGGCGGACTCTCAACCACTGCGCCACCAGGGAAGCCCCCTCCTTTATTTTTAAATACGGTGATCTATCTTGGAGATCACGATGAAGACGTTTTGATGTAGCTGCTGAGAAGAATGAGTGGGAAACTAGCCAGCCTTAGAAATGTAGGATGCCAGTGTGAGGTACCAGTGAGGTTGAAAAGCGTGAATTTGTAAAGCACCGAATCTGCTGATTGGGTGTTTTGGAACCAACTCCCTCCTCACCCCCCCGCCCCCAATGCATTACTAAGCAGCCGGGCATAGTGTTGAACAAGGAACACAGCTCTCTGTCAGACATACACATAAATCAGGAGAATCAACAGAAAGCTCCTCATGTACTCAGAGAAGGGGAAGGGAAAGAGGAAAAAAACAAACCTGTAAGCCGACTGGTATCTCAGCCTGTATCATCACCTTCTCTGGAAACGGGCGATTGTGAATAGTCCCAAAGAGATACATGGAGCTCATGTGATTTTTTTCAAATTCACCCCTGGAAAAAAGAAAGCCATGAACTTATTTGCCTTGCTGAACGGGAGAGCGCTCTAATAAGAATAAAATGTGTGGACATAAGTAAATGAGAGTAAAAGAAAAAGAAATATTGTGATAGCTGAGATTACTTGCCTAGTTAAATGCAGGAGGAAAAAACATCTAAAAAGTTTGGTTTTGTGATAGAGTTCTTTTGTTTATGTGTTTGTTTCCACTCTTAAAATGTCTTTTTAGGAAGAGAATTAAGTAAAAATAGTTAGAAAATAAATTTAAAGTTGCCTTCATGGTACAAGAATTACAACTTCTCGCTATATCAAAAAAAGGATAGTAATAGTATCTCCCTCAAAGGGTCATTGTAAGGATTGAATGCCATAAAACTGAAAAGCACTTGAAGGCATAGTGCCTGGTCCATAGTACACACTCTGCAAACATTAGTGCTTAATACCATTTTTATGTAATGTTTGAAAATTACTTTTCTTTCTACAAAACAGCCTTACTGGAAAGTTCTCAGTAGGCCATGATCTATCTATCCTTTAAAAAGCATTCCGTATTTTTTGTTAACTACTGAAGGTTTGTCCTTGCAAACTATATTGAATGTCAGTGTTTTGAGTGGAGTACATACTGCTGATCCAGTTACACGGGGAACCGATTGCAGCCTCTTAAATGTCTCTGTTCGTCAATGACCACTGAGTGGTGAGCTAGCTCTCGACAGTTGTAGGACTTCTCTGGGTACAGAAAGAACGCCTTTTCCCCTTTAGACTAATTCACACCAAACTGAGATTCTTTGGGGATTGAAAAAGCTAGAAAGATCCTCTTTCTTCTCCAGGCTATGAATAAACAAGAAGAGGAAGGTGAGGACTGGGTTAGCTGCATCACCCAGTATCAGATTTTACTGAGAACAGTTGACTTGGCACAGGTGTTCCCAAACAGGTACTGTACGGATGTACTGTACCCAGAGGATGTGATTGTCATTAAATGGAATGACTGCTCTCCCAGTCGCATCCCCTTGAACCATTCTTGCCGGCTCTGTCTTCCCTAACCTGCCTCAGTTTCCTGCTTCAGTGTTCTTCATCCCATCCCTGTATTGTGAAGTCATTTTGCAGATGGCTTTACAAAGTCACGCCTTGCTTGCACGTGTTGGTTTCATGTAATTATCTGCTATTTCTGAATGCGGGGAATAAGCTAATGTTTCCATTTTCCCTCTATTATCTCAGATTACGAGTCCAGGAACGACAACGTGGAACTGATGGTAAAGCAGATTTCTGATGAAGCCGAATCGCCCTGGATGACCTCAGGAAGCCCTGAAAGAAATGTCCCCCCGAGTCAAGAGTTTGGAGGAGTTAGCGACCCTCACAGCGTGGTAGAAAGGTGGCAGGTCAACCCCCCCATGGGGAAATCAAGGCAGACCCCTTCCCAGAAAAGAGACCTCGGTGCCATCACAGACGTGAACCGGAAGCCAAACACCAACGGCGAGAGAGGACACCGATGTAACGACTGCGGGAAATTTTTCCTTCAGGCCTCCAACTTCATCCAGCACCGGCGAATCCACACGGGAGAGAAACCGTTTAAGTGCGGGGAGTGTGGGAAAAGCTATAACCAGCGCGTGCACCTCACCCAGCACCAGCGTGTGCACACCGGCGAGAAGCCTTACAAGTGCCAGGTGTGCGGGAAGGCCTTCCGTGTCAGCTCACACCTGGTCCAGCATCACAGCGTGCACAGCGGGGAGAGGCCCTATGGCTGCCCCGAGTGCGGGAAGAGCTTCGGGCGCCACTCCCACCTGATCGAGCACCTCAAGCGCCACTTCAGAGAGAAATCCCAAAGATGTAGGTGTGAGCAGTTTGTCTTCGGAGCATAAACGAGGCAGAAATTGCCTTATCAGCTTAGAACTATCGGACAGATGGGCGGTGATCCTGGCAGCAGTGGCAGGAAGGGACAAAGAGTTACCGTCTATTTTATTATCACGTACTTTATGGGGTTTTTAAAATTTTTATTTTTTTACTGAAGATAGTTGATTTACAGTGTTGTGTTAATGGCTGCTGTGCAGGCGGGATTCAGTTATACATATATATACTTCTCTTTTTGAGATTCTTTTCCATTATGGTTTATCATAGGATATTGAATATAATTCTCTGTGCTCTACAGTAGGCCCTTGTTGTTTATCGTTCTCTACATAATAGTTTGCATCTGCTGATCCCAACCTCCCAGTCCTTCCCTCCCCCACCCCCACCCCCCTCCACCTTGGCTGTTATCTATGTCTGTATCACTTGTACTTTAATTAATTGTCAGATTAGTTGGCAAAACTCTATGCCCTCCCCGCCATCCCCACAACTTCTCTTTCCCCAGAGGTGCTGCTCTCAGCAGTCTTACCTGTTTCTTCTGATAATTCCACATTTTAAAATAATACGGCTGTTGCTTGACCCATGAATTTTAGACATTATCTGTTGACTCTCTGTTTCGTAAGTGAGGACTTTGGCTCTCTTACATGCTTCTTCCCTCTTCCCCCTTTTCCCAATTTAGTTATTTCACTTACTTTAAAATGCTAAAGTAATAATAGTATGGTTGACCCTTGAAGAGCAGAGGGATTAGGGGTGCTGACCCCCTCGCAGTCCAAAATCCACATGTAACTTTACAGTCAGCCTTCCGTATTGCTGTTTCACATCCTCGGATTCAACCAACTGTGGGTTGTGTAGGACTGTAGTACATATTTATTGAAAAATACCTGCATATGAGCGGACCTTTGCAGTTCAAACCCGTGTTGTTCAAGGGTCAACTGTACGGGAAGTTCGGGGGAAAGAAAGTGGGAGGGGAAAAAAATCACCCATAATCCCACCATCCTAACTAGCAGAACTGTTTCACTTAGTGTGCCTCCATTTTTTGTATAAGCCTTTTCTATATAGGGCTACTCATAGGGTGCAATCAAATATTAGACACACACATTTTCCAGCGTTGCTTGGCCCTCCTGTTTGTTAGTTTTGACAACCTGGCATTGTGTAGAGACATCATGGTCTACTCAACTGTTCCCCAGCTGAAATTCTAATTTTTTTTCCCTTTTGTCCTGATAACTGTGCTTATGCCTTGTTCGCTACTTGGGGGTATTTCCTTATAATAGATGCCCAGAAGTGGGACTAGTGGATGAAAGGTCAAGGACATTTTTATGGTTCTTGATACATATGGCCAAATTGCTTTTTAAAACAATTATACCACATATGAGAGTATCAGTTGTACTAAATTTCTTCCAGAACTATCAAACTTTTTGTTGTTGTTGTTAGCAAATTGTGTAAGCAGAAGAGAATTCTTTGCTGTCTTCATTTTCAGTAATTTAGTTATGAATCAGGCTGAGTAATTTTCCTGCTGGTACTTATTTTTTTATCTGCTCACATGACTTCTGTAAGGATACGATCACTGTAAACTGTGCTGTGAACTTAAAGGCTTTTATTAATATTCTTCAGAAAACTCGAAGACTGGCCAAAGTGTTTATTTTTATTTTTTATTTTTTTGCGGTACGCGGGCCTCTCCCTGTTGTGGCCTCTTCCGCCGCGGAGCACAGGCTCCGGAAGCGCAGGCTCAGCGGCCATGGCTCACAGGCCCAGCCGCTCCGCGGCATGTGGGATCCTCCCAGACCGGGGCACGAACCCGTGTCCCCTGCATCGGCAGGCGAACCCCCAACCACTGCGCCACCAGGGAAGCCCAAAAGTGTTTATTTTTAAATTACGCCTTTGGTGTCCCCAAGCCCAGCTACTTGTCATTCACATTAACAGCTGCTGTCACCTATTCCAACATGGAATAGAAGCTTATGAAGCTCATGGTGTCTTTATGGCCTGGGTCGAGCTCAGCTGTCTCCTCAGCCAGTTCGATCCCTTTCTCCTTGGCGACTGCCTCTTGGGGGAAATCCATCCAATAGCACTCCGAACCTGGGAAGCAACTGCTTTAAAATAGGATCTTTTATATCTTCCCTGTAATTGTTCTTCGGCCTAGTTTCCGAGTTAATACTTCTCGCATTTTTTTGATCGAAGGAGGGATACTTTGTGTGCTCATCCAGCTGTATTTATGGAACGCCTCCAGTGCCTAGGTGCTTGGGATTCAGCAGTAAGCAGAACAGACACTGTCCGTGCCCTCTTGGAGCTGACGGTCTGATGGCAGGAGCATTCCCAAAGAAGTGTCGGGTGCCCTGGGAGGGAAAAGGAAGCTGGGGTGTTGGCTAAGGGCATAGAGCAGAGGTTGATGTGTCGCCCATCGTATTGACAATATTTTCTACTGGCTCATTTCTCTTTTTTCCTGGCTCCCAGTCGGGTATTCTTCCAACTCTGTATCCTCTTCATACTCCTTTCTTCTAGTTTTCATCAGTTCTCACTGTTCACTTGTGTATCTTCATTTTTTAAATTTATTTTTTATTAAAAAATTGTGTTTTGGCTGCTGCCACGCAGTTTGCAGGATCTTAGTTCCCCGAACAGGGGATTGAACCTGGGCCCACGGCAATGAAGGCACGGAGTCCTAACCACTGGACTGCCAGGGAACTCCCCACTTGTGTATCTTTGTTCTGTCTCATTCTGTCTCCCTGACTCCACATTTCCTACCTCCTCTCCCATTTCAGAATTCCCTTCTCTCTTTCCTATGTAATAATAGTGTCTGGCTTTCCCCTGTGATTGCCTAACCTCAGTCGTTCTCACCACCCTCCCGAGTAAGCTTTCTCTTCATTGTGTTCTTTTCCCTGAACAGGCACCGAAAGGTTCTTTTCTGTTAGCATCAAGCACATCCATCCACCCTTCTCCCCGCCTTTGTTACTCCTATTACATCGTAGTTTCATTTGATTATCCTCTTTTGCCTGATAGTTTGTTTTTCTTCTGTAAAAGAACTGATAACATTTGTGTTTCCTCTTTATCTTTTCAGGCAATGATAAAAGAAGTAAGAATACAAAATTGAATGTCAAGAAGAAAATTTCAGAATTTTCAGAAGCAGACATGGAACCAACCGGAATAATCCCAAGAAATGTTTCTCAGGTTCAAGAGTTTGGAGAAGGCCACGAACACCAGGGCAAATTGGATAGAAAGCAGGGAATTCCCATGAAAGAGATACTAGGACAACCCTCTTCAAAGAGGATGAATTTCAGCGAAGTCACGTATGTCCACAAAAAGTCCTCCACCGGAGAGAGACCGCATAAATGTAACGAATGTGGGAAAAGCTTTATTCAGAGTGCACATCTTATCCAGCATCAGCGAATACACACCGGGGAGAAACCATTTAGGTGTGACGAGTGTGGGAAGAGCTACAATCAGCGTGTACACCTAACTCAGCATCAGCGGGTCCACACTGGGGAGAAGCCCTACACCTGTCCCTTGTGCGGGAAAGCATTTAGAGTGAGGTCCCACCTCGTTCAGCACCAGAGTGTGCACAGTGGGGAGAGGCCCTTTAAGTGTAATGAGTGCGGGAAAGGCTTTGGGAGACGTTCACACCTTGCTGGGCATCTCAGGCTCCACTCGAGAGAGAAATCCCATCAGTGTCATGAATGTGGAGAAATCTTTTTTCAGTACGTTAGCCTCATTGAACACCAGGTGCTCCACATGGGCCAGAAAAATGAACAAAATAGCATCCGCGGGGAAGCGTACAGCTGGAACTTAACGGTGATTGAGGATAAGAAGGTTGAGTTGCAAGAGCAGCCTTATAAGTGTGATGTGTGTGGCAAAGCCTTTCATTACAGTTCGGAGCTCATTCAGCATTACAGAACTCATACCGCAGAGAAAACCTATAAATGGGATATGTGTAGAGAAAGCGTTGGCCAGTGTTCCCACACAAAACAACATCCCAAAAGCTATTCCAACCTGAAAGCCCATCAATGTAAAGAATGTGGCAGAGGCTTTGCTCTGAAGGCACATCTTAATCAACATCAGAGGATCCATACTGGTGAGAAACCCTTTCAATGTAAAGAATGCGGAATGAGTTTCAGTTGGAGTTGTAGCCTCTTTAAACATCTGAGAAGTCACGAGAGGACAGATCCCATAAATACCTTAAGTGTCTAGAGGTTTCTATCGTAGAACAGCTCTTACACGATTTTAGAGAAGCCTTCCTGAAGACAAACCCTACTCCTATAACGAATGTAATAACTTCAAGCATCTCCTCCAACTTAACCATCAAACCCATGGATCTGTTGAGATCCTTCAGTTAGAACTTAGGACACTGGAGCATCCACAGCAGAGAGATAGCTGCTTTTCCACTGAGAAATGCGTTCGTTTGCATCTTCAAGCTTGAGAGTCTAGACAGGAGAGAACCTAAGGATACAGTGGACGAAGGGAAGCCTTCAGATGGCACTCATTCTTCATGCGACTCTCAGAACATTGACAGTGGGAAAAGCCTCACAAATGCAGTAGGAATAAGCATTTGTAGTTTCTGCCTTGTTTGACAGCTTATCTATTCAGGGAAGAGCACAGTGAAAGAAAGAACCCTTCAGCATGATCTTGGTTTGGGTACCTCAGCAATGAACCTCTTCTAGACGTGGTGATGCCAGCCACTGGAATGCTCCAGGCGACGTTCTCATCTTGAGTATTCAACCTTTTCAAAAGAAATTGACTTAAGGTATTTCTATTTTGGCAAAATTGAGGTTCAGAGGCTGGATGGTATGTGTTCTCGCTGCCTTATTCAACCTACAACTCCTCCATGAAACACACTCTACCTTTTTGTTTTGTCTTGATTCTCCTGGCATCATGGTTAGCTAGTAGAAAGAGAAGTTAAGTTTGTAAATTCAGGAGAAACTGTGTTGGTCAGTCACAGCCTGGGGAGAGGGGAGCAGGACCTTAGGGGAATAGAGGAGAGAAGACGGGCCAGACTGTGGACTGGTTATTCTGTTACCCACAAGAATGAGGGCAGCTATATCCGTAGAAGGAATTGGACCAAGTTGAATCAGGAATCGTCCAAGCAGTAGATGTACCAACTCCCAGTTGCCCGGGAGATAGATCTCCCCCATAGGATAATGGCGTAGAGAAGGAGTTTCAACTTGAGTTGCAGCTGGATTTGAAAGTAAACGTTAGTAGATGCAGGGAGGTCCTGGTCTGGTGAGCCCTGCCTGTGGGAAGGTCTGGGTAGGGGTTGTGGGGGAAGGATGATGACATGGAAAAGAGGGTAAACTTGAGCCTGTTTGCTAGAGAGAGGGAGAGGCGCTTATGGGCGCCACCGAAGTCCTGCTTCTGCTGACTGCCTGGCTTACAAATAAACACCCAATAAATACCTGTTGATTTTGTGTGCTGTACACTGGTACCTGGTCCAGATCCCCTTTACCAGGCTGCCATACCCATCCCCCAGCTGCTTTGAGTTTTGTCTGCCAAGTGCTCACAGCTCACCCTGTTCTCCGGAGACTCTGAGGGAATTGCCCTCAGGTGATCAGAGCTGCCCCATCCAGGAGTTAGCTGTCCTCCCCACCCCCTAGCCAATGACGGATTGATATGGGGGTACAAAGGGCTGATTCACGTGCCTCAAGGTGGGAAATTGGTGCAGTTTATGCTTCAGACGCACCCATTGTGGATCAGGCTGAGGCTAGACTTTATTAGACTATATCCATGCTCCTGTACCATCCCCTCATCCCCTCCACGCCCTCAACAAATCACATGGCTCTGAATCCTTGTCTCAGTCTCTGCTTTAGGGAACGTGATCTGATGTGTGGCACCATGAGTAGTCCTGTAAGAATGCCCTGTGGAGCTGGCCACTCACCATGAGGCAATGAGGACCACGTCACTGATGGTGGGCAGGGCACTGGTAGTTTCGGGCGTGTGGCGGCCATTCAATTGGGAGACATTAACTTTGGTGAACTGGGATGGAATTCAGGTAGAAGGGGATGCACTGACTTGGGTAAGGTTTGGGGAACAAAATGAAAATAATGTAAGGATTATGGAATTGAGTGGCTCTTGCTGAAAACCACTGATTGATTGAAGAGAGGAGAAAACATACTCAGGACAAATATCCACCCACTTAATACAACCCGTGAGTGTCAGAGGGCCTCGTTGGTGGCCCTCAAGGAGACTTGTTGCCTGCAAACAGAATTACAGACTTAAAGGTGGTATAGGACTTGAATGAGAATGACAACTTCAGTGAAGCCTGGTGTTAATGTCTGTCGAGCATTTACTGTGTTCTAAACATCATGCTTAGTGCTTTATGTGGATCACCTCACTTAATCCTCACATTATGAGGTGGTTTCACTTCTTAGCGCCCTCATTTTACAGTTGGGAAAAACTTGAGGTTCAGAATAGTTAATTCACTTGCCCAAGGTCACACAGCCAATAAGTGGCAGAACGAGCATTTGAACCAAGATCACTTTGTCTCCAAAAGCTAAGCTCTTAAGCACCAAAATCTACTATGTCTTAGATGATTAAACATCAAACATTACAAAGTGATGAAATGCTGTTCTTGTCAGTTTGTGTGAAAGACAGTTTTGATCCAAGATATGATAAAGTCATACAGTAATAGAATCTTAGAATTGTAAAGGGTTCGATCATTCCTCCCACCCAATGGAGGAATCGCCATTCAATTGTAGGTATGTGCAGGCACCAAGTGTATAATTACTTTGTTGAGCTGGAGAAAACATTTCCTGGCATCTGATTATCCCGTTTCTGCATGAAATCCTTCCACTGATGGGGAGCTCGTTGCTTCCCAGGGCAGCCTCTTCCATTTAAAAACAGCTCTGATTGCCAGAAACTTCTTAGTGAGCTGAAAACTATGCTGATCCGGGGTCATACATCGCCTGGTTGCAGAAAAAAGAAGAGTGCTATGATTTGAACATTCGACTGTGAAGTTCTTTTCTGCCTTTCAGTCATCACATCCATCATCACCTTACCTTCTAAACCTCTCAAAGGAAAGGGAAACAAAACGTTAGGGTCATGTATTTTGTTTCCTCAATTTTGCGGCAAGTTGGAGCAAAATCTGTTTGCTCAAGACGCTGTTTCGTTATCGTTTTTTAACATTAAAATATTGTAAAGGACTAAAGGCAGAAAAGGAACAGGACAGTAGAATCTGCATTCCAATCACATCACTAAATGCGTGCCCGGAGCACGTTGGTTGAATTCTACAGAAATGTTTGCTACGGTATTGGGGCTGGGAGGAAGACTGTGATTGATTCTATCAATTTTTTGTTGTTGTTTTCACAAAAGTATCAGAGCCATCTGAGTGCGACCAGGTCAATGTCATCAGCTTGGAGTCCTTTCCCTGCAGAAGGAACGATTAGAAAGAGACACCCATGTGCTAGTTCTCAAAACTTGTGACCTGCACCTTCCACCCAGGAGGCTAGATTCCCCATCAATTCCTTACTTCTTTCCCATTAGTGAGGACGTGCCGCTAAATCTTGGTCTTTTTCCTCAACTGAGGAAGAGGTTAAATTCCCTAGATTTATAGAGGAACCACCGAGACAGCGAGACCTCCTGGATTCCTAGAGAACACCAATAGGGGTGGAGTTCCGGGGGGGCGGAACCGTGACGGGGTTCCGGTAAGCTTTCCGGAACTCGTTCTATTTGTGCTACAGGTTGTTGTGTCGTCTGCAGGTTCTTCGTTTCCGCACCATCCCCGCGACTCAGAGTTTCCGGCTGCGGGTAGCGTAGGGGACAAGAGATGCGTAGTTACTACCCCCGGCAGGATGTGGGGAGGTGCCCCTCTCCGACGTTTCCCTCACTCACTCCCAGCCCAGCTTTGTGCTTTGACTTAACCTAAGTGATGAGATCGATTAGGAAAGGAATTGGAGACAAAACCAAGACACTAGCGTTTTCTGAGGTGTCCACAGGGTCGGTTTCTCTGAGCCCTCTCCTGGGCTTGCCTACGGCTGACTTCTCACTGTGGACTTTCCTCTGTGCCTGTGCACTCCTGGTGTCTCTTTCCTCTTCTTATAAGGACACCATTCCTATCCTTGAAGACCCCACCCTTATGACCTTATTTAACCTTAACCACCTCCTTAAGTGCTCTGTCTCCAAATACAGCCACACTGGGGGTTAGGGCTTCCAGTGCATGGGTTTTGCGAGGGGCACACAATTCAGCCCAGAACAGTTGGGAACTATCTTGTCACTATCTGTGTTTTCCCATAGCACCTAGCACAGCGCCTTGCAAAATGGTAAATCTAGGTTTTTGTTAACAAAGTGATAGAACACCTGATGGGAACTGGGAGAGGAGTTATAAAGTCATTTAAATCTATTGTCTTAGCTCATCTTTGTTTATAAAATTTCTGAGCTCTATTCTGGAAGTTCCTAGTTCCTGCTTGGAACTTCAGTCTCCAGGACAATGGCACAGAGGTAAAAGGGAAGCTCCTGGGGCCTCTGGGGTGGGAACTGCAGGGGCAGGGTCTGTGCCCTTCCGGTAACCCCAGCAGTGTAACAAGCATCTGTTCCTAGCGAGGGTTCGGGGTGGGGCTGTCTACCAGGCAGGTGCGGTGCAGTCAGCCGAGGTGGAGCGGGTGAGCCCTTGCTTCTCACAAGCTTACCTTCTGGCAGGATTCTGAACAGTCTGCGGTAACCGGTATTGCCCCAGCAGGTGTCACAGTGGATGTAGGATCATTGGATGATCACAGCATGGCTTGGGGGCCTCCGTGGCTATTCATCTTGGTGAGCAGAGATTGTATTGCCACTTTGAATGATTGGACTAGAACATCTGTCTTGGCATCCTGTCCCCTTCAGAACCCACGCTGGATTCTTTTTGGTGAGCAAAGGGCTTATCATAATTGGGCCCCCCGTTTTAATGATTTTTAATTGTCCGAGCCCCACTTGCCAGACTATATCGCTTAGCTTTTGTTTACAGCCCAATAATCCATCCAGTTCTTTGTTGAAATTCTTCAGTTCTTTTGGAAAAGGAAATGCAGGAGGTGTTGTTCTAATCTCAGATTTAATGAAGAATATCTTAAACATGTACTAAGTCAGTTTAATGATAACATCTCTAACAAATCGACCTACAAAGGTCTACCTGCTCAAACACAATAGCAGTTTTTCTTTTTTTAATGAATTTTTAAAATATTTATTTTATTTATCTGTTTTATTTTGGGGGCTGCATCGGGTCTTAGTTGCGGCCTGTGGGGTCTTTGTTGAGGCATGTGGGATCTTTCATTGTAGTGCGGGCTTCTCTCTAGCTGTGGCGCAAGGTCTCCAGGGTGCATGGGCTCTGTAGTTTGCGGCACGCGGGCCGTTTCGCTGTGGCATGGACTTAGTTGCTCCGTGGCATGTGGGATCTTAGTTCCCCAACCAGGGCTTGAACCTGCGTCCCCTGCGTTGGAAAGTGGATTCTTTACCGCTGGAGCACCAGGGAAGCCCCTATAAGTTTACTTTTTACTCCTATAACAGTGTAAGGCAGATATACATGAATGACAGGAAGGCTCTCCTCTGAGCAGTCAATCTGATGGGGGCCCTGGCATCTTCAGACGTGGCTTCCGAGACCTCCTTGGGGATTTTCTAACCTAGTCAACTGGGAGAAGAGGACGCGGACGTGTGACAGGGCTTTCTGGGCCAAGCCAAGAAGTGGCACACATCATCTTCACTATGGTCCATTGGTTAGAACTCGGTCACCTAGCTGCATTTAACAATACAAGCTGCAAAGTGTAGTCTAGCTGTGTGTCCAGGAAGGACAAAAACAAATTTTTGATAAACTGGTAGCAATCTACAACAAGACTCAAAAATTACTAACTGTAGAAAATTGATAAATTCAACTACACTATATTAGGAAAAGACAAAACAAAATGGGAAGCACAGCCCAGGAAGATGAAAAGATGCTCAACTACATTAGTAATAAGAGAAAAGCACATTAAACCACAATTGGATACGATTTCACAAAAGATTATCAAATCTTTCAAAATCTGTCAGTATCAAGTACCGATAAAGATATAGAATAGTGGAAACTCTCATCTGCTGTTGAGTTGTTACATTTATTAGGGAAAACAGTTTGCCATACTTTTTTTTAGCCATGTCACATGGCATGTGGGATCTTAGTTCCCCAACCAAGGATCGAACCTGTGCCCCCTGCATTGGAAGCGTGGAGTCTTAACCACTGGAACGCCAGGGAAGTCCCTGGCCATACTTCTTAAAGTTGAACATGTATATATCTTATTTCTAGGTTTTTTCACAGGGAACCAAGAGGCATGTTGACATGCTGCTTTATAAAAGCCCCAAACTGGAAACATCCTGAAAACCCATCAACAAAAGAATAGATTCATAAATTGTGCTGTATTCCTGAAGTGGGATACTTATTGTCAGTGAATGTGGTTGAACCACAGCTACACAGAAAGATGCATGATTCTCAAAACACATGTGCAGTGAAAGAGTATGACTCCATGTATGTAAAGTTCTGAAAAAGCAGAACTAAGTAATACATCATCCAGACATAAATAGATAGGTGGTACGTCTACATAATACAAGGGAATGATTAACATAAAACTCAGAATATTTGTTAACCTTTGGTGAAGAGGGAGGGAGAGGAGATTGGACAGAACATAAGAGGCTTTTGTGATTCTGAAAATGATCTATTTCTTACCTAGTATGAGGATGCATGGGTGTTCTTTTCATTATTATTTACTGTCATATATCCTCAGATACTTTTGAATTATGATATTATTTCACAAGAAACATGGACAAGTTTACTGTAAAATATTGCTAACATACAGACAAGTATAGACAATAGAGATTGATTTTAAAGAACATTCACATATGCACCAGATTAATCAATTCTTAACATATTTGCTTCATATCTTTCTAAAAATATATATATATATTTATTTATTTGGTTGCACTGGGTCTTAGTTGTGGCAGGCAGGCTCCTTAGTTGTGGCTCACGGGCTTCTTAGTTGCGGCTTGCCAGCTCCTTAGTTGCAGCACACGGGCTCCTTAGTTGTGGCATGTGAACTCTTAGTTGCGGCATGCATGTGGGATCTAGTTCCCTGACCAGGTATCGAACCCGTACCCCCTGCATTGGGTGTGCAGAGTCTTATCCACTGCACCACCAGGGAAATCCCTCGTATCATTTTAAGAAATAAAATAATATGTACTGTAAAGACTCCCATTCCTTTCCCTCATCAGAAGGAATAACTATACTGAAATTGTGTCCTTTTCCCCATTTTATACCACAAGATCTTGTATCCATAAACAATATATGTAGTGTTGCAGGATTTAAAATTTTATGCAGACATATTATATTCTGTCATGTTGGAACTTGATTTGCCATTTTAAGATTGATTTATGTTTCTGTATATAAATAGATCCAGTTTATTCAAACTGCTGTAAATTAGTTCCCGAGAGAGACTTGGAAGAATGTTAAATTTGGTAAATGTGGGTAGATGGTGTAAAGGATTCTCTGTATTATTTTTGCAATTTGGAAATTATTTCAGAGTAACAGTATCACTACTGAATCATTTATATTGGCAATATGCACTTGGAAATGGAAGTGGGGGAAGTATCCATTTATGATAATGACACAAATAACTGACCATAAATTTACTTGAAAAAAATCTAAGAACTTACCTGAAAATGTATATTTTGACAGGAAGTCATGTATTACTATTTTATTCTAAAATGTAGAATTTCATGTAGTGTTTTCCTTTATGCTTCCCCTCCTCATTTCTACCAGCTAAGAAACGTTGGCAGAAAGAGAAGCCACCTTGATAAAAGCTACAGTTGAGTGTGAACTTGGAATAAGATCTAGACCGACACAGGTGTTGTCAAAGGTGTGAGCTGCATACCAGTCATATGACCATGTTATGTGACATTTTAGTGAACTGTAATCCAAGTGTGTAAAAGGAGGAGAAAATGAAATCACTGAAGAATTTTTATATCTTATTTTTAGTCATTTGAATTTTAACACAGTCTGTGTTTTCATTTATAGTTTAGCATTATTAGCTAAAGAAGGAAATAACGTTTGTATTATTTATTTTTCACCTTGATTTAAATATGGTGTAAAAAGCTTCACTGGTCTTGTCAAAAAAAGGTGCACCTTTTCTAGTCCAGTGGAGTATTCTAGACTCTTCTGACCTTTGCAGTATGAGCTAATGATTCCCCTGTGTGGCCAGGCATGGAGGACAGTGGGTCCAGCCCATTAGCTAAATAGAAAAGCCAAAACTTGAGCGTTTCTTCTCCATTACCTTCCCTGGAGGGCTAGTTTGGAGCTCCTGCCCTACTGCTAAATATTGACAAACATGACCATACACTGACGATGACATCGCTGATCTGTGCTCCTGGCCTGGTGACCGTCTAGCCTCTGCGGAAGGCAGGAAGCCTGCCCTGCACGCCGGCACTCTTGAGCTGGGGACCCCTTTCTCCCAAGGCAAATTAGTTCAGCAAGGCTTCCAGACCAGCCCCACCCCTCCCCTCCTTTGTGTCCCAGGAATTCTACTGAAAACAATATTTTCAGCAAATCAAACATTTTATAGGGGCCATTTATAAAGGGAAAGGAAGGCCGTTTAATTTAGTTGTAGAGAAGTGGCACCGAATACAAGCTCCCTTGTTCCTCCACAAGAAGTCCTCAGGGTTTCTCCAGCAGTGCTGTCCAAGCCTGGGATGATGGCAGTGTTCTATAATTGTGCTGATCGTGAAATGTGGCTTTTGATTTGAGGAAGTTTTTTAACTTTTTAAGATTTTAATTTAAATAGGCTCATATGGCTAGTGGCTGCCATATTGAAGAGTGCAGCTCTTTTCTCCTCCTTGGGACAGATGTGGCTGAAGGTGGGCATTTCCATGTTACCTCTGGATCCTTAGCTGTACCCTCTCTCTTTCTGGAAAGCTGGAAGCGTGTACATCATCTACACAAAATAGATTCAGTAGTCTGAGCCAGACTGTGTACTCAAGCCTGGATCTGCTTTCACAGGTCCCCAACTCCAGAGGTGGTTGTGAGCAAGAATTCTCTCTCATTGGCTTATTTCCTCTTATCAGAGGCCTCGACTTCTTAATTTTGTTCGGGGAAATAGAGTTTGGCAGCCTTTCCTTCCAGCCAGTTCCTGCCGCTTGGTACACAAGTACTGATACCGAACCCAGTATATAATCTAACACTTATTATTTTCCTGCTGCAAAGCTTAAGTTTCCTTTATTTTATGGGATGCCACTTGCTTTCTTCTCATTCCCAATAGAACTTTGTTTTTATGTGCTGGGTAAGAAATCATGGAACTGGTAAGGACAAGAAAATAATAAAATCAAGGGATTTGATTAACATGAGAGGGTCTAACAGCAGCAGTTTACTCGTGAGGAGAAGAGGTGTTGAATTACTGGTAGGGGAGTTAGAAGGGACACAGAGAAGGGCAGGCAGCTAATCAAGCAGCTACCACGGAGAGTGAATGTGCGCCATCCCACGGAAAGACTCTGAAAACAGTGTGAAACACATGCTTCACAGATGTTCCACCCTAGGGGAGAGGGAGACCTGGTATTCGTCAAAATCACATCAAGTGTGGTTGAGGGCTGCCCCCAGAGCAGTGGTCTTTCGTGGTTTTCGACAAAGCCCCGCAGCCCAAGAGACACAGATGGTGCAAGTCGGATGAAGCACACGGCAGGGGCAAGGCCGGGGGCAGCGGGGGCAGGGCAGTAACAGCATCAGCTCTGAACGTTGACTTGGAACTCTCAGTAGAACCTAGTAGCCCACTAATTTTAGTTTCTGGGTAAATTTCGGTAATTCTTAATATCTCAGTAGTACTAGTGGGTAGCCCTTACTTTATTTTTAAAACGTCTGTATAATCTCAGGTGATTTTTCAGTATGAAACCAAGAAAGGCATTCTTAAATCGTTCACGATCCAGAAGATGGTCTCCAGCCTGGGGGACCACACAGTAAAACTTCTATGCCTTCCATCTGCCTTGACTTAACTCGGGGAAATGAAGGTAAAGGGGACCCAGGGAGACTGGACACAACAACCTATGACATTTCTATTAAGTAACTCTTTTTTTTTTTTTAATTTAAATCCAGTTTTATTGTTTTGTTTTTTGGCTGTACTGCAGAGCATGTGGGATCTTACTTCCCTGACCAGGGACCGAGCCCATGCCCCCTGTGTTGGAAGTGCAGAGTCCTAATCACTGGACCGCCAGGGAAGTCCTCTATTAAGTAATTCTTTTTTTTTTTTTTTTTTTTTTTTGCGGTACGCGGGCCTCTCACTGTTGCGGAGCACAGGCTCCGGACGCGCAGGCTCAGCCGCTCCGCGGTATGTGGGATCCTCCCAGACCGGGGCACGAACCCGTGTCCCCAGCATCGGCAGGCAGACTCTCAACCACTGTGCCACCAGGGAAGCCCTTAAGTAATTCTTGACTGTAGCAAGAAGGTTAGCTACGAAGAGAGGATCCCCACAGAAAAACCATTTCAGTTCCTGTTTATTAATTTTCATAAAACAATTGAGTTACACATATTTGCAAGAGTGGTTAGGTTCTGGTCTTTAAATGGTAGCTTTTCTGGTTACTATCACATAGGTATCTGCTCTCTGTGAGTACCCTGATGCTTAATAAAGCTTGTGCGCCAACTGAAAGATTTTCCACATTTGTCACATCTGTAGGGTCTCTCTCCAGTATGAATGACCTCATGTCGATGAAGATTTGCCTTAAAACTAAAAGTTTTCCCACATTCGCTACATTCAAAGAATTCCTCCTTGGTATGGATTCTTTGATGCTGAATGAGATCTACATTCCGACCAAAGGATTCACCACATTCACTGCATTTATGAGTGTTCTGTTTATTGTGAATTTGTCGATGGCTCATAAGGGTTGAATGCCGGCCAAAGGCTTTTCCACATTCAATGCATTTATGGGGTTTCTCTCCACTGTGGATTAACTGATGTCGAATAAGGGTTGAATTCTGACTAAATGTTCTTTCACATTCACTACATTTATAGGGTTTTTCTTTGGTATGGATCCTCCTGTGTTCAACAAGATACGCCATCTGACGGAAACACTTTCCACAGTCATGACATTTATATGGCTTTTTTTGTGAGTGACACTGTTTGTGGACAATCAGAGCAGACTTCTGTTTGAAGGCCTGCCCACATATGTCGCACTCAAAGGGATCCTCTGAACTGTGAATTCTTTGATGTCGAACAAAATTTGCCTGACGCTGGAAGGCTCTTCCACATTCGCTGCATTCGTAAGATTTTGCATTTGTAAGAATTCGCTTATGCCTCAAAAGCAGTGATCTCTGATGGAAGGGTTTTCCATACTCATATTTGCCCTGCTTTGTCCTTGCCTGAGCTTTCAGATCTTGAATGAGGTTAAGGTTTTGAAGGAAGTCCTTACAGCATTCATCACCAATAGTAGGGAGCGAAAGTCGGTAAATGTCCACAAATTCGTTACATTCAAGTAACTTTTCTAAGGGTTTCCTGGCCATTTTCTGCTTTACCAGTGACATCTTACATGACTCTAGATCTTCAGAAATGTTCTGCTTTGGAGTTAGCTCTTTCATCTTGAATCTGGCTTCAGGACCTAGCCAAAAAAAAAAAAAAGTATATAAATGACCTGACTGCCATAGAAGGAAAAAAAAGGAAAGAAGTCAGGAAGTTTGTGATACGAGACTCAAACGAGGCTAAGAAGTGCTCACCTAGTTAAACCATCATACTACAGAGGCCAGTATTCTGATTTCCTTCCATAGGACCCACAGCTTTCATATCAGAAAGAGCTCTTGACATCAGCTAACCAGCTAAAATGTGCACAAGAGTATATGTCAGAGAATGTGAGAATTGAATAAATCCATCACCATTAGTGGGATAACAACTTACTCTCAGTACCAGCAGTGTCACATAACTAGGAGAGAGGTAGCATTTTGTACTTTCTAGATAAGCATGTTTTTAATAATTCTGGGAGAAACAACTTCTTAAAAATGGAGAAAGTGTGTAAGATAGAATAGAAAAGGAAACAGAGAGAAATAAGTACAAAACTAATGGACTAGAGCAGTGGTTTTTCAACCAGGGATGGTGTTGCTGGAACCTAGTGGGTGGAGGCCAAGGATGCTGCTAAACATCCTAAGAGGCCCAGGACAGCCCTCACCGCAAAGAATTAAACAGCCTAAAATGTCAACGGTGCTGAGGCTGTGAAACCGTGGAGGGAGGGATGTGAAAAAGGGTAGAAGCCGCAATCAGGACATAGTACGTAGGAAAAACGAACATCACTAAACACTGAGAGAATTTGGAAAACAAAATGAGAGCAAGGGAACAAGAGCAAGTATAGAGAAAGGGTAAGTGATGAGGGTAGAAAAAAGGAGTATCTAGGATGGCACGAGAGCTGTCAGAAAACACCAGACCGGCTGCTTCAGGGAAGCACTTGAACTGCAGTAGAAAGAGGATGAGCTTTGCAGACTTGATGTCAAATCCCAACTATCAACCTACTAGCCGTGTGACAGACATCGCAGTCCCTTAGTTTCTTCACCTGGGAATGGGGCTGATGACCATACCCACCACCTGCAGGGTGCAGAAGGCATAACGAGCAGGAGAGACACCAGACACCCGGCTCGGTATCGGCACAGGAGGGGCCTGGTGAATGGGGTCCCTCCCTCTGCGTGACCCCCACAGGGCCGGGTCTTCTCCTCACCCACCTGGGCAAGCACTACCGGAAGCCTTCCTAGTCCCAGCTCTTGGTAGATCCAGGATCCACGGCTCTTCCCACTGCTCCAGCTGACAGATCACCTCAGGTTTGGGAAACTGAACTCCTACTCGTGGGGAAGTAAATGGGATGCGCTGGTTAGTGAGCAGCAGATGTCCCAGAGCTCATTTTACCCCTTGGGGTCTAAGCGGTGGGGGGACAGTGACAAGTAGAGATCAGGACAGTAGTGAACAGGGCTGGTGAGGAGAGGACTTGGTGCAATCTTTATTGAAAGCCTGAACAATATTCACACTCTGGGATATGGTAATTTCACTCTTAGAAATATAGCCTAAGGAAAATTAGGACAAAGGTTAATGAACCAGAGATGTTCAGCAGAGTTCTAACAAACAGTGCAAACTGGAAATAAACTAAATGTCAATAGGGGAATGGTTAAAGTGTAGCACATGAATACAACAAAGGCAAAAGTATTAGGCAGATACTGAAAATCCATGTATTCAAAGAATATTTCTTTTGGGCTTCCCTGGTGGCGCAGTGGTTAAGAATCTGCCTGCCAATGCAGGGGACATGGGTTCGAGCCCCGCTCTGGGAAGGTCCCACATGCCACAGAGCAACTAAGCCCGTGAGCCACAACTACCAAGCCTATGCTCTAGAGCCCGCGAGCCACAACTACTGAAGCTCGCGCGCCTAGAGCCTATGCTCCACAACTAGAGAAGCCACTGCAATGAGAAGCCCATGCGCTGCAAGAGTAGCCCCCGCTCGCCACAACTAAAGAAAGCCTGCGCGCAGCAACAAAGATCCAATACAGCCAAAATAAAGAAAGAAATAAAATACATTAAAAAAAAAACTGAAAGAAGTTTCATATTAAAAAAAAAAGAATATTTCTTTTTCCCCCCAGTGCATCTGATACATTTTTCAAAGAATGTTTCTTAAAATAGGAAAATGCTCCCTAGATATTTTAAAGCAGAATACAAAACTCATGTAAATTATGATCCAAATTTTGTTTTTAAAAACTACGTGTGTCTGTGCGTGTGTGTGTGTACAGATCTTCCTCTACTTACAAAAGGGTAACTTCCTGGTAAACCCAATCTAAACTGAAAATATGCTAAGTCAGAAATGCATTTATTACACCTGACCTCCCGAACATCATAGCTTAGCCTCACCGACCTTAACCACGCAAAGAACACTTATATTATGCCACAGTTGGGCAAGATCGTCTAACACAAAACCTACTTTATTATAAAGTGGTGAAAAGCTGTTGTAACTTACTGAATACTGTACTGAAAGTGAGAAACAGAATGGTTTCAAGTGTACTGGTTGGCTGCCCTTGTGACGACATTATCACATAGCTGTGTGGGAGCTGCGGCTCTGAACCCAGCGTCACCAGAGAGAACGGTCCTGCATATCGCTACCCGAGGAAAAGATAAAAATTCGAAGTGCGCTTTCCACTGAATGTGTATTGCTTTCACACCATTGTAAAGTTGAAAACATCTTAAACTGAACCATCATAAATAGGACTGTCTGTATACATACATAAAAGTAAACCAAAATGTTAACAGGGTTAATGCTGGGCAGTGGGCATGCAGATGATTTTAATTTTCTGCTTTATGAGGGTTTTTAATAACAGGGAAAATGCTGATACTATAATGTTAAGTTTTAAAGGGATTACAGAATTATACATAGACTATGCTCAGCTAGCTTTTTTTTTTTTAAAAACAGCACAGGAAAAAAAAAACAGGAAGGAAATATTCCAAAATATTAAGTGTTAGCCCTGAATGTTTTCCCCTTCCGTTTATGCTTTCCTCTATCTTCCATATATTCAAGTATGCTCTTGGAATGCTTTTAGAACAAAAACAAACAGTAAAACATCCAGTGCTGGGTGGACAGTCTCACAAGAGGTGGGCAAGACTCTGTGCCAAGAGTGTCCGCATGGGAGCCAACACTCCCCAGAAAGAAAAAGTCATCCAGGAACCTCCCACCCTAGGGAGACTCTGCATCGGACTAACCCAAAGGCAGGCTCCTGGGAAGATGGAAGCTGTGAAGGTTCAGAAGTGAAGTCAGTGAAGAATCATTTCCTGGGCACCCAGTGATGTTGTAAACAAGGAGGGAAACCATTTTCAGACAGAAGGAAAAGACTCTTCAAGGGAGCAAGATGCTAGACTTGGAATCTGCAGCGGCCACAGTCGTCAGCGCCTAGGAGTCTTAACAGGTGTGGAGGATTCAGGTCGGGGTGGGGAATGGGCTAATCGTCTCTGAACTCTAAAACAAAAGGGAACTATTAATTGTCCACAATCCCTCATTTGAAAACTTTGAGGCCAGATGTGTTTCATGACTCAGAATTTTTCCAGATTTCAGAAAGATGCCTTGGTGGGTATATTTTCTCTTATGTACCACCCCCAACAGGGGTTGGAGCTGAAACCTTAAACACACTGATATTTCTGATGCCATACATATATATATATATATATATATATATATATATATATATATATATAAAGACCAAATGAGAAAAAGGATGATAAATAGCTTCCTGTACGATAAAAATCAGATTTAACCACCTGCTGACTAATGAGTTATGAAAAAACGCCTGGTTTTCAGAGCTTTTTCTGCTTCTGGAATTGCAGATAAGAGACTGAGATGTGCAGATACTCAAAGTGAAATGTCAAGCCGACTCGTTACCCAAGGAGAGCACGTTTCTGTAGTTGTCCAGCATCACGTCTCTGTAGAGGTCCTTCTGAGCCCAGTCCAGTGTGTCCCACTCTTCCCTGGTGAAGTACAGAGCCACGTCCTCAAAGGACAGCAACCCCTGGAAACACAGCGACTGACTGCAGCTGCAATTCTTACAATAACTTTGTGAGCTACAGTATCATTATTACAGATGGTCAATATTTGAGGCTTCTCTGGCCGTTTGGTCTCTGCTGCAGTCACTCAGCTCTGCTCTGGTAGCACAGACACAGCACAGACAACACGAGAGCAAACGGGTGTGGCTGTGACCCAATGGAACTACTCCCGGCTCCAGGTGAGTTTGCTGACCCTGCTCTGTACAACCCTACCTTCCACATCCTGTATTTCTTCTGCCCGGATCTCTCAGGAAAGAGATGGCTCATTCCCATGAGGTCACAGAGGATAGGGCAGCGTGCGGGCCATTCACACAGGGACGGACAGGCTAATGGGACCAGGGATGGACAGGCTAATGGGACACAGGGACGGACAGGCTAATGGGAACCAACCAGGTGAGCTGGAGCTCGTGGGGCTGGCTGTCGTGGGCACCGCTACCCACTAGGCGTGAAGGGGGAGGACGGGAGGGGACACTGGGATCCAGAAAGTTGTTGGAGAAGCAAGACCGGAGCGGGGGGCAGCCCAGCAGGGAGGGACTGAGGGATAAACCCCCAACAGCGATCCCCTCCAGGCGTCTGGTCCCCACCCCATCCCTCTGCCAGAAGCCAACGCGAAGCAAGAGCAAGGGAGCCCGTGGATGGAGAATATAAAGGCCAGCCTCCCAGGGCGCAGACAAAGTGGGGAACGGTGGAGAGTGTCTCCACGAGCCAAACACAGACCGCTGAGCACCGTACCCACGGCAGAAGTTTCCATCTGCAACTGTGTATCCAGCTCCCGGGGGCCGAGAGGCCTGGCGTCTGCCCCCCACACTCGCCGTGGTTCAGGGGGTGTTCCTGCGGAAGGGCGTCAGCAATAGGAACACCAGCTCCACCCGAGATGCTTCACAACGCTCCCCTCTGCAGACAGACCCTGAGTCTCGCAAACGACAGGCCTTTCTTTCCTCCTGCCCACACCTGGTCCGGGGTTAGGGTCTCAAGCCCCCACCCCCGATCCCGAATATCCTCCGTCCCCAGAGCTGCCTGCAGACACCCTCACCTGCCCCACCCACCAGCCGCCTTCTCTGCACCTGCGTGGAGGCTCCCAGGCGCTGGGATACAACGGTTCAAAGCCCCAGAGTTATCTGTGTGCGTGGGGTTTCCTAGCTGGGCCCTTCGTGTGGCTCCACAGTTCTTGCCCTCAAGGTCCTCACCAGGGGTCTTCTTCCCCTTTATCACTCCCGCTCCTTCAGGAAGCATTTACTGAGCACCAGGAAGTCGCCGGCCTGCGTGCCACACGCCAGTGACAGTAAACGCACAGAGGTGACAGCTCCTGCCGGGCCCACAGGACCAGCCCCTCGGGCTGCGCACTGCTCGACTCTAGGGGACACTGTTCACATGGCAGCTGTGACAACGGGGCCCCCAGAGCTGCTAAGTGCACAGCCTGTGCGACTCACGGAGCCCCAGCCCCGCTTCAGGGAGTGAAGGGTCCAGTGGGGAAGCGGGAGAAGTCAACACGGTGACGATCCAGGGGTCCACGGGGGGCGACGGGGGCTGTGAGGACAGGGCTCGCCCCACCCCCTCCTCTCAGGAGGCACTGCCAGTCACTTCCCAGAAAGCAGCCCCCGGGGCACACGGCCCTCACCTCCTCCCGCCTCCCCACCGGCTCCCAGGCATCCCCTGCATCGGGCCTCACCCCCCAACCCTTCTCCCTCCTGGTGACCCCTCCTCCGGTGGATTCCATTCTCTCCTGTCTCCTCCAGGGTCTTAATCCAATGACCACGACTCTCCTGTGTTTGCCTTTCCCCCCTTGTGATGCTGTGCTTTAAATAAGGAATATATATTTGGTCTTCCTCCCTACTTCTGGCACACAGTTCCTAAAAACCCTTGGATTTTCCTAAGGGATAAGAACAGAGGATCATCTTTTAATATCTGGGCTTTTGTCCTCGGTTTCTGAAATAGCTCCAGGGCCATACAGGTGAGAGGAACGTCTTGTTACTCATAACAAATCCCTCAACCACACCTGAGTTCACGTTAACGCGGAAAACTCCTAAGGACGGGGCTGGATGTCAGGGGAACGAGCATGTGATGAGAGGGTAGAACCTTCACCCCTAGCGCCTGAGGGGCGGGGAGAGGCTGGGGTTCAGCCAGTCACCAAAGGTCAGCGACTCGACCCATCACGCCTACGTAATGAACCCCCATAAAAGCGCAGAAACAGAGGTGCTGGGGGGTGTCTGCCCGGAAAGGAAAGCCCTGCACCCCTCCCCCACTCCCCCTGCCCTGTGCCTCTCTTCCATTGGGCTGATCCTGCATTGTAGCGTTTTACATGAACCAGGACCTGCTCAGTAAACCTTTCAGAGTAACGTGAGACACTCTACCAGATCAATGGCACCCGCGGAGTGGGTCGTGGGAACCCCAGTTTAGAGCCGGTGGGTCAGAAGCACAGGTGACAGCCCGCACTTGTGACTGGCGTCTGAGTTCGGGGCGGGGGCGGTCTTGCGGGGACTGAGCCCTTACCCTGTGGGTCCGATGCTAACTCCAGGGTGACAGTGTCAGAATGAGTTAAATGGCGGGCACCCAGCTGGTGTCAGAACGGTCAGAAGTGAGGCGTCGTGAAGCAGAGCAACACAGCCGCGTTCCTTCCCAGACTATCACTCCTGCCCGTAGCCCGCAGGATGCTGCCGCCTCTCCTGCCTTTACAAAGATGCTCCTGGCGCCTTGCTCCCTCTCGCTTCCGCCCTCTCTCCTTCCCTTACTGGGCCTTTTCTGTAAAGAAAACCCTACACACTCACCTCCAGTCACCCCACACCCACCCACTGGCTCTTCTGCAGCTGTCCTCCTGGAGCCCAGCCCTCTGCCCACGTGGGAACACAAGGGAGAGTCACGGGGTTAATGCAGGACCTCAGAGAGATTTCACAGAGAGGATTTTTGAGCTGAGTTTCAGCATATGCAGAGGTGGGTTGCCTGTGGACAGGGAGAACAGGATGCACACAGGCCAGGGGTCAGAAGGGAGTCCACATCTCTGCGGGCGGGTCCTCTGGCCGTCAGGGAAGGCGGGAGATGCCACCAGAAGGGCAGACAGAGCTCTGTGATCCCTCAGCAAATGCGGACACGCTGGGCCAACGGGTCAAAGCGCTGCCCCTCCAACTCCCTCTTGCCTCCCTCCCGTCCAAGACTGTTCTTTCCAAATGGTCGCGAGGGTTCCTCACGTGTCTCCTCACTTTTCTACTCAGCCTCTCACAATCACCCTCCATCATGTTACGAGTTCAGTAACTAAGCTTCCAGCGTCCCTTTGATGCCAGCAGATCAGAATTTATCCTGTGTCGTGGGAGTTTGTTTCCACAGCTCCGTCTCCAAATGGCTTGTAAGTGCCTTAGGCGAGAGCTTCTCTCCCAGCACAAAGGCAGTACTATCTGGTATACAGTAGGTACACAATAATGCTCACTGACAGAAACAAGGAGCAACTGTGGTGACAACAGCTAAAACTTACAGAGCACTCCACGTGTCACTAGATACCCTGCCGATACGCCACGTGCCCCGTTTCATTGAATCCTTGCAACTCTGCGACAGCTGCTATCATTATCCCATTTTCCAGATAAGGAAACCGTGAGAGATCAGGTAACACATCTAAAACAGCCTGGATTTGAAGCCGTCTGGCCCCTAAGTTCAAGCTCTTTACATCCTACCTTCCAAGAAGGGAAAAACCCCAGCTGATAAAGATGGCTCGACCTGAACAGAGGAGTTAAAGCCACGTGAACGCCATCGCCCGGCGGTGAGACTATACCAAGGTAGGGGAGGAGGAACCCTGCTCACCTTCCACAGGGCTGGCAGGAACACGGCTTCCATGGCCTGGCCTCTGAGGTGGTGCAACCTCCCGGCCATCAGGCTGAGCTGAAGGAGAGGAAAAGAGCACACTTAAGGCCAGCTCCGATTTGAAGCTCTCTCACCAGGCAGCCCTGGACAGGGAATTCCAATGGAGCCAACGAACCTCAGCTAGCACAAAGTCACTGTGTTTGGTGTTGGAATATGTGATAAAATGAAAGCAACTGCTAGAATACTCTTGTTAGGAATTTCTGAAGCTAAATCAATTTCCAATCTTTATCCAAGGAAACCTGTGGCTCTGCCCTCACCTCCTCCCTAGAGTATATTAGCAGCACCTCGTTGAGAGACTCAATACGCCAAGGGACCAGACTGTAGGAAAAAACAGAACTCTGACCTGCAACCTGCAGCAACCCGCCTGGAACCCAAACCACAAGCAATGCAGCAATAGGCCCTACATCAGGACTTGGTCTACAAGTGCCAGCTTATCTCTAATATGTACCCCTGTCCTCCATCTAGGGCCGACAGGAAAAGCCGAATATGCTCCCGTACCCAATCATGTAGGATGTTCCGCTTCTTTCATTTAACCTGCCTCCAGTTTTTCCAAGCCAATCAGCTCCTAACTCAGCATATTTGCGTCTTCCCTCTTTTCCACTATAAAACTTCCCCTTTTTGCCTTTGAGTCTCTGCCACACACACGTGATGGTGGCCAACTCCCTTGGCCATGAAGGGAATGAAGAGCCTTTGCTTGTTCTCTTTTGGGTGGTCTTCATGTATTTCTACATCACACAGAATCAGCTCAGATAGTGTAAAAATGATTTTAGGGCAGTTAGAGATTTTAGGCTACATATGATATACAAAGAGCTAATTGTGGTCAAAAGAAAATTCAGAAGACTTTACTTGATATGAACATTTTAGGGAGCAAAACCCAAACTGTGAACAAGGAGACTTCAAAACTGAAAGTCTTGGGCTCTCAGCAGTTACCACTCAGTTTATAAAGCCTGTGAAGGGGTGGCAGAATAAGCCACCCCAAAATATACCACTTTGGAATACTGAGCTGTGGGACTTAAAAAACGGCTGTTTAAAAAAGAAGCAACAGTGGAACTTCCTGGCAGTCCAGTGGTTAGGACTCGGGGCTTTCACTGCCGGGGCCTGGGTTCCAACCCTAGTTGGGGAACTAAGATCCTGAAAGCTATGTGGACTCACTCATGCTAAGCCCCATGTCAGCAAACCAACACTTAATACTTAACCTAACTGCCATTTCAGCCTCTTCCAGGAATAGAACCTCCCTCCGCTTTCCCTATGAAGATAGTATTTAGGCCTGAATTCTATGCCATCTCAGGGGTTAGTCATTTTTCCTTGGGTATGTCCCATGTTTACATGAGGTATACATGTTAAGAAACTTGTTTACTTTCATCTTTTATTGCGGGAGTCTCAACTACGTACTCAGAAGGGTAGAGAGAAAATTATTTTCCTCCCGTACACATGAATGAGGAAGTACATTGTTTTCTATTGGGACTGGTTACTAGAAACTGACATTCCTTTTAGAAGAGTAGCACCGGACAAGTTTACTTGTTTGTAGCTGATTGGCTAGGAAGCTGCAAGGTCACCCTGATATGAAGAAAGCTTGTTTCCGTTAAGGACAGAGCCAGCATTTGGGGGAAAGTAGGACAGCTTTTAAGTTTTGGTTCCGCAGCTATGGGTGGTTGGCCAGGGGACATACCCAAACTGTGGCCTCCGCTTTGCTTCTTTTTTAATATAGTAAATTCGGTGTTGTTTCTCTCAGGGAATACACAAATGATGGGATACCGAGGATCTTCATTTTTTAATTGTGCTTCTCTGGCTACCGGCGAACCTTGCTTTATGTAAGTACATCTTTAAGAAAGTCCCTCACACACCGTTCACGTTCCCTAAAAACACTGCTCCTAAGCGCTCCTGCCTCTTAAGCAAGAAGGCACCCCCCAGACGGTCCTGATCAGGGGAAGGGACCTCAACTCTTTCATTATCTAAACTAGATTATCTTCTGTGAGCATTGTGCATTTAGAAGTCAGAACCCATAATCCAATTTGTTAATCTATAACAATACAGTGCCCTGAAGATCGGGGTGGGATTGGGGGGGAGGATACGGGGGGGGAGGGGGGGTCTCTCCAGCCCTCACACCTTCTATGGCGGGGCCACCGAGGCTTCCCCGCGGCACCCAATCCTCCCATCACACTAGCTCCTTTCTCCCCAAACCTCGCGGCCTCCGACTCCAGCCGCGTCGCCTCCTCCAGGAAGTCCTCAGGATGCACCTGCGGCTGCCATGGGGGCTGCGATCCCCTCTCGAGGTGCTGGGCTGGACCCGGAATCAGGTCCAAGCTTCTCAGCTAAACCGCACCTGAGGGCGCGACGCGGAAGGTCCCTGTGCCTGTCAGCCGAATCACTGGCGCACGCCAAGCAGAGCGTCCCCACCCGAGTACCTTCTAGGAACGGCGGAGGCTTCGCAACTCTCTGATAGGGGGTAACGGGTGGGGCGGGGGTGGGGGGAGTGTGCGAGTAAGGGGGCGGGGCACTCATGTCTCTCGCAACCTCCGCTCCTGGCCGGAGCCAATCAACTGCCGCAGAGGGCGTTGACTAGGCCACGTGACTTCCAGGCCCCGCCCCAGCCCGTTCCAGCCTACCCTGGAGGTCTGGCGGCTAGGGGCTTTAAAAATGCTAATACCAAGTCCTTCCCCTTCGCGCCAGATTGTAGCAAAATCTCTAGGAGTGAGCCCTCGTGCAGTTGGGTATTTTTAAAAGCTCCTCCTGGTAGTCTAATGTAGAGTGACCAACTTTTTAGAGAGCCGACCCTGGACACAGCCCTACCAGGCAAAAAAAATATGTTAGTATAATGAATTATAATACACATATGTTATTAAGATAAAAACATAAAAATAGATACTTATCTGAAATTATGTTATTCAGAATTGTTTACTTTTCTGTGACATGAATGCTGTTATTTAAAGCAACAGAGGACTTAGTGACAATTAATTGTAATTGATAGTAGGACTAATTAATCTTTTATATGATTCCATATGTTTAGTAAAGAAGTAAGAGAGACTGCAGATTAAAAAAAAAAAGCCTTCTGAGGTATTGTGTGAAATCTCCGTTTAAGTCCTGATTTCCACGGGATATACATATATATATCTCCAGTATCATACTAGTTGTTTGACCTAGGACAAATTACTTAGCTCCTCTGTACCTTATTTTCCATAGATGTAAAATGAGGATACCAGTACTATGAATTTCATAGAGTTATGAGTATTAAATGAGTTAATATGTGTGAAGTGCTTAAAACAATGCCTGGCACAGTAAATGTTCCTTAAGTATTAGAGTGAAAACCTTCAGTTTTCCAAACATCTTTAGATGAATACAGACATTCATTGACTCAGTGTTGTAGCAGTTTGAACTTCCATAGGAGAATTCAAAAAATCAGGAAATACAGTGAAATTTTTAAATTCGATTAATGTTTATTGAGTGCCTAGAATGTGCCAGGCACTGTTAGATTTTAAATATTACACATTTAAATGTTACTCAAAGCACTTAAGGCTTGGTCCAGGCAAAAAGCTGCTGAACTCAGACAGAAAAATGCTCACACAGTTGAGCTTTTGACAATCATGCTGTGCTAAGTTGACGACCTTGGAGACCTGGGGGCCTCAAACTCAGGGATAGTTTCCCTATCAAAATATTTACTGATATCTGAAGCTACATGGAATAGAAGGCTAAAGAGCTATACTAGAACATTGGACAAGGAAGAGAGGAATATTCCAGTCTCCCAGTGTTTATGAGATAAAGACCACTATGGAGAGGAGATCAATAATTGTAAGTCTTATAAGCAATAGTTCCTATTGCTACTCTTTAAGCTTGCTGATCCTTTCAGATATTGGTGCTTTTTTAAATCTCTACAAGTTCCATTTATTTCTTTTTATTATGTTGTATTTTTCTGTTCATTATGTTTATGCTTTATTTTAAATCCTTGAGCAGCATATCCATAATAATTATTTTAAGGTCTTTGTCTCCAAACCCCATAAGTTCTGTTCTTTCTGAATCTGTTTCTACTGACTGATTATTTTCCTGGTTTTGGATTACATTTTCCTGCTTCTTTACATATCTATTAATTTTTGATTGGATGCTAGACATTATGAAGTTTACATTGCATGTTAGAGTTTGTTGTCTCCCTTTAAAAATCATTAGAACCATACAGTCCAGAAATTCCACCTCTGGGTAAGTTCCACAAAGAATTGAAAGCAGCAACTCCAACAGATATTTGTACACCCATGTTCATCGTAGCATTATTCACAGTAACCAAAAGATGAAAACAAGTGACCTGGACAGATGAAAGAATAAACAAATGGTGGTCTACAGACAATAGAGTATTATTCAGTGTTAAATAGGAAGGAAATTCTGACACCTGCTTCAACATGGATGCACCTTGGGGACGTTATGCTAAATGAAATAGGCCAGACATAAAAGGACAAATATTGTATGATTCCACTTATATGAGGTACCTAGAATAGTCAAATTCATAGAGACAGAAAGTGGAAAGGCGGTTGCCAGGGACTGAGTGGAGAGCTGGTGTTTAATGGGTGCAGAGATTCAGTTTGTGAAGATGAAGAAAGTTCTGGAGATGGACTGTGTTGGTGGTTGCACAACAATGTGAACGCTCTTAATGCCACTGAACTGTACACTTAAAAATTATTAAAAAGGTAAATTTCATTTTTTTTTGCGGTACGCGGGCCTCTCACTGCTGTGGCCTCTCCCGTTGCAGAGCACAGGCTCCGGACGCGCAGGCTCAGCGGCCATGGCTCACGGGCCCAGCCGCTCCGCGGCATGTGGGATCTTCCCGGACCAGGGCACGAACCCGTGTCTCCTGCATCCGCAGGCAGACTCTCAACCACTGCGCCATCAGGGAAGCCCGGTAAATTTCATTTTACATGTATTATTCCCCCTGGCCAACAGTTCAAATACTTTTATATCACCTGGATTCTTTCAAGGCTTATTTTGAAGCTTTGTATGGGTGTATCACCACCTGGAAGAGTGTGATCTTGGCTTGAAAGCTTGAGCTAATCTTGAAGTACTCCAGGCCTGGTTCAGTCCTTTTATTAAGGCATTATCCTTGTAGGATCTCTACTGGCTGCCTCAGGTGTTCAGTGAGGATTCCATTATAGCTGGCCAGGACATGAACGTCTCCTAGCTCTGTGTGAGCTCGGGGAATTACTCAGCTTACAGCTTCCTACTTGTTCTTTGCCTGGCTTGATTCTGCCAGGAACAAACTCAGGAGGACCCGTTATGGAGATTTCTAGAGCTTTTTCTCTGTGCAGCTTCTGGCTTTCTAGGCTTCTGCTACCCAAATCCCAGCTCCCTCTGCCTCCTTGAACTCAAATCTCTGTGTCCTCATCTGAGAGCCTGCTGTGGTCTGTTTGGGTGCCTCCTCCCCTGCACTGGGGCCTGGAAAGTGCCTCCAGTTAGAAAGTCAGGACCATATAGGCCTCACCTGATGTATTTCCTTTTTCCCAGGGATCACGGGTCTGCCCTGCCCGTTGTCCAAGGTCTGAGAACATTTTGTCATATATTCTGTCTAGTTTGATAGTTTTTACAGTGAATCCAATAAGTCAGTCCAGTCCTAGAAACTGCATCACGGCCAGAAGAGGAAACTCAGTATAGTTTTAATGTGTGTTTCTTTTAATATGAGTGCACTCGAAGTTTGGGGCTTCTCATTGTCGTGGCTTCTCTTGTTGAAGAGCACGGGCTCTAGGCGCGCGGGCTTCAGTAGTTGTGGCTCACGGGCTCTAGAGCGCAAGCTCAGTAGCTGTGGCGCATGGGCTTGGTTGCTCCGCGGCATGTGGGATCTTCCCAGGTTAGGGTACGAACCTAGTCCCCTGCACTGGCAGGCGGACTCCTAAACTTGCACCCCCAGGGAAGCCCTCTCATCCTTTAAGAATGGGAGTTTTTAATTACAGTTATTCTGTCCCTGTTCCACTGTTGTAAATTGAGTATGTGCTAGGGGTAAGGAAAGGGGAGCAGATAACCTGTTTATTAGTTCATAGTTTGTTGGACCCAAAGGAATCCCATCCAGACCTGCCGGAGATGACTGTCCATCATCCAGAGATCCTGGACTTTGTGCCGAATGTAGGAATTGGATTGGACTCTGGGTTCTCTCTTGGGGAAGAAGTAAACCTATTTCATGCATGGGACAGATGGGAAGAACTGTGGCAGAGAATACTAGATTTCTCTAACGCATTCTCCCTTCTTTCATGTATCCAGCTTTATTACATTTCTCAGCCTCCCTTGCAGTTAAATGTGGTCCTATGATTAAGTTCCCTCCAAAGGAAGGTAAGCAGAAGTTTGTATGCATCTCACAGTTCTAGCCCATAAAACCTTCCACGAACATTTCTCCATGGCCAGAGTGACTTTGAAAACCATATGTTGAAGATGACAGAGCTAGTGTCAGTCTGGGTCCCTGAATGACTGCATTTGAATACAGAAAACTTCTATTTTGTTTGGGCCATTACATGTTGGGCCTATGGTAGCACTTTAGCCTCCTCTGACTAGTACATTTGGTCCTTCCTATTATGACACAAAACCCCAAAGTCATAAAGGAAAAGATTGACATAGTTCACTATATAAAAATGTAAGACTTCTCTATGGGCAAAGTAAGATAAACAAAGTTAAAATAGACATGAAGAAAATGTTTGCACAAGTACTATTTACAACAGCCAGGACAGCCAACCTAAATGTCCATAGACAGATGAATAGATAAAGAAGATGTGGTACATATAGACAATGGATTACAACTCAGCCATAAAAAAGAATGAAATAATGCCATTTGCAGCAACACGGATGGATCTAGAGATTATCATACTAAGTGAAGTGAGCCAGAGAAAGGTAAATATCATATGATAACGCTTATATGTAGAATCTAAAAAATGATATAAATGAACTTATATACAAAACAGAAATAAACACATAGACATAGAAAACACACTTATAGTTACCAAAGGGGAAAGGGAGGGAGGAATAAATTAGGAGTTGGGGATTAACATATACACACTACTATATATAAAACTGGTAAACAACAAGAACCTACCGTATAGCACAGGGGACTATACTCAATATTTTGTAATAACCTATAAGGGAAAAGAATCTGAAAAACGAATGTGTGTATATACACACACACACATGCACACACACACACACACACACACATATATATAAACTGAATCACTTTGCTGTACACCTGAAACTAACACAACATTGTAAATCAACTATACTTCAGTTAAAGAAAATGTTTGCACAATATTTAGTAGGCAAGAGATTAAGATCTATTCTAAAGAGGGAGCTCATACACATTAATAAGAAAAAGATTAAAAATGGAAAAAGGATATGAACTAATAATTCATACAAAATGCAAATGGGTCATATACATATAAAATTGTTCACTCTCAGGACTTCCCTGGTGGCGCAGTGGTTAAGAATCCGCCTGCCAATGCAGGGGACACAGGTTCGAGCCCTGGTCTGGGAAGATCCCATATGCCGCAGAGCAAGTAAGCCTGTGCGCCACAACTACTGAGCCTGCGCTCTAGAGCCCGCGAGCCACAACTACTGAGCCTGCACGCCACATCTACTGAAGCCCACACGCCTAGAGCCCGTGCTCCACAGCAGGAGAAGCCTTGCAATGGGGAGCCCGCACACTGCAACAAAGAGTAGCCCCCCTCGCTGCAACTAGAGAAAAGCCTGTGCCCAGCAACGAAGACCCAGTGCAGCCATAAATAAATAAATCTATTTTTAAAAAAGTTCACTCTCACTAGTAATCAGAAAAATATAAATTTTCTTAAAGCAAAAGAAATATATTAATACCTTTCTTTTAGTTATTTTTGACTAGAATAGTAGTTTTAGAGTGCACAAAGTGACAATCTGGTTTTCCCTTGTCAATTAATCTTTAAAATTTTCCCTAAAGGCAAAATGAGCTGGAAAGGGGGAAAAAAACCCTCAGAACCAGCTTTAGATAAACAGCCATACAATTAAGATGCCAGCACCTATTAAACCCTAAAATACAGAAATGACAAAGGGTGGTATATGTCCCGTATTAAGCAAAATGGTCTCTTTCAGACAGACAAAAACTCTCGTGATAGTTTCTTCCCTTTTTGTTTAAGGCACTTCTCAAATGAACACCCTTGTTCACGTCAAGTTCCCTGAAAGTGGCCATTGTGATTTCAAATTGTCCCTGGTGAAAAACTGTGCTGGTGAGCTATACATACTTCTTAATTTACAGTGAGAAAACATGAAGAAAGCAGGTATTTGACTAAGAAGGAGCAAGATTTTAGATAGAAAAGACCCCACAAAAACTGCCATGGTCCACAGGATGGTGCTTGTACAAACCTGGTACTTGGCTAAAGGCCAATTTTCACTAACAGGAGCCAAACAGATCCTGATTCTGGGCAAAGTAAGCCTCAAGGACACAGAGATAAGTCTTGGTCTCTCTTGTCCCCATCTTGGTCAATTTGGATTCTATTTCACAGAGCCTACACTGCTCCCGGACTTTACCACCAATTCCCAACACTTCCTCTCTATTGAAATGGGCAAACTCCTGGTTTCAGCTGCTGTTCTCAATATAGCTCACTGAAATATTGCAGGAATACCTGTTGACTATTTGCAGTTCTGTAATCTGTCAGATGCTTGTTGCTTCTGCTTCCTTTTACAGAATGGCTTGAGTCCATGCTAGTTTTGTAACTGTTGGTGATTCCACCACCTGGGTTTGTTGTAGATGTCCGTGGGTTTCAGCTTTGCAATCCTAGTTGCTCTGTTGTTTTTTTTTTCAGTTATACATACATCTATCTATCTACACATATTCTTTTTCAGACTCTTTTCCATTATTGTAGGATACTACAAGATATTGAGTATAGTTGCCTGTGCGATACAGTAGGTCCTTGTTGTTTACCTATTTTATACATAGTAGTCTGTATCTGTTAATCTGAAACTTTTGATTTATCTCTCCCCTGCCCCCACCACCATCCCCTTTTGGTAAGTTTGTTTTTGTGTCTGTGAGTCTATTTCTGTTTTGTAAATAAGTTCATTTATATCATTTTTTAAGATTCTACATATACGTGATATCATATGATACTTGTCTTTGGTTTACTCCACTTAATACGGTAATCTCTAGGTCCCTCCATGTTGCTGCAAATGGCATAATTTCATTCTTTTTTATGGGTAATCATTCCAGTGACTGTAACTACCACACCTTCTTTATCCATTCATCTGTCGATGGACACTGGGTTGCTTCCATGTCTTGGCTATTGTAAATAGTGCTGCTGTGAACATTGGGGTACACGTATAGTTTTGAATTAGAGTTTTCTCCAGATACATGCCCAGGAGTGGGATTGCGGGATCATATGGTGCTCTGCGTGTTTTTTAGGAGGGATTTGGGGAGATACAAAAGCTATAGCACTATCGTCACTACCTTCTCTTGTGTCCTTTCTTGAGAGCAAGGGAAACCTTCACAAAGATATCCTGATAGACTGCCCCACATATATCCTTCGCTAGAATTATAACACGTGCCCATGCATAAATAAACCCAGGGACGAGGATGGTGTTAGACCATGATCAGCATCAAGATTCACTTCCTGGAATTAGAACAGACAGAAATTCCCTGGTGGTCCCATGGTTAGAACTCCGTGCTTCCACTGCAGGGGACCTGGGTTCGATCCCAGGTCGGGGAACTAAGATCCCCCAAGCCGCGTGGTGTGGCAAAAAACAAACAAAAGAAAAGAAAACAGACAAGGAAGAGCACATAGGCACATAAATGGTGAGAAACTGAATCTGAATGGGGCTCTGCCTGAAAGAAGCAAGGCAGCAGCAGTGGACAAGGCGACAGATTTGAGTATAAAACTAAGAGTGTTGAGAGCACCATTTTTCCAAATTGACAGCAATTCATAGAAATATATTTTACATCATTACTCTGCATACACATACACACATATTCATGTGACAAACAAGTTTCACGAGACAATACTTACTATACAAGAAAATGAAACCTAGTAAATCCCAACCATAATTTTATTAATATTTATATACAAAAAGTGCGTAAGAACGTACAAAAACGAAATTTCCTAACAATTGTTACGATTAATGTGATGGGTGTGCTTGTCTGTTCATGAGTTCGTTCCAGTCAGGCACACATGAAGATAAGGCAACACGCATGTCAGGTGCACTGTTGAGCTGATTTCTTTTCTTTGTTTTCAATCGTGTCAAGATCGAAAATCCTAGTTCACACAAATAGGTAGATGTGAATGGTAATGATAGCGATATACTCTTTCTACTTAGCAGTGGAAATTCATCTTTCATCTTAATCCAAAATGCTGATAAACTTAATGTCCTGTAATAATTCCTCAGTGTGAATGACGAACTGAGCTGCAGTAATTCATTCTCTTCTTTAGGCACCAAGTGTAACTCAATTATTGATTCTGGGGTTTGATAAGCAAATAGATCTTTCATCCAAACAGCTTCCTTTAACAATGCAAATTTCTCTTCTGGAAAGTAACGATTGAAGGTTTGAGACAAAGAAGTGAGATGTACTAATATCTCTAATTTTATTTCTCTTAAGCAGTCTTCATGAATAACGTTCTCTTCAATGTGTTGCAACAGCGTTGGGAACATGTAGTAGCTGGGGCGATTACTTTTAAGTCTTACCTGCCATAACAATAATGCCTTTTGGAATCCTTGAACGTGTTCAAGATATTGAAATATATCATTGTTTTTCCCTTGTAGCTTCGAATTTAATTCATTTAAAATGCCAAAAATGTCACTTAAATACGCCAATTTTGTTACCCAAATGTCATCTTCAAAAATATTTGCCAAATGCGATTGCTTTTCAATGAGAAAAATGTAAATCTCATTCCTGAGTTTGTATACTCTGCTCAATACTTTTCCTTGAGACAACCAACGAACTTCTGTATGAAACAATAAGTGGGTATAGCTCACTCCAATCTCTGAACACAATATTTCAAGAAGTCGGCTATTCGATGAGCTTCCTTTAATAAAATTAACAATTTTCACTGCATGTTTCAATACATCCATTAGGCTCGGTGGAATTTCTTTGGATACCAAAGCTTCTCGGTGAATAAAACAATGATTCCAAAGACAGTTGTTATGGGTGGCTTCTAACAATTTTTCAATAACTCTGCTATGTTTCCCAGTCATATTTGCTGCTCCATCACTTGAAATTCCTTTACAATTTTTCCAGCTTAATTTATGTTGACCAACAATGCACTTTTCTAATTCAGTGAATAAATCCAATCCAGTTATATGTGAATTTAAATTTAAACAACACAACAGATCTTCTATAAAATCATCTTGCCACACATACCTGACACATACCAAGAGTGTGGGACAACTTGCAATATCAGTGCTATCATCAAGTTGGATTGCAAAATCTATACCAGAGTGTAGTCGTGTCATAAGCATTGCTTCTAAATGTTTTGCAATAGTACAGATTCGACGAGATATTGTATTATCGCTAAGAGGTATAGTTCTTATCAGCTGATTTATCATCAAAGATGGTACGTACCATATCCATACATGCCGGGAGAATAATTTTTTCAGCAGCCGTGTGAGCCATTTTCTCTTTTGCCACTCGATACGCCACTAAATATGATGATATTAAGGCTCTCTCATTCATAGTTGTGGAACGACTGAGAAATTGGGGTGATAACTCTAGGCTATTTCTTTCTGTTTGAAAACGGTCTTCCTCATCTTCTTCCTCTTCCTCCTCCGCTTTCACTATCACTGCGCCTTCCATCTCCTGGGTAGCCCGGGGAGACAAATCGGTAGCACTGCCTGATTCAGCAGTCATTGTTCAGGTTCAAAGAACTGGCTCACTTGATCCAAACAGGGTCTGTCTGCAGGACTTTCCTTTTTGTCCTAGATGTTTTATGAGATCAGTTTTTGCTGTCCTGCAGGGTGGAAAAATTTAATAGCAGTATTAAAAGGTTAACACAGTGTTGCTATGCTGCTTATACCTCATCCATGAAGATAAGTCACTAAATCCAATGATGTGACATAGTAAATGCTGAGTAACTGCCATTCATGTTAGCTGTGTCCCAGGCAGATTCGGTACATTGCATACACAGCTCATTTAAGTCTCATGGAAGCCTAATGAAGTACACAATTATTATTCCTATTTTAAAAGCTGAGAAAGATTAAATAATGTATCTAACAACATAGTGTAGTGGATCCAGTACTCAAACCCAAGTCTGAAGTCCAGGGTCCTAACTATGCTGCTACACTGCCATCTAGATACTCTTAAAAAGTGATCACCAAATTACGGTGTACCAGACCATCCATTGGGGCACAGGGGAAAACAATTAAGACTTGTATTTATTTATTTATTTATTTTTGTGGTACGCGGGCCTCTCACTGTTGCGGAGCACAGGCTCCGGACACGCAGGCTCAGCCACTCCGTGGCATGTGGGATTTTCCCAGACCGGGGCACGAACCCGTGTCCCCTGCATCGGTAGGCAGACTCTCAACCACTGCGCCACCAGGGAAGCCCTTGTATTTATTTTTTAAAAACACTGAAACCCATTTAAGCTTTCCTGATAGCCATCTTATAGCATTTATATTCTGTCATCATTTGTGTTGCCGTTCTTATTTTCATCTTCCAACTATTTTATTTTCTTTGCTCATTTCCCTTCATTTTTAGTGATATATTGTCTGAAAATCTCATTCTTTCTCAGGTATTTTAAGATCAAGGAAAAGGAATCTTGGTTTTTGACATCTCATCAAAGATTTAAAGGTGGGGTATGGGGAATAACACGTTCCTAGAGGCCTTCCCTACCACTGGCAGTATGAATCAAAATGAAGTGACTCCAAGGCAGTGAAACTCAAAGACACGGGGCTGAGGTCAGGACACGGACAGGCACTTCTGGAGTGTTTTCCTGCTCATGTTCTAGGCAAGTAGCAGCAGGAAGACTGGGTTTTATTTTGCATTTCTCGAATGATTCCAGCACTCAATCATCACTTGACCTTAAGCTCACTAGCGGTCTCCAGTTTGGTATGCAATATTTTGATAGTTCTTACCCTGAAATTTAATTTTTAATGCTTTCATGCCTTATTTCAACTAGACTACTCCTCAAGAATAAAGACTGTCATTTACTCTGTGGCCCTTAAGTCACATGACGTAGTTCGTTGCAACCAGGAGATATTTTAAAAAACATTTGTTTGAATGAATGCAATGTCAACATTTTTTGCCCATTTGGAGGAAGTTCAACAAATTCATTATAGGCCGGGTATTTCAATACTTGGAAGGGCATGTCATTTAGAAATTAAGAGATGCTACTCTATTGCAACCGTCAGGTTACTAATGAAGCATCTGAGTAAGATGGGAGGAATACTATAGCAGCACAGGTTTAAAATACATAAGTAAATAATGTGCCCATGGGTAAGTTACCTACGTCTCCCATTACACTATGTAACCAACCTATTTCTCCAGCAAATAGTAAGGAGGTTTCATTGATCTGCTTACAAGGTATTCTCCACAACTTATTTATTGATTGCAAATGATCTGTGTAACACAGTCCTGTATAAGTGTTTTCTTTGGTCCTCTGCCACTTAACAGCCTCTCTCAATAATGACAGCGTCTTTGTGTATACTGGTGGCACTTCAGGAAATGGAGATGGGGCATTAAGTTTGGCCTAGCTGCATTTTTCAGTTAATTTCCCTCTATCAGTGAAGGTCCAAGTTGGAAGGGCCCTCTGAGATATGCAGTCTAGTTTACCTTACTTAGGATAAATTTGAGACTTAGCGTTTTGTCTAAGAGCATCCTGCTAATCGGTGGCAGAGAGGGTGCCAGTGACCAATGGGCAAGTGGCCCAGCGATCTGCTCTTGCCGCCGCACCGCGGCAGACGCCCCTCACTACTCAGCCCTCTGAGTCAAGCACAGTTGGCTCCCACAACTGAAAAATTCACCTGGTGTCTCAAATTACTCCTGTAAAAAAGCTCTCAGGAAGCTCGGAAACTGAAAAGAAGAGGGTGAAGTGCACGTAACCTTTTCCTCCTGCATTCAACTCACTTTATTCACTAAGCTTCAAACATTCTTTAATCACTGCCATTAATGGTGGTGAATTTGGGGGTGAGCGGATGATCTGCAAACACTTATGAGTCTTAAACTTCTTCACTAAAAAAATCAAAAACAAAACCGTGGAGCTTGGTAGCCTCTAGGGTCTTTCTCATTTTACACCTTGAGGTCCCTAGGAACCCAGGATACAAGCTTTCACCAGAAGGAAAGCAAAGGGGGATGATCGGGGAGCACAGAAATTAGACTAGGGTCATCTGGGGTGAAAACCGAGGACGAGGCGTTGTGCTGGACCCCCGTCTCACCGTGAACCCCGGAGAAGCCTGGGGTGCTGGGATAGAAAAGGGAGGTGACTCTGGGGACCAAAGGACAGTGGACTTGGACCCAGGCGCTCCGCTCGCCAGAACCCAGAGTGTCACAAAAGCCGGAAGTGCGTCAACATCTGCCTTCCGGGCCTGCGCTGCCCTTTTGGTGTGTGTGTGTGTGTGTGTGTGTGTGTGTGTGTGTGTAGGGGGGGTGCTCCTCTCTAGGAAAGCGGGAGGTCTTTGGTTCTTGTTCCCCAACTCGTGAGTCGGGCTTTGGGGATGACTTAGCTCCCCTTTTCCCGTCCGGGAAAACGGGGGTTAAGTTTCTCTCGGTACCCTCCTGCTCAGATACTTATACAATTCTCCTACTTTTTCTTATTGATGGCAGTAATCGTAATAATTCTAGTTATTATCAAACAATAAGGTGATTGTGTGTCTGTGGCAGAGGAACTGAAACAAAAATGTAGACAGTAGAGCAAAGTGAAGTCAAGGATGGATGATTTCACGAAACCAAAGTGGTTGCTTCTCCGGGGACCCTGATTGCGTATTGCCACTTGAACGGACCTGGGTAGGAAAAATGTTGCCTGCCATACCCGTAAACTGCGTCCTTCAAGCCAGCAGTCACTGCAGCCGCCCCCAACTGTGTACCCTGAGGGGATTCAGGATGGAGAAGAGCAGGGTACTGGCCCCAGACAGCTGAGGTGCATGTCAAAGGAATGATTTCAGTGAGCCCAGACTCTTGCATCTTCCCATATATAGAAAAGCTCTAAAATCATTAACTTGAAATGTCTGGTTTTCTTTAATTAAGAGTAATCTTTTGATGTTCTGGCTACGAGGTTTTTGCTGCAAAACTCCTACATATCCTGGCTTCTCCCTTACCTCTTCGGAGCAGCCCTTAGAGCTGAGAGGCTGTCTTCCCAGCTTAAGTCCTCAATTTTGTCTGCCAAATAAAACATAATTCTCAACTTCTAGGTTGTGCTTTTTTTTTTTCAGTCGACAGTATTTTCAAATATTTGTTCAATAGGCAACAGATATTCTTTCCAATACTAGATAGTTACAAGATTCTGAGCTTGGCTAATGTTTCCAGGGAGTTTTGAGTGTGATAGTAATGGAATTACTATAGTAATTCGAATTTGAGGCATTTTTGCTGTCAAAATGTTATCACAGTAATTACAGCATTTGCTATTACTTCACTTTTTTTTTTTTTTTTTTTTACTTCACTTTTTATAAAAGAGTAAAAGAGACCTTGAATGATTGTGACATGGCTCTTAAGTTCCAAGACAAATTTGAGGGCAAAAATGGAAAGCCCAAAAGGAACAGCCACCTACTACAGAGGCTACCAATGACTAGGTGATATTCTGAATAATCTTCCAAGCCCTGAGTAATGTTCCATTCCCAGTGAGGTTTGACCTTGCTGTGGTTGCCATTGTTTCCTCCTTCTACTTCCCTGTGACTCTTCAGTAATCCACTTGAGTAGGTTTTTGCTCCTCTATCACTGGCTGGCTCCCTGACCTATGGTCCTCCTTGAAGACATATTCCCAGAACTTCTGCCTCCAGATTCTTCCTCCTATTTCCTTCCAGTGTTGCAAGTCATCTCTAAGAGCCATTACATTGTTGTACGTTGTGTTTTTCTTCTTTGCCTAAATCTGCCTTCTCCCCTCCCCTATCCTCCCACCCCTGTTCGTACTTTAAAGCGCCTAAAGGATCCAGGAAGGTAGGTTGTTGAGTGCAGCCAACTGGATATGTTTTTGTATTTATGTATTGTGTGTCGAAGGGACTGTAGGAAGCCTTTGTAATAACTCCATTCCTTGCCTGCTGATATAATGGCACAAGGAACTGAAGTGGCCTGGTGGCATTTTCAGTTTCCAGTTCAGTGGAACACTCAAGGTATCTCCTAGAAGAAATGCTCTTCTTGAGAATCAGGATCATACCCAACAGACTCTAGACTGGGGAGACAGGAAGCACAAATTCCACACATAGGTTGCTGGTTATGATGGTTAATAGGGGCCACTCCTGTTTTGACTCCTTGGTTCCTGTATCCATGTAGTCTTTCTGTTGGAGACACAATACCATATATATGTTATTGGTTCAATGCATATACTGTATCTTGGAGGACAGCTCCCCAGCTTCACAAAATGCTGTATCTTGTTATCAGCAATTTAGCTGAGTCTTCAACGTGCCATTCCACAGTTCCATCGTGCTAGTTGTTTCTGGCTGATGAGTAAACGCTGTGAATTCTGTGGTTACAAGCTCATTGTCACACCTCCTTGACTATAAAATGGGTTCCTTGGTTTAAGGTATATCCAGTGGATAAGGCATCCTATAAGCCCTCAGATGACGGTGTGGATGGAGGCAAAGCAGTCAGGGAAGACAAACCCATATTCAGAGCATGTATCGATTCTGGTGTGATAGTTCCCTTCTTTTGTATCTATCCATGCCTAGTGCAGTGGTGGGCATGTGGGAAGGAGTAGTGAAGTGTTCAACCCCTTGGGAATAGTGGCTCCTACATTTTCTTTAAAGCAATATAGTGTAAGTTAAAAATCATAGATTTTGTGAGTTCGTTGTTTCCACTTGCATCATCTGAATAACGGTTGAAAGAAAATTGTGCTCAAGAGCAAAACAGTAGCTACTGTTTCTTACCATCCTTTGTTAGGGATTGGTGCCTATTGGTGGGACATGGACTCTTAAATGGGTGCCTCCTGAGGACCTCTCGCTGGAGAAAACTGCCCGAGTCGGGCAAAACTTAGACAGAGATGCACCACTGTCATAGTTTGTTCACCTCTGCTGTAGGAATGCAACACTCTGCTGAGAGCTACAGCCTGTGGGGAAATGGCAACTCAGGAAAGAACCTCAAACTTATAGCTATCCTAGAACATTAGAAGAGCTTGAAATGGTGCCCAATTCTTGAGCTTGTTTTACAGAACAGCAGGTAAAGGAACAACTTGTTTAAAAAACCCTCTGCTGGGCTCCTCTGGTGGCACAGTGGTTGAGAGTCTGCCTGCTGATTCAGGGGATGCGGGTTTGTGCCCCGGTCCGGGAAGATCCCACATGCTGCGGAGCGGCTGGGCCCGTAAGCCATGGCCGCTGAGGCTGCGCATCCGGAGCCTGTGCTCCGCAACGGGTGAGGCCACAACAGTGAGAGGCCCGCGTGCCGCAAAAAAAATAAAATAATAAAATAAAATAAAAAACCCTCTGCCTTCACTGAACAAGCTCGCTTAAATTATTTTTTTCAAGTTACACACCCTCCAAGCTTCATGTAGCCTAGATAATATACCACGAGATTCCTCAACTACCCCTATAGATAACACCTCTGTCATATGAGTGGCTATAGTAACAGGGACTAAAGCTGTTTTTCAGAAACTTGGAGTCAGCTCTTGTCCAGTTCAAGCTGGCTAAGACTGGTTGGGACCACTGATCCTAAAACTCAGCCTGTGCAGGTGTCTGACGAATGAACTTTTGACATCAGAGGGCCAAAAACTCGAAGCTCAGATCATGCTAAGTGCCTGCAATTTTGAACATGCATCCCATTAAGAAGCCTGTAACTCAGATATGCCTTTGCAGAACACTGATTACCTCACCTTTCCCCAACTTCCTATCACCTTACCCCACACTTAAGACCAACCTGCTTTATCCAATAAAAATCTCAAGCCCCTCACCTTCAGGGAGGTGGATCTGAGATTTGTTCTCCTATCTCCTCACTTGGCTTCCGTGTTAATAAACTCTGCTGCAAACCTCAGTCTCTCAGTGTTTGGCTTGCTGCCCATTGGGCAAACGAACCTGGTTCATAACAAGTTGTTAATGACAAGCAGGAAGTAATGTGTCATCTGTTGTCCCAGGGATTGCAACAGGAACAATGGACATCACCAGGAGGTATAGTTCTGTTCAACACAAAAAAAAACTTCCTAATTGGAGCTGTCCAACAAGCAATTGACCAAGCAGTGCATTTTTTTTTAAGCAGTGCATTTCCTATCCGTGTTGCTGACTTCATTGTGACAGAGATACTATAGACTAGAGAGATTGTGTCATAGTAGGAAGTTGCTGTAGATTTATGAGATACTCAAGGAGAGAAAGGGAAGGCATATCAGAATCTCCCAGAGGCTCATGTAATTTGAAAAAGCATGGAGAATGTCACACTTGATTTTTCTTATATTTAACTGTAAATGTCAAATATCATTAAAGGGTAAATATCTGATTTGTGAGCTTAAACAAAGGAGTAGTACCTAAAGTCCCTTCCAAATCACTGTTTTGATTCTTTAGTCGACTTGCCAGTCCCTGGCGGACCTAGTCCCACCACAAGACATCACATTCTCTAAGGATGCAGGAGGTCCTAATGCCCTAGGGGCTTCTGTGCTAGCCCTGGGCCTGCCTGTCCACGTGCACCGTGCTTTACCCATCCCTCCTTCTGCAGAGTCCCGTCTTTCCACCAGGAACACAGCTCTTTCCCAGTCTCTCTTCCACTCCAACTTGCTCAATGCCCCCACCTTCCCCCAAGAACCGTATTATGTTTCGATCCTGTGATTTTCTGAGGTTCTCATATAACCGAAGCGCCTTCAACCCTGGCTGTAATCAGCGTATTTTGTACCCCTGTGCTAGTTCCCGAACGGCTGACTCATGGAGGTCGGACCACTAGGTTGGACATTTCGTCTTCATCCCCGACACGCACCCCCGCGGAAGAGCCACCACCCCGCGGGGAGTCTCGAAGGTTGGCTGCAGCCAGGGAAGGGAAGGCGGGGCCGCCTTCCCAAGTCCGGGGCTGTCGCGGTCACTACCGATGTACTGGCTACAGAGCGGCCAGCGGGGGTCAGCAGGGAGGGTGAGACCAGCAGAAGGACGTGGATGGAAAAGCCTCACAAACAAGCCTTAGCGACTTGCACCCGCTTATCCGGGTCCCGCGTCCGGGGCCCTCATCCGGGGCCCTCATCCGGGGCCCGCCCTGCCCTCAGCCATCGGACTCCGCCTCCGGAAGTACCACAGAGAAGCGCCGGCCTCCGAGCAGCCTAGAGCGACCCCCGGAAGGCTGTGGTGGCCCCGTGAGCCAGGGTGTCCGCTACCGGACGGCCGACCGGCCCGCCCCTCCGCTTGGTGAGTCCCCGGAAGGCGTTCTGGGGTCGCGGTGGGTTGGCCGCTTGTTTAGCCTCCCGGGGAGGAGGACTCTCCCGTCCCCGGCTGACTGCGGTTCCCGTCCCCAGGGGCGCGCGGGGCCGGGGTGCGAGGGCCCGTGTCTCTTCAGTCAGGGTTCGCCCCGACACCCCGCGGACGGAGGGCCCCGCCGTCAGGACCCGGTGACCGTTCCCTGCTGTGAGCTGGGTTTCTGGGGCCCGCTTCGCCCTTTGGGGACCGTGTCTTGACCTAGCAGGGAAGTGGGAGGAGGGCAGCGCCGGGCGAGGCCTTCTGAGGGCCGGGCGCGAGGGCCCTTTCTGAGGGTGTGGAAAGGGGACGGAGCGCTGCCGCGTCCTTGGGTGTGAAGGACAACCAGTCAGACCTGTTAGAGTCGCAGCCCTTCCCTGGCTTACTGTCAGGATTGTGGGAAAGGCCTTGCCACCTAGTCTGAGTTATCGAAGGGTCTGACCCTCCAGAGTGGAACTTGGTTATCAGTTAAGGCCATTCAGTAATTCAGAGTGGGCTGCCAGTGTTTACCAAAAAATTCGTAGGGGCCTGCTTTTAAAAAATTACGAGTATCGGAACTAGTGTGTTTCTCTGGGTGCATACCCGAACCTTGAAAGAAGTTTGTAAGTGTCAAGTATTTTCAATTTACACAGAAAATTTTAGGCTATTAAATTGCGTTTCCTTGATTTAAAAAAATTCCACAAATTCTGGATTAGTGGAGTTCAAATAAACTGCATACTTGGACCATATGACTTGGTTCTTAAATATCTGAAAGTGAATAATGTCCATTTTTCTTCCTGCTGTTTACTTCAGGTGGTTAATCATCATTAACTATTTTCATTGTGTCTACAGTGTGCAGGATACTTTGCTAAGTCCTGAGAATGGAAAATGATGGGTTGTTTTAACTTGTTACAATAATTTCTCCTAATCTCAACCCCGCAGTGATGGTCATCGTCCTCCAGAACAGGGATGGAGGAAATATCGGCCCAGGAAGCAGCAGGATCTCCAAGGGTCCAGTTTCAGCCTTTGGAGACCCACTCTGAGGGTCTGTCCCCAGAGCCTCAGTTCGCGCAGGACACCGACATGGAACAGGGACTCACTGGGGGTAAGGCAGAGAGAGCACTTCCATCTGGGAGAATGGGAGTGCAGAGGGGCTCCTGGGCCTGGTATGAGAGAGGCCAGGGATTTCAGTGAGAGATTGCTCCCTAGAGGGAGGTCTTGAAGGGAGGCACAGGCGCCACTCAGTCCAGTCCTGATCTGGGCCCCTCTGTTGAGGTCAGCCTGTCCTTTAATAGGCCGAGTGGTCTTCGCTCACTCTGCTCTGGCTGTTTCTCCTTCATGCAACTTTCACTTCATCCCAGTTATCACATTCAGAATAATTTCTAAGAAATGCTGCTTTTGCCGCACCTCACCGCCCTTGCCTTGCTTTCACTTCCTCTCAGATTTAGGGCCTGTCCCTCCCCCTGTTCCCTTAACTTAGTTTCTTCCCTCCTTGACCTTTTGTGCTTTGCCAGCTGCCATTCTGTTGCAACAGCAGTGTTCGTGACTAATCTAATTTTGATCAAGAAAACAACCATCTAATTCCTTGGTTGAGCCCAATGGATACATATCACATATTGACCGTAAAATAACAATGTATACATATCACATATTGACCACAAAATTACATTTTTCTGTATTATAGAGAGAGGTTGATCTGTCTTGTACTGCCTTTGTCTTGTATGAGTTTGTATGAGATTACTTGTGCCGACTGCAGTGCCTGAAATAACTTGTGTGTCAGGAACACCAGCTGAGTGCCATGGTGCATGGAGTGCTGTGGAGCATCGTGAGAGTGTGGAAAGGATTATGAGGAAACAGATGACCACTCCTTATTCTAGAGGGCCTTACACACTGGTTGCAGAGACAGTGCCCAGTCTCAAAAGAAAGGCTTAATGGAGTTTACAGAACAGTGTCTGGGAGAGGGTCAAAAGTCTACTAAATAACTGTGGCTCTGGATGAGCCACTGCAAATCTTTATGCTTTGCTTTGCCCATTTGCAAAACAGGTAACAGTGCTTACCCTTCTGTTAGAGGTATGTCATGTCATGGAATAATGTACAATATGAGATTTCATAATAAAATCCTGTATCACGGGTCTAAGCATGTGTAAGGAGGGCATGCAGGTGCTGAGAAGGTGCAGAACATGGTCAATACCTGATAAACGTTCGTTGGTTTTGCCGTAATGTTGATGTGAGGAAGGGTCCCACTGACTCTCTCTTCCGTAAGGGAGCCCTGGGGAAGGGCTGCTCTCACTCTTGGCTCCTTTCTCCTCCCTCAGCTCCACCTGTCCCCCAGGTGCCTGCTCTTCCCCACGAGGGAAGCCCAGGAGACCAGGCAGCTGCGCTCCTAACAGCCAGGTACCAGGTGAGCTGAGGAACCCTCTGCTTTTCCTCAGGGACTATTGCTGCTGATTGAGTGTGGTCCTTTCCTCATCCCATCCATAAACCTTTCCTGAATTTTTTTTTTTTTAATAGACCCCAGGTTGGGTGCTGATCATCTTCAGAGACCTGGACTTCACAGAAACCACCTTTCCATCTCCCCAATACCACCAGCAAACACTTCCTTTATCCTTGGTGTAGTCATGGGCGCTTATTAGATGTTAAAGGGTTGTGGAACCTATTTCCTAGATTCTACTCTGTTCTCCCTCCTTTCCACCATAAATGCACCCTGCAGACCCTCTGTATCATCTCCTTCATTCTCTGGCCATGATGCTGTGGTGGCCTCCTTCCCCAGAGCAGCCAGGCTGTGTTATTTCAGGAGTTTGTGACATTCGAGGATGTGGCTGTGCACCTTACTCGAGAGGAATGGGGATGCCTGGACCCTGTTCAGAGGGCTCTCTACAGAGAAGTGATGTTAGAGAATTATGGGAACCTGGTCTCACTGGGTAAGGATTGCCTTTCTTATTATTCAGTTTACCGCTTAGGATTTCTTTACTTCCTTGTTTTTGAGTAGGTGTGAGGTCTCTGAGTGTGGCTCAGATCCCCGGTCGTAGAACCTCCGATTCCTCCTTCTTTAAGGTCGTCTCCTCTGGGAGTGGGTTTTCTTCGGAGGTTTCAGGAGGAGACATTCTACTCCTTAACCTCAGTTAATGTTTCTTGCTTTTGTGGGGCATCTGTTCCCTGTTAGAAAAGGGAAACTTGCTGGTGCTTTGCAAGTTCTCACTTTCCCTATCTTTTCCTTTTTTGTGAGAGAGACTCTAGGGCCTCTCAACCCACAACCAGACACTTTCCTTCCTGGTAATTCAGTGCCCCTGTTTCCCATTTTTCTCAGAAGAAGAAATGCCTTTTTTTTTTTTAAGATAGGCTAACGTCTTTGTTGAATAATCCCTCACCTCTTAAGATCCCTAAATTCATCTGCAAGTAGGCAGAATTTGAGAGACTTGATTTCAAGGCATGACTCACTGCGAGTACATTTCAGTGAGTCACCCAGAAGGTAATCCTGCGTAACCTCACCCGAGCTGCAGAAGTCTCAGACTTAGACCGAGTCTCTCCTTTGTCATTTGGATGGTGCAGTTGGTAGCTGAGATTAGACAACCTGTGGTGTTGTAGAGAAGGATCGGTGGGAGTTGTCGGCATCCCCCTCGGTGTGAGCATTGCTCCTCTTTCTTTTTTTGCCTGTCTCTGCTGCTCTTTTCTTTGTTATGTATGTATGTACTTAATCATACTTTTTCTTTTCTCTTTCTCCCTCTCTCTCTCTTTTTTTTTTTTTTTAACTCTTTTTTGCTTTGCCTGTGCTGGTGGCATCCAGGGTGTTGTTTTGTCTCCTTGATTACACTCAGGATTAAAGAGGTCTTCTTATCTGTGGGGAGGCAGCCTGCCCACTGGGAAGGTTTTTAGTATGTTTTCCATTCCTGGCTCTTTGATCTTCGTAGGCATACTTCTCCGCCTTCCCACCACCCGGATTCATAGTGTGAATTCCTGCCCGGCCCTGAGTCATACCCAGGCAAGTGCTTTCTCTGGAGAAACACTTGCAGTCCTTTCAGCAGGAATCTCCAGGAGATGGCCCAGGTATCGGCTTCCCATCGATAGTGCTCGTCCCTGCTCGGAAACTCCTTTTCTACGGTTATGAGATGTTACACTTGATTGATGGAGTAGATGCTTCTCAGGATGCCACCACTATGTAAAATTGCAGCTCCTCAGATGACCTTTGATAAATTTCAAAGGGCCAAGGAAGCCCTCCGTTGCAACCAGAATTTTGAACCCTGAATTCTGAGCTCAATCAGAAGCCATGGTTGGTGGTCATCGACTTGTGTTCTCAGAAACCACAAAGTTCGACTCCAGCTCTTCGGTTATGATCTTTTCATGTTATTTTAGACTGTGGAACATACACTGTGTGCCCCTCCTTTTCTATAGTGAACATGACCTGCCCCTTCTGTTGCCTAAATCTCCTGAGACCCCTGGGCCTTTCTAACGTTCTAGTCTTTTGCTTCCTTTAAATCCCTGTGGCCCCCTCCAGGGTTCTGCCTTCGTCCCGTTTATTCTTTGTGGGGCTGTACAGATTGATGGGTTTATATGACCTTTCCTGGTCAAGTGTTCCTTAGCCTTTCCTCAATGGAACGGAAAGGCTGTCTTTCCTTCAGGCTGTCAAATTGAATGTATATTCAACAACTTGTAAATTGTAAAGTGATATGTAATTGTAAATTACTGTTAATATCTAATAATTACATAATTTCCAACAGTTAACCTGTCTACTTTTTGGAGTAAAGAAACTTCTTAGTAGTTCAATCAGCCTAACAGCACAGCATACTGTTAGACTGAATTTTATCCCATTTCCTCTGTCATCTCTGCACATACACAGGACACATATGCACACTCACACATGCTGGGCACAATTATGTAAAAGAAGCCCTCCTACTCAACTTGTTTTTGTGACCAAGTCAGCAGCCTCTCCTTAGTAATTATTTTTTACAATCTTTAGGAAGTAATTTTCATATTTGGGGGTTCAGCAAACTCCACTTGAAATTGAAGTTTATACACTTAGTTAACTTAGCTTAATGTTTTGTGTTGTAAAATAAGGACTTTATAATTCAGTCTCTGATTTAGCAGCCCTGTTTTCCAGTTCATACCTTTTTCCCATGATAGTAGCTCTGAGTTGTATTTGTCACAGATATCAGAACTTTGGTCTTTTGGTTAAGTGCTTCCACTACACAATAATAAATATACAGAGTATGAACAGAGTAAAAGAATAAAAAAGTAGGTAAAAATTTTCATTACCAAATCTAAAAAGAAGCATATACTGTTGCCAGTGAGTGAATTACTGGCTTGGGGGTCATACCCAAAGGGAAGTCGTCTGTGACTTAGTGCTGGAGATTAATAAGACTGGGAAAAAAGCTTGGTTTACAACTCACATGGGGCAGTGTGGCAGGTACCCTGTTAGGTGACAGCATTAGAAAGCTGCTTCCCAGAACTCTACTGGATGGTGAGTGAGCTGATAAATCAGGAATGTTTGGCACATACCCCTTGCTTTTTGAAGTTGATGTCGTGAGGGCAAAAATGATTTTGTATAGAATGTCTTTCACTACCACAGTTGTTCACTACTGAGCAACCAGTATGTTACTAAGTACTTAACATATCTCATTTAATCCTTACCATAACCCTGTGAGCAGGTATTATTCTGTTTTATACCCGAGGCTAAGAGGAGTTAAGTGATCCATCCAGGGACAAAGCTAGGCTATGGACTCTGATCTGACTCTGAAGCCCACGCTTTTTCACTGTTTTGTGCCTTAGGACAGTTAGTCCAACCACATATAGTGTTTTTTTATATTTTTATGGCTCTGTACTATGATGGTAATTTAAAATGGCCACAATAAATTGGACAGACAGACATGAGGTTGTACAGTTTGGGAGCAGAAAGGGCATGCATTCAAGAAAAAGTAAAATTGTTAGAGGATACATTCCATTATAATAGGTACCTACACAGGAACAATATAGCTAAGGAGAGATTTTATTTGTGTGTTTATTAAGGACCAGGAAGAAAAGCATGCAGCTTTCAGATGGCTAAAATCTTAGCACAGCACTGGTATAGGCAACAAACAATGAGGTAAATTTTAAATGTTATTTTTAAAGATCAGATTAAGTTAAAAATAAATCTAATTAGAAAACTGTCAAGGTTTCAATTTTAAAAATCAAAATGTTTTAATAAAAAATTAATTTTAGATAGGAAAAATTTCAAATTTTGATAGGAAAAATGCATATTTTGAAAGCGTAGATTTTTGACTTAAATCTAGGAAAAAGGCATTCAGGCCAGTAGTAAGAAAACCTGCTTTAATGCTTTCTGTGACCCTTAGTATAGATTGGAAAGAATGTTAACTGTGGGTTCCATTTACCATCTGTGACTGAGCAGATATTTAAACCGATTATAATGACGTTTCCATCTATAAAACAAAAAATAATGTCTGCTTCCTGGGTTGTGTCAAGGCTTAAATCAGGTTATGTGCGTAAGCACCTGGCTTGTGCTGGTTACTTACCAGCACATGTTCTTTCCGAAGGGGCAGCAAGTGGTGGGAGCTATGGACCAGATTTCTTAATACAGACAAAGATTTCAGGAGAGTGTTCAAATTGTTTGTTCATAATGGAATTTTCTCAGATTGAGCGTTGCTCAGGCTGTGCCTATTACGAAGAGATATTCATTCCTTTGACACTAAATGTTCTCTCAGGTCCCTTTTAATTAAACGTCATGATTCTAAATCTGTTGGATCCTGTCTCTCCGTGTATTGTTCTAATTACTGTTTCTCTGTTCTTTTTATTATTTTCACCTTTTGCTCCATTGTCACTATGTTGGTCTTCTGTTCTCTTTCTGTACATATTTAGAGGAAGGGATGGATTTCATTCACAATCATTATTTTTTACTAGTAGATTATTTAAAAGCCGGTTTCTGAAATAAGACTGTCTGTTTGAGCCCCAGCTTCACCAGTTATCATGACCTTGGGCAACGTTCTTAACCTCTCTGAATCTTAGTTTTCCCATTTGTAAAATTGGTACAGTAATAATTCCTATCTCATGAAGGTATGGTGAGTATTAAGTGAGTAAAAGCTTATAAAGCTCTTGGTGTGGTACTTTGCACCTACCAAATGCTTAGTGAATCTTAGCTTAATATTTTGATAATACAAGTGACTTTAAGTCTGTATCTTGAATCCCTTTCTCTCTTCTAAACTGCAGTCTTGTATCTCTAACTGCCTGCTAGGCATTGTCTATACCTTCCTACATTACCTTAAACATGTGTCTAAAATCAAACCCCTAATCCAACAAGAAGATGATCTTTTTTGTTGTGTGTAAGTGATTTAAGTGTAGATATAGAGTAACCAAAATTAATTTCAATTTTCAAATACCTAGAAACACCTTAATAAATATCTGTCAAAAGTTGCGAATTATGTTATCAGAATTCTGAGCAGCGTAGTTGCTGTGTCATGCCATACTAACTTTTTTTAAACTTGCAAAACTATTTCATTTGACATGGAGGACGTTAACTAAAATGTGTCCGAAAAGAGAATTGACTCTATGCCCAACAGGAATTCAGAAACACAGTAAATGTCTTTTTTATATCTGTTCTGATCTCCTGCTCTTAAGCTGTCATGTGGAATCCCATAGGACAACTATTGGTTTATCATACTTTTCAGGCCCAAAGCCCTTTTTAAAACATTGATTATCTGTTGACACTTGGGCACAAAATTGGCACTCAGTGAGTAGCTTTTAAATAAATGAATGAAAAGAAGTGCAAGATAAAAGGTACATGGTCCCTGCTATCAAAGAGTTTATAAATCAGGTAGGGATAATAATACCTGAAAACAATTTTTAAAAATCTGTAAACTTCATTATATAGAGACATGTCAGGATAAGAAGAACACATAATACAGTTTGTAGACATTCAGTAAGTGCAGAGAAAGGCTTTTGGAGATGAGGAGCTTGAGCTAGACCTTGTATGTGTGCTACTAGAAGCTTTATGGGCTGAATACGTGTAAAAACTGCCCCTTTGATACTGTAATAGTTCTGCCCCACCTCAGAAGCAGACTGCCTCTTGCTTTTGCTTTAAAAGAGATGAGATAAAAAAAAAAATAAAATAAAAAAATAAAAGAGATGAGATCCTAGCAGTCCATTATGCAAGCCAGAGAAAGACCATTTTGTGTGAAAATGCACTTTTATTGCATCTTCCTCACTGTATCATATTAGTGTAAGTTATTTATATCTGTCTCTGCAGTTAGAGTGTAAGGTCCTTGAGGGGATGGACCTTATCTGCTTGGGCTCTTTATCTCCTACATACTTTGCATATAGGAGGCACTCCATAAATGTTTGTTGAATAAACAAGGATATAAGCTCCTAAGGGGTAAGGATGTGTCATATTATTATTTGTTTCCTCATGTGCCCTGAAATGAATTGTTTCTTGAGATTGGTCCTTGGAATATTTTTTCAGCCTTCACTGATTCTATTGCTACAGTTTAGCTCACCGCACAACAGGTGCTTGAGAATTCACCTTTCTCCAGTCCAGCAGAGTTATATTTTGATGACCTCCATTTTGACCAGGTCTAATACTTGGAGGCCAGGTCTAATACAAAGAGTAATCTGTAGGCAACAGATGAGGAGTGATAATGATAATTTCTGTGAAGACAGGTACACACTCACGCCACATTCCCTGAGTGTGTGTAAATGAATACTTACGCTCCCAAAAGTCATCAACTTGCCCCTTAGCATACCTCTTTCTAGAGCACAAATATGAACTCCTCGTAGAAGGTCTTTGGCCTTCTCACTCTCCAGGCCTTCCTAATGTCTTCTAATTTCTCCATTAGCCATTATTAAGAGAAAAAGTGGCTGGTGTAGTATCTGGGGATAAATTGCCACATCCCATTTCCTTCTCTGTGAGCAGGATTTCCAATTTCCAAGCCTGATGGGATCTCCCAGCTGGAACAAGATCTACAGGTCTTTGATCTGGAAACTAAGAATAGAGAAGTCTTAAGAGATGACTGCTCAGGTGAGTAAGGCAGAATCAATCAGATAAATTAGTAGGGAAGTAAAGTCTAGTTGTTGAGCCAAGCTGTAGTTGCTTTGGCAGTCAATGAAGAGCTCTGTCTGTATCCCAGAACGGAGAGCTCTTTCCTTTTCTGTTCAGTTTTGATGAACTCTTACTTTGTCCCTTATCCGTAAGTTGTACTAGGTCCCTATTCAAGTTGCTTATCTATGATTCTGTTGAACTAGTTCCCTGTTATCTCCATTGAAACACCTTAATTGGTTATCTTCTTACTCTGCTGAACCTGCCCTCTATTTCTCCCACACCTTGGACCACTTGGATCCTACCTCACTGCTCCTATTCATGCCCTTACATCTGCTGTTGAGATTTTGTTCCTGTGTTTCAGAGTAAATAAACTTCTCTTACCCTGGTAGATTGTAGATTATTTAGTTTTCTCTAAGTTTTGTTTTTCTAAGCACAGGGTACAGATTACATTTGCATTTTCTATTTATATATTGAATCAGATGGAGAGACCAGAGAAGAAAACAAGCTGTTGATTCCTAAGCAGAAAATTCCAGAAGAAGTACATTCATACAAAGTGAGAGTAGGAAGACTCAAAAAGGATATTGCCCAAGTTCCTGAGACTAGAGAAGTGTATAAGACTGAGGACAGGTTAGAAAGGCTTCAGGAAATCTTAAGGAAATTTCTCTTCCTGGAGAGAGAGTTTAGGCAAATAACAATCAGTAAGAAAACCTTCACCAGTGAGAAGAACAGTGAATGTAATGAACCTGAAAAAAGCTTCAGTCTGGACTCAACTCTTGATGCAGATCAGAGAGTTCTTAGGATACAGAATGTTGATGACATTGATAAGTATGACATGAGCCTCAACCAGAATTCAGCTGGTAAACATGAGCAAATAAATCTAACACAGGATTTTCAGAGTAATGAGTATAAGGAAAGTTTAATGGAACTCTCCCACCTTAATAAATGGGAGAGCATTCCTGCCACTGAGAAATCCTATAAATGTGATGCATGTGAGAAAATCTTCCATCAGAGCTCAGCCCTTTCTAGACATCAGAGAATTCATACTAGGGAGAAACCCTACAAATGTAAAGAATGTGAAAAATCTTTCAGTCAGAGTTCAAGTCTTAGTCGACATAAAAGAATACACACTAGAGAAAAACCCTATAAATGTGAAGCATCTGATAAATCCTGTGAGGCGTCTGACAAAGCCTGTAGTCAGAGCTCAGACATAATTCAGCATAAGAGGATTCACACTAGAGCAAAATCTTATAAATGTAGCAGTTGTGAAAGAGTCTTCAGTCGTAGTGTACACCTCACTCAACATCAGAGAGTTCACAGAGAGATGCCTTGTAAGTGTACTGTGTGTGGCAGTGACTTCTGTCATACCTCACACTTAGCTGAACATCAGAAGGTCCATTGTGAAGAGAAGTCCTATGAATACAACGAATGTGGGTTGACCTTTATTAAGCATCAAGGAATTCGTCTCAGAGAAAAGCCCTATACATGTAATGAATGTGGAAAAGACTTCAGATTGAATTCCCATCTTATTCAGCATCAAAGATTTCACACAGGAGAGAAACCACATGAATGTAATGAATGTGGAAAAGCTTTCAGTCAAACCTCATGCCTTATTCAGCATCACAAAATTCATAGGAAAGAGAAATCCTATGAGTGTAATGATTATCAGGATAATTTCAACCATAGCTCAGATCTTGTCCTGCAACAGGAAGTCCTCACCAGAGAAAAAGCCTTTGATTGTGATGTGTGGGAAAAGAACCTCAGTCAGAGAGCACACCTCGTCCACCATCAAGGAATTCATACCAAAGAGAAACCTTGTGAATGTAATGAACGTGGGGAGACATTTAGTCAAGTTCAGGCCTCATTCAGCATCTGAGAGTTCACAGCAGTTCATGTCCTGAATGTGGTAAAGGATTCGGTCCCAGCTCAACCTTTATTCATCATTGGGGAATTCACACCAGAGAGAAACCTTCTGAATGTGACGAACGTTGGAAAGCTATTAGTCCGAGTTAAACTCTTTACACCTGCGAACCCATACCAATGAGAAAACCTACAAATACATTGAAGGTGGTAGATGCTTCATGCTATTTTCATACCTTAGTCACCATTGGAGAATTCATACTGGAATAAAATTCTATAAATGTGATGCATGTGAGAATATCTTCCATCAGAGCTCAGCCCTTTCTAGACATCAGAGAATTCATACTAGAGAGAAACTCTACATATGTAAAGAATGTGAAAAATCTTTCAGTCAGAATTCAAGTCTTAGTCGACATAAAAGAATACATGCTAGAGAGAAACCCTATAAACGTGAAAAAGCCTTCAGTCAAAGAAACTACATGGTGAGCATCAAATTCATTTCATGCCGAATACTTATGAATGTAATAAATGTGTATGTGTGGGAGTATTCAGCCATATTCCAACCCTCATTCAGCAAAGAATTCATACCCAAGAGAAGTCATTTGGGTATATAGTAAATGACAAGTCTAGGAGTTCAAGTCTTTTTTCATCATCAGAATATCCATACCAGACAGGAATGTGATATAATGCAAGTGGAAACATTTAGCACCGTATTTCAGGCTTTATTCAACATCAAAATATTGAAGGGAAAATTATTATTTGCATATGAAATCGTTAATATATAGTCCCAGTCTTTTTCATTGCAGAAGAATCTAGTCAGAGGAGTGACTTGGTGAATGCAGTTCTGTTTTCTCGTGGCATTCTTTTATTTAATAGGTGTTATAAGTAGGTATGTATGCTTTATTTATGGAACTCATTTAAGCTATTTTTATTTTTTTTTGTGGTACGCAGGCCTCTCACTGTTGTGGCCTCTCCCGTTGTGGAGCACAGGCTCCGGACGCACAGGCTCAGCGGCCATGGCTCATGGGCCCAGCCGCTCTGCGGCATGTGGGGTCAACCCGGACTGGGGCACGAACCCGTGTCCCCTGCATCGGCAGGCGGACTCTCAACCACTGTGCCACCAGGGAAGCCCCTAAGCTATTTTTATTTTAATGTGGCCTATAAACATTTTTATTTTTCCTGAAGTTGGTTCTTACTGTTCACAGCTTTCCTAAGATAAATTGATACACCAATGTTAAAACATGTCAACTTCTGGAAAGTTTCTCATTTAGCTTTTTCTACTGTTCTCAGTCAAAGTTCTCTCCAAAACAGACTCTTAGGCCTGCTGTTTTCTGAGGACCCTATTTCTTTCCAGCCGTAACATTTGGATTCCTGTTGATTTCTCCATTCTCTTAAGCACCTTCAATGATGGTTTCCTAGTTTTAAGCTTTACACCAGCAGGTATGCCACCCCTACTTGCTTTTTTGGTGTCTTCTTTCCTAATGCAAATTATCTTCCTTTAAAAGAAATGGATTTACACACCCTGTCCATCCATGAGTATGAAGGATTCTGTTTCCCCTGAGTTTGTGGCAGGCAGCTAAACATTTTCAAGTGACACCCAAATTCTTAGCTGTGTTAGCATTCACAGCCTTCTAAAAGAGATGAAAAAGACCTTAGGAAGCCAACAAGACTGGTGGTAGCCTAGCTATATTCAGCACCTATTCTGCATGTCTAAGTTCAGAATTATTTTATATATGTCCATTGAAGGCCAGCAGAATGCTCAAGTCTGCTTTTGATAGGGTAAAATGTAAAGAACATATACTAAAATCAGATCTTCGTAAGGGAATGCTGCCTTCCATCAAAGGTATTGCTGTTCTTGTGTAATATCTTTAGAGTATATTTCAAGAATGGCAGATATGCCTGTAAAATCTAACCATTACAGTTTTTCATTACCCATTTTTAATTGTTTACACATCATCATATTTTTTGTATTTTACTAGAGTCTACAGGCCATATAAAATAACATTTTTTTTTGATTGATGAAACTGAGCACAGATGTTGGCTCCAGAGTTCAGTGTCACTGTCATAACACCTAGCAAGAGTTCATGATTCTTTAGATGATGTCAAAGCATTCTATTGTATTTTTCCATCTTAAGCGTCAACATATTTTGTGAATAAGACAGTGTTATTTAAAATTCTAGTTGTCGTTCCGGCGATTGAGGCTTTCATAATTCATATGTTAAAATATTCTCTAGGGATCCTTAACAAATATATAAAAATTCATTGCTTACTCTGTAAGCCTCTTATGGCTAATAACCTCTAGGGTAGTTCTACCACAGTATTTTACCTCTTAGCCATCAGCAAGCATAGGATCTCATCAGGGCACGGTAGGGACCTAAATGAATTGATCTAAATGTAAAAGCATATGAAAAATGCATGTTTTCGTTTTCCTGTCTATGACCATATATACCCTACGGATAGAGAACACGGGTAATCACCTCCAGTGATTATGAAACAGAGGATTAAGTAATCTCTAAATAGCAGAAAATGTAAAAATCACATGTATGCATTTGGTTTAGGAATGTGCTTTTGTACTTCCACTTGAATAAAGGTGTGTTTGGTACTCTTGAGAATCTGTTTCAAATAAAATCTGAAGTCCTCAGCCAGAAGCATTTGGGAATCTTAGAATCACCTTCCTGGCTGCAACTCAGTTCCTTCTAGAAACCTGCTTCACAGCGGGAATAAATCACTCTCCTTCGTACAGGTACAAAGCTTGCTCTTCCACAGACCTCTGCAATAAAGTCAATGTTTACAATTTAAAGGGTTATTCGGTTGGAATGCTGTTGGCACATTAAGGGTAAATAGTTTGAGGTTTCAGTAGAGCTGGGCAGAATGTGTTTTTTAAATAAATAAAACACATTTTAAAAAATGAGAAACCAAAATAATCCTTGAGGGCAAGTAACTTGTCTCTTTAAACTTGCTGATATTTAATTGGTCCAGTATAGTTTGTGTTCTTAGTCTTTTTAGCCTTGAAGACAGGGGAGGGAAGAGAAGAAATCTAATAGTTGGGACACCTAATTTTATCTATCTGTCCACCTACCTACGTACACATGTGTATATATATATGCACATATTCAAACAGTCCTCACAACAACTCTCCAAGGGAACCAGCTCCGTTTTACAGAGGAACTGAGGTGTAGAGAGGTTGAAAAACCTGTAGGGTCACACAGTAAGCTCAAAGTCAGGGCTGTTTGACTCCACAGCTTTCCATCGTGATGTTGGTATCGGACACATCCCAGAACCTAGAGAAGAGACGTTTTCTTTGATAGTTCTTTGTTCCCTGTTACACACCCAGTGATTCATCATTAGTTTGCAGCTGATCCTAAATGCTCCCAGAGCTCTCTGGGAAGCTGGGAGAAAATATCCCAGTATCTTTTGGGAGCTAGTTAGAACCCCCCTGCCCCACCCTTTGAAACAGGCTTGACAATTTTGACGACAGGCTACAGGTCAAATCTCCTGAATTCCCATCTTCTGCCAAGACATCCCCACTGCCATCACTAGATTTATATTTCCATTTCTCAGGGATCCACATGCATTCTTAATTTTTCTGCCAACTAGGACTTACTAATGGATACATATCCTTACCAAGGTTTACTATCGCCTCTGACCATATAGTGGTGGAGCAAAGTGGGGAATGGGAAAATCAAGTTTGATTCCTAGGTTTTCGGGTTGAGCAAGTGTGGATCGGTAGACTAGAGATGGAGAGTGCTGAGAGTGGAGCAGGGAGAGTATTTCGGGCAAAAGAGAGCATGTCAGAAGGCCTGCAGAGGAAAGAGTATGGCATTTTCAAGTCAGTAATAAATGAGCTCTTTGGAGAATGCCTCACCTTAGGAAATAGTACGTGGGTAACTGAGGATTTGAGAACAAAGTTCAAAGGAAGCCCATAGGGTATTGTCTCAGAAACGATGGAATTTCTCACATCCAAGTATGTAACATCTTATGTCCTTTCATTCATTCAGTAATGCAGTTGGCAGGCAATATTTAGTGGAAGCCGGTGGATACAGTTAACCTAATCAAATGCATCAAACAATCCATTGGGTAAAGAAGACAGATGAGTCAAAGCGATGACTTTGGAATGAGATATGTTTGAACTTTACTAGCTATATGACTTTGGACATTTTACTTAATTAGCCTTTCTAGTTTTCTTGTGTATACAGTGTGGTTGTTAATAGCATGAAAATTAAATGAGGTAATGTAAAAGCTACTGGTCATATACTAAATGCCCAGAAGTTTTTAATGTAAATACTAATATAAAAAACGCTACAACAGAGGAGAGATACTTAGCATAAAATCTAAAAAAGAGGAAATCAACGAGCAAGCGTTTACCAGTGCAGGACTGGCATTGTTCAGGGGGGGACACCCTGAGCTAGGAGAACTTAAAATATGACTAGAGAAATCACTAGGCATTTGTGGTCTGTGTGGTAGGAACTGCCTCCTGACAGGCACTTCCTGCTGGAGTTGGCAAACTGACACGCCTCTAACATTCGTTATCATGCGGCATCAAGTCTTAACACTCCCTTCAAAATATGAGTGCATGAAGGAACCGATGTTAAATCCAAGACTTAAGAATGGTTTCAAATAGATGGTGCTCTGTACAAATCAACAAGAAAATATTGATTTTGGAATTACTTTGCACTTTACATCCCACTCTCTTTAAGAAAATGGTTACCCTTTTATATTTGTATTTCATCCATGTTAATAAATTTACAACTTGGACGTAATTACGAACGTCTTTCCCGCAGTCGCTTATGTCCCGCAGACAGCATTTCCCCCGTCTTCCTCCACTGTCTCTCCGGAGTGTGGTTAGCCTCCAGGCTCTGGTTTGAACGGGCCAGGGTTGAAATCCTGCCTCTAGATTGCTCACTAGCTGTGCAGCTTCTGGCCTGTAAGATAGTAAAAAGTATAAACTTTTTGGGATTGTTGTGAGGGTTAATGAGATAATGTTCAGTTTCAGTGCCCCATAACTGGTAGCTGTTATGTTTGAGTTTAGCAGGAAAATCCTCTATCATGAACAGCTCGTTTCCTTATCCTTTTTTCCTGCTTCAGCATATCAGATACGCCTCTGCAAACCTGTACTCCAGGTGCAGTAGTTGTTTGGATCTTGATCCTATCTCTACGGCTTTTCTTCCTCTTTCAGCCCTTTGGTACCAGTACGTTCCTCCTCTTTGTTTATATGCTCCAGGCATAACTGGGAAGCTGAGTTGAAGCGACAAAGGGAGAGGAGGACAGGCTGGACAGAGGGCGTAGATAACAGGTTTTGGCCCAGCAGGGTCAGCGTGGCCTGTGATCTTGAAGAAGGCATGTGGAGATGGGTGGAGCAGAGCGGAGGAGGCAAATGGGGTGCACACGGGACACTGGGGATGAGAAAGAAGAGACAACCAATTTAGATCCTAAGCCCACTTGGGCGATGAAGGGCAAATAGAGAAATCTTTTCTGTCCTCCTAAAATCCCTTCTTGGGAAGGAGGACAAACGCCCAAGGAAGCCCCTCACCCGACTCCGCTCTGGACCCAGCTCCCCAGCGGCCCCTAGGGAACCCGCGATCGAGATTAGACCTCCGAGCTGCCTAGACGGGCCCCGGAAGTGCGCGCCGAGGAGCAGGCGTTTCTAGTCCCCCTGGAGGCCGAGGTCGCCGACGCCGCCGGAACGAGCGGCCGGCTGAGCGAGTGAGTGTTGCGGTTTGCCGCTGGGGCGGCGGGAGAGGGTCGGGCAGCGGAGATCCCGTGGGGTCGGGGTGGGGTGCGCTGCCGGCCGGCCAGGCGCTCCCCGCGGCGGGGTCCAGTCGGCCTGCAGGGAAGACGAGGCTCCCCCGACCGACCCCAGGCCGGGAACCTCTCAGGAAGCGGCACCTACGGCACGGGCAGCTTTCCCTACATCTGTCCTCTTCTCGCTCTCTGTCCTGAAGTGACTGCCCGTTCCTTGGGTCGGGTTCTGAAGACCTTTTAGAGAAGATCCTGGCCTTGGAGCGGCACCGGGGACTGGACCCGGCCCATGGAGAAGCTGCCTGAGCAGACGTCCCCGGAGTCCCCGTGTCCGTCCTTCGAGCAGGAGCCTCGAAAGAGCAAGGGTGAGGAGAGCTGACCTAGCTGCTTTCTTTGTCTAAACTTTGTCCTTCCCACCGCGGCCTCAGATCAGATGGACACGATTAACCGTGCGCTTAGAATTACCCTGGTGCAAGACACTGATTTTTTTTTTAACCTAAAACTCTATTACATGTAAATAAAGCCTATCACTAATGTTTCCTCTTTTCATGTGTGGAGCAGACAGACCTGCAGACCTGCAGCAGCACTGTCCATAGCACTAAGTTTTGAGGATCTGTTATTCCAGCACGTGTTAACTTGCTTGTCCTTTGAGAGGCTCAGTAAACGTTGTGTGAATAAAAGAATGAATGAACTCAGCCAAGTGTGTCCTATACCCTAAGTACCAGGAAGAGTGGCTTCTCCCCCGAACCTGCCTTTCTTCATTAGGGAAGATACATTTTCCACCCAGGATGTAAACTTCGAGAGGGTACTTTGCCTGTGGAGTACAGTAGACAGGCCAGACACCTGCTGATGGAAAATGAGGTTAAACTGTAAACATCAACATTTAAATTTCAATCTACCATCCCACCATTATCTCGTATATGCTTGGCCTTTAAAAAAAGGTGGATTTGGATTATTTAATTGAGGGACAAAGGCTTAGATAATCCACATCATAGATTTTGAGATGGCTAAGGTTTGGAGGATTTTTCTTTCACATATTTAGCTTTCTAATTCTGTTTTAGGCTGATTTTTAACTCAGATATTCTATTGAGTTATTATTATAAGGTGCTGAGACTAAGTTGAAAGAAAACGTACCTCTGTTGCCCCCCCACACACACCAGCTTAGAGTTGAGTTGGAATAGTTATCTGTGAGAGACTACAGGACAATAAACAATGTGGACGTTCACCTATCAACTGGGTATTGGCCCAGGAGGCCTTAGAAAATCATATATTTGGCCTTGAAAGAATTTAGAGTAAGAAAAGAATCAGAGTTTAGGTAAGAGGGGATAGGCCCTTATCACAGGCTCCTCACTGCTAGTCTTTCTAAGGCCAAGTGCCTTAGTTGCCATCCTAAAATATTTGTGTTAGTTCACAGTGCCCACTGCATTCAGTTCATTCTCTGTAACCTGGCATTCAGGGTCCTCTGCAGTGGGGTTTCAACCCAACTTTAAAGTCTTTATCTCAGTGTTCCCCCAGACAGACCCTGCAAGACTCGTGTGTCTGCACAAGGAAATGCCGAAAACACTTTGCACTATCCACCATTGTGCCTTTGTGTCCTTTTTTTGCGTCGCTGTCCCCTACATTCTCTGCCTACCCAAACCCCACACATCCCAGTGTCCCATGCTTGAAACCTCAGTGCAGGGCAGCCTCCTCCATCAGGTTTCTGAAGCAGACTGGTGGCTGCCAGGAAGGAAACAAACACATGCTAGAGATGTGGAAACCTGTAGGACTTGGTCGTTGACTAAGTAATAGAGGGAAGTTGGGTGTAATCACCTTTGTTCCCTTTGCTATCATACCTCTTAAAAATCTTCACCAGTTGCTGTTAATTTTGTAACTGCCATTCACTTGGTGCAGGGCACTGCTTCTGCTCCATCGAAACTGATTATATCCAGGTTGCCAGTGGCTTAACTAATGAATCCACTGGACATTTTTTTTTATCCCTAATTTTAATTTTAATATATTTTTTAAAACTTTTTTATTTTTGGTCTGCGTTGGGTCTTCATTGCTGCCTGTGGGCTTTTCTCTCTAGTTGCGGCGACCAGGGGCTACTCTTTTTTGCAGTGCGCGGGCTGCTCATTGTGGTGGCTTCTCTTGTTGTGGAGCACGGGCTCAAGGCCTGCGGGCTCAGTAGTTGCGGCACACGGGCCCCAGAGCACGGCCTTCAGTAGTTGCGGTGCATGGGCTCAGTAGTTGCGGCGTGTGTGCTCTAGGGTGTGTGGGCTTCAGTAGTCATGGCGTGCTGGCTCAGTAGTTGTGGCTCGCGGGCTCTAGAGCGCAGGTTCAGTAGTTGTGGTGCACAGGCTTAGTTGCTCCGCGGCATGTGGGATCTTCCTGGACCAGGGCTCGAACCCGGGTCCCCCTGCATTGGCAGGTGGATTCTTAACCACTGCGCCACCAGGGAAGTCCCATCCCTAATTTTTTTTGACCCTTTAGTATTTCTGTTGATGTGATCACTGTTTCTTGAAACTCTTGTTCTTTGGTTTTGGAAGCACCATTTTCTCCTGGTCCTGCCACTTGCCTTCTCAGGGTCTTTCCCATTCCTGTTTCTCTGCTTCCTTCCTTCCTTCCTTCCTTCCTTCCTTCCTTCCTTCCTTCCTTCCTTCCTTCCTTCCTTCCTTCCTCCCTCCCTCCCTCCCTCCCTCCCTCCCTCCCCCATGTGCTTTGCGGGATCTCAGTTCCCTGACCAGGGATTGAACCCTGGCCACTGCAGTGAAAGCGCAGAGTCCAAACCACTGAAACACCAGGGAATTCCCTCCACCCATTTCTTAAACACTGATTTTCCCCAAAGCAGTTCTCAGCCCTCTTCTCTTTCACCCTCGTGGGTGATCCTGTCCCCTTCTGAGACTTCAGGTTGCACTCTGTGCTGAACCAGACATCTGTAAGTGTACTTCTGGACTCATTCTTTTCTGCCATCACCCACCTCCCTACCTTCCAGTGACTCCCTTGACTAATTTTAGTAGGTGCTTTTCCCAAACCAGAAAACTTGGATCATCCTCTACATTCTCCTTCCCTCTGTATTCATTTGGCCACCAAATCCTGTCAGTTTTTCTTCAGAAAGGCCTGACTCTGTTGCCTGTCACCACCACCTCCTCATTTTAGGCCCATTTTATTTCCTTGGAGTATTGACACATCCCTGTGCTGTTGGTAATTTCCCCCACTCTCAGCTGCCCATATTATTCTCTGCCTATAGAATAAAGTCTCAAATCCTGAGTGTGGCGTATATGTCTCTTCATTATGTTTTTCAAAAAAAATTGTTCAGAGTGACTTTATTATTGTTTTTTTGTCTTTTCATTATCTGGCTCTACTCTTATTTTTTCTGCTCTATGTCCTACTTCCTGCCCACACGGAGCATACATCTCATTGAATTTTTTATCACTACTCCTTAAACTTAGTATTCCCTTTTATGTTTCTGAGCCTTAACATATGCTGTTGCTTTTGCCTGCAATTCTCTTTACCTTGTTGATCCCGATCATAGTTCAAGATGCAGCTTAACGTCATTCTTTGAGGATGTCGTCCGCAGTTCACCTAGGGAGGGGTTGTCATTTCCGAATTGTGCTTTGAAACAGCATTATAATCTCTTTACCAGAATCTTGCACATAGTCAACGTGGTACATATGTTTGTTGAGTGATTAAATCAAACAGGAAGTATATTAGTTTCCTACAACTGCTATGACAAATTACTGCAACTGCATGGCTTAAAACAACTGTATTTTCTCATAGGTCTGGAAGCTAGAAATCCAAGAGGGCCAGGCTTGCTCTGAAGGCTCTAGGGAAGAATCCTTCTTTGACTGCTCGTAGCTTCTGGTGGCTTCCAACCATCCTCCGCATTCCTTCGCTTGTAGCTGTATCACTGCAATCTTGCCTCCATTGTCACATGGCCTTCTTTCCCATGTGTTTCTGTGTCTGAATCTTCCTCTCCTTTCTCTTAATAAAGATTCCAGTCATTGGATTTAGGGTGCGCCCTAATCCATTATGATCTCATCTTAACTAATTACCTCTGCAAGGACCCTATTTCCAAATAAGGTCACATTCTGAGGTATACATAAATTTGGGGGTGAGGGCTCTGTTTGACCCAGTACAGGAAGCGTTGCTCATTTCTTCTGCTGTTAGAAGTAAATGTACTTGGGATCACACAGCTTTGTAGTTAAGCTGCTTGAAGAGCTGTGTAGATTTCCCCCTCCCTTTAAATTAGAAGCAAATCAGTCTAGAAATGTTTCTTTAGACCTTCATCCACAGGGACACATTTTTTTTTTTTTTTCTTTTTGCGGTACGTGGGCCTCTCACTGTTGTGGCCTCTCCTGTTGCAAAGCACAGGCTCCGGACGTGCAGGCTCAGCGGCCGTGGCTCATGGGCCTAGCCGCTCTGCGGCATGTGGAATCTTCCCGGACCAGGGCACGAACCTGTGTCCCCTGCATCGGCGGCGGACTCTCAACCACTGCGCCACCAGGGAAGCCCCATAGGGACACATTTGATGAGCCTGTTATTCCAGAGGGCAACTGCTCTCTTCTTGGGCTTCTCTAGCTCTGTCTCAGACTGGCCACTGTCTGCAGAGGTACTCCAGAGGGTCCTGCCATCCATCAGAGTTTGGATCCAAGTTTTTGATATTTCTTATATAAGTGGCTCAAACCCATGAGGCTCAAACCCTCTCTGAATTCTATTTGAGTTTCAGTCCTGAAGACTTTATAAATGGTCAACGTGGGGCCCTCCATGATTCATAGATTCTTCTCTTGATGGAGTAGAACTTCCTTATAATGGATTGCTAGGAAATAATCAGGAGCATTTTAAAGCACCTAATGTGTGCAGAGTTCTTTACATAGTACTGGGGTTGGAGGAAAAGAAATGGAAGACACCTCTTATTCTAGAGGTACTTTCAAAATAAATTGAAGGGAATACACACATACAAAAAACTAAACATATTTCTAAGGAGAGGCCCAAAGTCGATGTGGTTAAATGCCATGAGGAGGGGGCAGGAACTGTATGCTTTAGAGATTCAAAGGAACAATCACTTCCAGCCGGGGTTTGGAGCAGGGTTAAGTTTGGGGAAGGAGGCTGCCTTTGATCTGGGTTCTTGCAGGGTGGATAGGATTTTGATTGTTGGAGTTGGAAGGGAGGCTGATCCAGGTGGAGGAAGAAGGTCGAGCAGAGAAGGAATTGCATGGGGAGCTAAATGTTCAGGAAACATTTCAGAGTAACTGGAGCATAGAGTAGATTGATAGAGGATGAGACTAAAGGCAGAGCGGAGCACGAGTGTGGAAAATGAATGCCACGCCAAAGAATTTAGATTTGCTTGGCAGAAATTGAAGTATGTGAGCTTTGCTTAACAGGAGGCTAGCAGATGAGCATTGCAAATCAAGGAAGAGATTCTAGTTTGTTTAGTGTGAGGTGATTAGGATCTGACTTTAGGATATTAGCAGTGATAACAGGAAGGCAGGGGAAAAAAAGTATTGGTACATTGTAGATAGAAGCAATAGTACTTTTGTTTACTGAGTGGATATGGGGACAGAGAAGAGAGTCACTGGTCATTATTTACCGCACCACCCTCCCTTTTATTTTGAAAAATGTTAAAGCTACAGGAGAGTTGCAAGGCTATCGTACCAAGTACTCACACACCAGAAGTGTGTGTGCAGGTTTGGGATAGGTTGATCTCAAGAAACTGGTATGAGAGCCGTCGTGTGGAAATGTCTTTTTCGATTATTGGAGATGCTGTAGCTGGTCTACGAATATCCCCCATCCCAGTAGATGGGAACACCATCCCTCCTGCTACACAACCCAGAGAGAAACTTTGGTTTCTCTTGTATCCATATCCGTCAGCCAGTAATCCTGTCCATGTGACTGTCAACGTTTCTTTCCAGAATCCAAGTGCTCCTTAATACCTCCTCTGCCACCGTCTTGGTTCAGGTTGCCGTCATTTCTCCCCTGGATTATCGCAGCAGCCTGGTTGGTTGTCCTGCCTCTGCAGTTACCTCCCTCCAGCCTCTACCCAGCATGGCAGCCAGTGTGATCCTGGTAAAGTGTCAGCTCTTGTCTTCCTCTGGTCAGAACCCTCCAGTGGCTCCCCATCTCACTCTGAAATAAATCTCTTACAGACCTGTAGCCTACAGGGTCCTGTGTTCTCTGATCCCCCTTCTATGTCTCTGACCTCAGTTCTTACTCCTCTCCCCCTTGCTCATTCTGCTCCAGTCACACTTGCCTCTTTGAACACCCAGGGTCTCGCACTTGCTATTTCTTCTATGTGTAATGCTCTTTCCCACATATCCTTATCTCCTTCAAGTCTTGGCTTAAATGTCATTTTCTTAGTCCTCCTTTGACTGTGATATTTAAAATTGCAACCCTTTTGCCCACTGCCCCCGGCACTCTAATCCTTGTTCCTTGCTTTTTTCCTCTATAACACTTTTATGACCTTTTAACAGTATGTAATTGACATAGTTTACTATCCATCTCCCTTAGTAAAATGAAAGGTCTTTGAGGATTTTTGTGTTTTGCTTACTGATGTATCTCAGAGTCTGGAACTATACCTGGCATGTTGTTAGTGATCAGTAAAACGTACTGACTGTTACATGACTTAAAGATGAGTATTTCAAGAGCTGTAGGAAAAGGATCACCTTCACCTTCATGGAGAAGGTGATATTGAACAGGGCCTGAGAGCAGTGAGATTGACATCCTCGACTACGTTGGGTAGGCTGTCAAATCTCGGTCAGTGGGCCAAATAAAAGGCACATCCTCTACAACATCCCAGCCTTCACATATTATGAGTAGAGTGGTTCAACAGATAGTAAAGAGGCTTTGTGTAGGGAGAAGATCAGAATGAGGCTGGAAAGACAGATGGGGGCCAGGTCAGGGCGGTAGAGAAGAAACCCTAGTCCCTGCTCCTCAGGAGCTTGCAATCTGTCTGACAAGTAAGGTAAACACACGTGCAAGGGGACGTAAAAACATTGAACCAGCAATCCATTCACACCTGGTAGAATAACTAACATCGAAAAGATAAGAAATAAAAAGTGTTGGTGAGGATGTGGAGAAAAGGGAACCCTCATGCATTGTTGGTGGGAATGTAAATTGGTGCAGCCATTATGGAAAATGGTATGGAGGTTCCTCAAAAAATTATAAATGGAACTACTATGTGATCCAGCACTTCTGGGTATTTATTCAAAGGAAAATAAACCATTCTCTCGAAAAGATATCTGCACCCACAGGTTCATTGCAGCATTACTTACAATAGCCAAGACATGGAAACAACCTAAGTGTCCATCGACGGATGAATGGATGAAAACGTGCTATCTGTACACACAATGGAACATTATCCAGCCATAAAAAACACGAAATTCCTGCCATCGCAACAGCACGGTTGGACTTCGAGGACATTATGCTAAGTGAAATAAGTCAGAGAAGGACAAACACTGTATGACCTGACTTGTATGTGAAATCTGAAAAATCCAAACTCATAGATAACAGAGAACAGATTGGTGGTTGCCAGAGGCGGCGGGGGTGGGGAGTGGAAGAACTGGATGAAGGGGGTCCAAAAGTACAAACTTACAGTTATAAGGTGAATAAGTCCCAGGGATGTAAGGTACAGCTATAGTTAATAACACCAGGTAGTATATTTGAAAGTTGCTTAGAGAGTAGATCTTAAAAGTTCTCATCACAAAAAAATTTATAAGAAAACCAGTATTCAAATTGTACAGAAGATGAGGGCATATCTGGAGGTGGAGAACAAGTGTAAATATGGCTCTGTGAGACCAGATACTTCTTAAATTCCTTAAAGACAATGACCATTCCCTACTAAAATCAGGGTTGCATATGTTTTAGACTTTCACTGCTGATGGAAATGATACTACATTGGATATTCCTCAGCACCCCCTTCTTCCAGAAAGATCCCCCTAAGCAGAGTGCCTTCTTTCTGTAATATCACTACACTTCAGTAAGCCATATTTAATAAGTAAAACTTAAGAGGAGAAATGTATTATAGTAAACAGGAGATGTTTTTCTAAGGTCTCCCTTAGATACAGCTAGGGTGCAGAATTTTTTGTTTGTTTTTAAATTTTTGGCCGCACCACGTGGCATGTGGGATCTTGGGTCTTAGTTCTCTGACCATGGATTGAACCTGCGCCCCCTGCATTGGAAGGTAGAGTCTTAACCACTGGACTGTCGGGGAAGTCCCCAGAATTGGTTTTTGTATGTTCTCTTAGAGTTGAAATAGATTTGGAAGTATATCTCACTACCCCGTGCTTCATATTTTAAACAACTTTCCCCCCTATTCTCCCCTCCCTTCCTCTTGCAAATCCTCCCAGTTTGTACCATTTCTAAAAGATGCATCTAAGGTCCGAGTATGTCATGTTCATGAATGAGCATGTGAGCATCTGTGTGTAGAGAGAGGCTCTCAACAGGAGTGAGGAAGGTGCTGGTGTGTGATTACAGGAAGGGAGCCTTCCCTGTTACCACAGTGACAACGCATGTGACCAGGGTACCGTGTGGACAGAACCTCTGCGTGAGGTTCTTTTATTTATCCGCTCAGTCCCTGCCTCTCCCCACACAGAGCCCCCAGCATTACTCTTCCTGTGTTCTGAGATAATCCCACTTCCCTCAAACTCTGCTTTCCTATTCTGCTAATTCCAGTATATCTGTCTGGTCAGGGACTTCATATATAAATCCTCACTTTAGTTTCCCCACTACTTTCTCCAAATCTGCTTGTATCCATCTTTTCCTCCTATTGTGAGGCCATCTTTCGTACTTTTTTGAACCAGATACCCTGGAATACTTTGATCATCCTGTTTCCCACAGGGAGTTTTTATAGTTACATATACTTTTTTTGTATTTTCCGTCAGATGGTGAGACCTGGACTGAGGATCAATTAATTATAAAGCAGAAAACTCTTGAAGTAGGGACACAGCCACATGAAGGAGAGGAATGTGAACGAAACAAACATGCGGGACCCTATGGGTATGGACAGAATTTTGGTCATATCTCAGACTTTATCCTACAGCCACACATTCTTATGGAAGAGAAATCTCAAATGTGCAACACTTGTGGCAAGCTATTCAGATGGAACACATACCGTATTCAGCATGAAAAAATCCACACACAGGAGAAGCCTTATGAGTGTCATGAATGTGGAAAAGCCTTTGGCCATAGTTCAAATCTCATTCAGCATCAAAGAATCCACACCGAGGAGAAACCCTACGAATGCGGTGAGTGTGGGAAGGTCTTCCGGCGCAGCTCACACCTCATCCAGCATCAGATCATCCACACGGGGGAGATGCCTTACCTGTGTAATGAGTGCGGAAAAGCTTTCGGTCAGAGCTCAAGTCTCCTTCGACATCAGAGAATCCACACTATGGAGAAGCCCTATGAATGTACCGAATGTGGGAAGGCCTTCAGCCAGAGCTCAAATCTAACAGAACATAGGCGAGTTCACACCAGAGAGAGACCATACGAATGCTGCGACTGTGGGAAAGCTTACAGTCGTAACTCACACCTCATCGAACATCAGAGAGTCCATACAGGGGAGACTCCTTATGACTGTAATGAGTGTGGGAAATCTTTCAGTAGGAGTTCACTCCTTATCAAACATCATAGAATTCACACTGGAGAAAGACCCTATGAGTGTAGTGAATGCGGGAAGGCCTTTAGTCGGAACTCCCACCTTATTCAGCACCAGAAGACTCACAGTGGGGTAAAACCTTCTGAATGTAAAGAATGTGGGAAAACCTTCAAGTACAGTTCATACCTTATTGATCACCTGGGAATCCATTCATGAGAGAAACTGTGAATGAAGTGAAGGTGGTAAAGCCTTTGTTTGGAGTTCAGCTCTTAGCGAACATCAGCGAACTCGTGCTGGGGAGAAAACCTTTGGCTGCAGTAAGTGCAGACGGCCTTCAGTCCTAGCTCAACTCTTACCAAGACCTGAAAATCCACATAGTGGACAGATCTCATGGATGTGTTCAGTGCATAAGTACCTTTAGACAGAGTTCCCGCCTTACTCAGCATTAGCCAGTTTGCTTTGGGGGAATGATGGGTATGGGGAGAGCCTTGCTATGTGTCAGAGAGGGGCACGAAAGGGGCGTCATCTGACACTACAGAAGGAGTGACTAAAGTGGAAGCTTAAGTTAGCACCACTTTTTATTTGATTTTGAGGATCTACATCAGAGGGATATTCTATCGTTTTTTTTTCACATCTCCATAATCTTCCGCCAGAAATGGAATGGGTTAGGTCCATTCCAGGGAAGAAAGAATCAGGGCATTCTGGATTCAGACTCATAGATCAGGAAAGCTGCAGTGTGACCTTTGAATCCAATAGCTTTCCTTGTATCTCATCTGTCCTGTTGGTTGTAACTATACATGGAAGTGGCTCTTGGGTCTTCTTGGACCAGCATTTTCCCTCCTGCAGACTACTGAATCTCTTTTTGTTTTATATTTCATAGATGCTTTTAATAAATGGGCAAATTTTCTAAGCCCAGTAATTTCTCAGTATAACATGTCATGGGCTTTTGTTATGTGTCAACTCCGGTAGGCTGAAGTGCATTTGTCAGATTTCCCTTTCTTGTACTTTTCGGTTTGTGTGGTCTACAAGGGAGATTCTTGGGAGAGCTGGAGGGCAGAACAGAAGCAGCAGTAATTTTGTATCTTACACATGTCACTGATCTGCTGACTCACCTCACTGGCACTGGACATGAAACTAGTGTACCTTCCCCAGGATTCTTTTTTGCCTTTACTGGGCCGTGGTTTTCCTTCTCTGATTGAATCCTAGTCAGACACATGCTTACTATCCTATGAGAAGTACACATTTATTTCAAGTTTAGGTAGAGAGAAATGGTTAGCTTCTGGCTGTTTTTAAAAAAGAATCTCAGTAATAAGCTTCAAGATTTCCTATCAGGAAAGCTACTGTTCAGACTCCTTTATAACAAAACTTCCATCATAACCTGAGGCAGAGCTTCACTACCGTGTAATTATGGAGAGAAAAGTTTGCAAAGTAGTTGAATAGTGTGATACATGATCGACTGATAAAATTTTTAAAAATCAAGAATTTGAGCACCAATTTATCATGAATATTTTAATCATTAAAGGAAATTCCCAAAGTACCTCTAGTAGGCAGTATATTTTAGATTTATTCTAGGCATCTGAGAGAAATACCTACTTTGTTGTAAACGTTTATGTTTTGATTACAAAAAATCAGATTATTTTTCCTCCTGTTACCCTGGATTAGTGATTATCTAAAATATCGGTGAAAACTATACTTATGTTGTAGACTCTTGAAATTGAAAGTTGCCTCTGTCTTGTATACCTTTTCCTGCCTGGTCTGGTGCTATGCACACAGGTGTTCAGTGCCTATGGAGTGAATCTGTTTACTGGAAGCCAAAGTCTTCCTGTTTGTCTCCACGCTTCTCTGTACTCCCCCACCTTCCTCCCCTGTTCCTGTAGGTGATTATCACACTACACAAGGGTCACCTTGCCATCTGGACACCCTGAGTAGACTCTGTGAGGCCAGGTCTGAGCCCTCAGCCAGTGGGCCCACTTACTCCATCTGGCATGTAACCCTCTTCGAGTCCCTTCCACCCCCTTATACCACAGAAAGGGCCCTTTCCTTCTATGGGGTCTGAGAAGCTTCTGGAATAAGGCAGTGCTTGATGAGTGGGGTCTGAAGGCCAGGTCGGATTCTGACTGGCCGAGAAGGGCACCCCAGGACAAGGTAAGTGTGTGGGGTCACGTGCCAGGCTGCAAGAGTGGAGGTGTCCCTGGAGGCCAGGAGAGAGGAGAAAAGAATTTGCCTAGCAGTATCAAAAGCACTCAAGCGGGGCTCTGATTCTTTAGGCACAAACATTACTAGTGGACAGAGTAGTTCATCAAGCCGTTAGAGCTCAGGTGAACACGAGGGTGACCAGCTCATCCAGTTTGCCAGGACTTTCCCAGCCTTAACATCGGACGTCCCACATCCAGTAAAATGCTCAGTCCTCCGCAAACCAGGAGGGTGGATCACCCGAACCCATCATGACCTCATTCCCCCGCCCCCCCTCCCCCCCCCCAATGGCTCCTAGCTGCAGCAGGACCCAGTAGAGCAGAGATTCTTAGCTTGGGTTGCCTACTGGAATCACCTGGGGAGCTTTCAAAGCACTGGAGCCTCAGTCTCTGAGGTTGTGTACATTTGGTATGGGGTATGGCCTGGACTTTGGTGTTTTGTAAGCTCCCAAGTAATTCTAATGTGCAACCAAAGTTGAAAATCTATACAGTAGAAGTTATCAATGCTTCACAGGTGCTAAGAGGACACAAAGGGATCACACAGGATCTGGCGGCTTAGGCACTGAGGGCTGGCAGGAGGGCTGGGCTGGGAGTATGGAGAGACTCCGGGGCCTGTGTGAGAGGAGACAGACTGGGTGTCCCAGGCCAGGTGGAAGGAGCGGTGGGAGGGACTGTTGTGCTGGGGGTGGAGCCAGCTATTGGGTGGGAGCCCTCAGGGCCTGCTCATTGCCGGGTTCTGCTTCTGTCCTGTGCAGTAAGGCTCTGGTTTGGGTAACTTTGGATTTTCCCTTTGGAGCTTGGGACCAAGGAAAGCACAGAGCCTGGGGGAGTCAGAACTCTGAAGACTCCAGCCCCAGCTCATGGGCTCTCTACCTACTTTTCCAGCAGACAGTTCCCTCTTCCCTTGCCTGTCCCCCTACCCTAGACCCGGGAAAACATGAAAATGCTTCCAGAGGAGACTATGACCTAAACTTATATACACTTTCTAAAATATTCAGTCCTGGGAGGGGCTGGTCTGGCAGTCCCAAGCCATACTTTGAACACAGCCTTGGGCCCCCTGGGTGAGAGGCATTTCCTATGCTCTGGTTGAAGGGGTAGGAGTCTTTGGGCGATGGGGATATTGACTTAAAAAAAAAAAAAAAGTACAACGTGAGAGCTGCGAGTTAAGTTTTATTTGGGGCAAAATAAGGACTGCAGCCCCGGGGGGACAGCGTTTCAGATAACTCTGAGAAATTGCTCCGAGGAGGGGAGGGGCAGCCAGGATATATAGGAGTTTGGCAACAAAGGACAGGCTGTCGGGACATCAAAAGATTATTGCTAAAGAAAACCAGATACCTCAAGGAATTTAGCGCTTTTCTATGTATGGGAAGATGCAAGAGTCTTGGCTCACTGAAATCATTTATTTGCTGTGCACCTCGGTTATCTGGGGCCAGTAGCCTGACACATCCTGGGTTTCCTCAGGGTTCACCACAGGGAGTGGCTGCAGTCTGATGGCTGCTAGGTGGCAGGTGTTCTTTTCAGCCCTGAGTTTCCTCAGCTCACGTTGGAGGGCTGCAGTCGTTGACAACTGTGACAATCCTTTGTTTATTGATATGGCAGGAAATAGTCCATTTCTCAGGGAGACAGGAGGAGGAGGAAGTTGAATTTTGGCAGTGGCACCCACATGGACTGCTTTAATCCCACCAAAGGCCCGTCATGGCCCTCAGAATGAAATCAACAAGACCCTCAAATCCCAGCTCTGCCCACTGACTTCTCCAGCCCTCTGTGACCTCCCCTTCTCCCAGTCATTCTGAAATTCACTGGGTCCTTGAACACAGTATTTTTCAAATGTAGGTCAAGAGCCACTAGGGGGTCTTAAAATTAATTTATTGTAATGAGTTGAGAGTAGCAAAGGGTAAAAGGAAAAAGTAGGCAGAACTAGAACGGAGTAGAAAACATCCATCACAAAGGTAAGTCAGACTTTTGTTCTGTTTGTGCACAAGGGAGCATGTGTGCAAAGTATAATGTACAGTATTTCTTGCTGTAGAGCAGGGAAAAGTCTTTGCACATTGCAATCCCTTTTTGGGAGTAAGATTCTGTCTAGAAGGGCCTTCTTGGCAGGTCTTCCTTTGGACTGAATTATTCTCGCTCTGCAATTGCCGTAGCATGCTATACTTTTTGTGCACCGAGCACACTTTAAAAAAATGATTTATTCAGTTGCCTGTCTTCTGTGCTTGCTGCAAGCTGGATGAGGGCAGGGACCATGTTCACCTATCCTGGCCTCTGTCATTAGAGAAAGCACTTGTGTTGAGTGATAAACCCGGGTTCAGGTTCCAGCTCTTTGTGTTCTTAGACAAGGTCTCTTTTTATTTTTTCTGATTTTTTGGTCTGATTTATATACAGAAAACTTGAAAGAATAGAATAATGAACACCCTATACATCCTCCACTTAGATGGCCAGTATTAACATTTTTCCGTATTTGCTTTCTATCTATATGCTTTTTTTCTGAATCATTTGAAAGTAAGCTCAGATATAACCTTCACCCTAAATACTATGGCATGTGTCTCCTAAGAGTAAGGTCATTCTCCTACATAATCGCAACACTATTAACATACCTAAGAAAAATAATTTAATTCCATAATACCATCTAAAATGGACTCTATTTAGATTTTCCCTAGTTGCCCCAAGAATGTGTTTTATAGTTAGATTATTTCAAATCAGAAAAAAAAAATCAAGGGTCACATTACATTTGGCTTTATATCTCTTTAGTTTCTTTTAATCTAGAATAGTTCCACTTTTTTTTTTTTTTTAATGACAGTGACTTTTGGAGGAGTCAAGAAGAGTTATCCTTTATAATTTTCTACAAAATTGATTTCTTTGTTTTACTCCGGTGGTATTTAGCTTCCTTCTCACCCCCCTGTATTTCCTCTTAACTGAAAAGAGGTTTAGAGGCCTGATGACACATTTTTGGCAAGAATACCTCACAGGTGATGTCTCCTTCATACTGCTATCACCTCAAGAGGCACATGACGTCAGATTATTCCACCCCAAGTAGTGCTGTTTGTTCACTTGTTTAAGGTAGTGACTGCTAGGTTTCTCCTGTGTAAAGATATGTTTTCCTTTTGCAGTTAGTAATTTGTGAGGACGATAAACTCCAGCACCATGTGAAGAATCTGTTCCTCTACAGCCTAATGTTTTTAGTAATCATCCACGATCCTTTAGCAACCATCCACATGATAGTTTGGGCATGTTCTTAACCTGAGACTCAGTTTTTTCATCGGCAGCCTGGGCATAATAATGCCAATGATTTGGATTTGATGTGTAAAAAAGTATGACGATGCTGTCACGGTCTGCCATAACTTCTCCCTTCTTCTGAGGACACCTTTTAGAAAGGTGTTCTAAAGGTGTTCACTTCCTTTTAGAAAGTTTGTACGCTGCTCCAGATAAGTGGTCCAAATGGCTGGCTTCTTAGATGATCCTACCTGCCTGGCCTCTGTGGGGCACAGCTGAGTCATCTTCTTTGGCCAGAGTGGAATGAGCTTTTGACCAGAGCTGAGCCAATCAGAATGCTTCCCTGGGAAATTTCCAACCAAGTAGGGGTGGGAATAGGGTGAAGAAGATATTCTTTTTCCCTCAGGTGGCTAAATGTGAGGATGTGAGTCTGGAGGTTGATGTCCCCTGCCGCCTGGAGGATGATAGCCTATGGGGTGGAGGGGATCAAAGCCATCTCTCTGAGATCAGGGCAGAGGGGGTCTCCCTGGCCTGGCTCCAGGCCTCCCCAGCTGTACTCTGCCCTGCCCCAGCTAAGCCAATAAAGACCCTGTCTTGCCTGAGCGCTTACAAATCTGGGTCTGAACCTTAGGACAGACAGAATCATGACTAGTAAAAGGGCCTTTGCTATGCCTCTCCCATGATAGGTGATTCAATAACTTAGTGGTTCATCAGCTCTCAGCCCTTCCTGTTGTCTTTGAATATGTGCTGGCCCTAGTGAAGAGGTGTGAGGAGGTGGCAGACATGGTCCTGGCTTTTTAAAATCTTAGGAGTTACAAATGCGTTTCCTTGGTGGGCGTAGACTCAAAGCAAGGGGGGTGCTGGTGACTTATCCGGCTCCAAGTGTGGCCGCTCTTGCCACTCGAACCGGCCCCCCAGCCCCACCCCCAGGGCCAGGAGCCAGAGTGCCTCTCTTGGAAGAGCCTAAGTTTAAAAGTTTAAAACCAGCCCACGTGGTGAGAGGTGCAGTCAGCCCTAAGACGCAAGGGCAGAGAAGAGCGGAGGAATGTGAGGGCCAGGGGCGGAGGGCGGGGGGCTGAAGGCGATCAGAACGCATGCGCAGGGCAAGGGCGAGGGAGGGCCTGGGAGTGGGGGAGGGGGGTGAGCGAGGGTCTTGGGGAAGGGGAGCGAACTGGCAGGGCCTTGGGTAGTCAGGAAACTCTGGCTTCTTCCAGGCTCGCGGTCCAGGCTGCTGTTTGTGTAGCGCTGCCTCTCTGCGGAGTCCACAGCGAAGTGTCTTCCAGGCACTTCCAGCCATCTCACGGGGGGAGTTACTATTATCATTCCCGTTTCACAGATGAGAAAACTGATACCCAGGAAGGAGAAGTAACTCACCCAAGGTCATCCTGCTGGTGATGGCAGAGCTGGAATCCGAATTCAGATCCGCGGACTTAAGGTTGCTCCAGTCCCCACTCTGTTCCGGGACTGCAGACCACCCCGGAGGCCAGGTTCCCCCAGCCGAGGGCCAGGTGAGCGGCGGGCGGCGGCGGGCCGAGAGGTGAGAACCCCCGCCCTCCCCTGCAGGGCCCCGAGGGCTCGGTGGGCTCTGCCGGGAGACGGAGCAGACCCTCGCCGGGCCTCGGGGGCCAACGGAAGGTCCGGACCGCGGGCCGCCTGAAGGGAAGCCCCGCCCGGGAGACCGGGAGACTGGGAGACCCCAACGGTGCTTCGGCAGAGGGACTGGAAACTGTGTGTGTGTGGGGGGGGGGGCGGTGGCGAGCGGAGGTGGAGTCACGGGTTGGGAGGGGGAGGGCGAGGAAGAGGAAGAGGCCCCCCAAACCCCAAACATTACCGGCCGGCTGTTGGGACCCGCGGGGCTGGATCTGGGGGCTGATGGCCAGGTCAGCACCCATCTTTGGGTCTGGAAAATGTCACTGGGGCTTTGGGGCCACGGAAGGGTGGAGGGTGGTCAGCAGGAAGGAACCTCTGACGGAACCTAAGCTAGTTTGCAGCCCAAGTAGCCTCAAATTACTGGCGGGAAAAGTGGGGAGTGAGGCTCCTCGCGGCCCAGACGGTTCTCTCCTGGTCTCTTCCCGGTCCAGCCTGAGATGCACTCTTATGTTGCTCCTCTCGTTCTTCGCCCTGTGTAGTCCTCAGCTGTCCCTGGCATGCGCAGGGCCTGGGCCGGTGACAGGGCTGCCCTCGGGCTGCGGCGCGATGGCTCAGGGAGACCTTGCCAGCGGGAACCCGGGCCCCACGGAGCATGCAGCTCTTCTACTTTACAGTGCCATAGGTCCTTTTCAAAATAATAATGAAAACAATTGGTGATAGTAGATGGCAGTAGTTTTGCTTTGTTTTGAATGCCCTTGGCAAAGTAAAAAGTTGGTAGTTTTCTGTTCCCCCCATTCTCTCTCCCTGACCCCCACTTTTGGGAATCCCGAACTGAACTGCTGGCCAGTGGCGACTGGTGAAGAGGTGAGGAGGGAGGGGCAGCTGTGCAGGACTGTGGTCCCTGCCTCCACTCTGACTGAGCCTGGGATCCTGGACCAGTCCATTCTTCTTTCCAGCTGTTTCCCCATCAGTACAAAGGGTTCTCCAAATCCCCCTTTACATGAACATGTCTATGGTCCTTTGAGTCTGGCTCATATCAGTGTGTCCCCCAATTGTATATCCCTGGTGCACAGTCGTCCAGATCCAGCACTGAGGGCTGCTCCATGCAGGACGCTGGCCTATCCCTGGAGAAAGGCCCACAAGGTCCCCCTCACTGGAGAGCAGCCTGGGGTGGGCAAGGGGACAGACAGCTAGGAGGTGGTGCCTGGCCTCTCAGTCACCCCGGGGCGGGGAGGGGGTGAGGGAAAGCGCTGTCCCGCGAGACAAGTTTATGTGTCTCTTCTCCCCAGTAGTTACCAAGAGCCTGCGAGTTCCTGTCTTTTTTCATCCCTGATTCTCCCCATTGGCCTAAGCTGGGCATGGGGCGCCCAGTAAGTACACAGTTCACTTTTGTGGAATGAATGGTTAATGGCTGGTGGCTGGGAGGGTCCATGGAGTGGACAGGACCAAGGTGAGCTTTGCAGAAGATGTGGGATTTAAAAGGTCTAGAGGTGAAGTGAGGGCATTCACCCCCACCCCCGGGAAAGGCTGGAGGTGCTTGGGGTGACTGTGGTGTTCTGGGAATGGAGGGAGACATGGCGGGTGTGGAGGCAAGAGGCTGGGTTCTTGGGAAACCTTATGAAAGAAAAGCTGAGAAGGTGAGGAATGCTGAGGAGGTGGAAGTGTGGGAGAAATGGAGAAGCCGGCAGGAGCTCCAGGCTAGAGCGTGGGGGAAGGAGAGGGTGACTAAAATAGGGAAGACACCGAGCTCAGCTTTAGACACGTTGAGGTTCATTGGGGGGGCAGGGGGGGCAGGAAGGGGCTCAGACCATCAACGGAAAATGTCCAGGGTTCTCCATTCCATCCAGAGGATGGGGGTCAAGATGCCGCCATGACTCCTACCTGGAGAGCTTTAGAGCCAGGACTCAAGGCTCTCTGGTCTTCATCCTCTTAGAGTAGAGGACACCGAGGCCCTGAAGTTCAGGTGACTCACCAGTACTGGCCAGAGGGTGGAGGGAAGATCGAAAGGGAAGCGTTGCAGAGAGGGCAGGATAAATTTTTCAGGGGGGAAGACCTGAAGAAAAGGAAGTAATGAACAACAGAAAGAGGAGAGAGTGCTTTAGAAAGTTTCCAAGCACTCTGACAGCAGTCGGAGGTCAACAGCTGTTAACCCTTTTATAGACAGCAGATTTCCTCTGCCCTCTACCTGATGGCTTGTTCTGCTGTGGTGATCAGCAGATCTCAAAGCCTCAGACACTCCTTGCCCCCGGCTGCAGCGAGAGGGGCATCCGCATGGGGAGCGTGGAGGGGCTCCAGTGCGTGGGCACACACAGGGGCGGAGAGGAGAGGGAAACCCCTCACTCCGAGGGCCTAGTCTTGTACACAGCAGTGCGCAGCTGCGAAGCTTGGTGCTGCCAGGCTGTCTGCTTAGGCAGGAGCCTCCAGGCCTGGCTCTGGGCATGACTTGGAAAGAAGGGCTGTTGTCTTGGGGTGTCTACCACCTCCCATGTCCTGTCTCTCACCCCCTGATGTCGCCATTCTGCACCGCCGTGTGGCCAGGGTCATTGGGGGCCACCCGGACAGGGCCCGCCCTGCCTGCCGCACCCAGGCTTCCAACCGCCCCTCTCCTTCCCCTGCCAGCCTGGAGAGGAAAGCAGACTAGTTGAATACATTTGCCCTTGGGTGGTGGATGTGAATTTCCCTCAGGAATGTTTGCATTTTAGGAGAAGTTGGCGGCCCCTCACCCTTCAACTTTAACCAAACGCCTGGGCCCTAAGCACTGTGCTTGACATGTCTTTGGCAGCATTTCACTTGGCCCTGGCAAGGACCTTACTAGGCAGGTGTTATTTCCTCTTTTTTTTCCAAATGGGGACCCAAGGTCCTGAGAGTTTTAGCCAGTTCCCCGAGGTTACCCAGCCAGCAAGTGATAAAGCTGGGACACAGTCACGGGTGTCCAGAACCAAATCCAGCTGTTGGCACTTAGCTTCCACATCACAGGTGCTCCTTCCAAGAAGACATCCTTAATGACAGCTGGTGGTGATGGAGAAGTTATGAGGGATCCTTAACTGAGGGTCTTGACCTCCAGGCCTAGAGGGTACCTAGGGCTTCAGGAGGGTCTGTGAAACTCTAAAACTATTTTTAAAACTTTCTGTGAGCGGGCTTCCCTGGTGGCGCAGTGGTTGAGAGTCCGCCTGCCGATGCAGGGGACATGGGTTTGTGCCCTGGTCCGAGAGGATCCCACATGCCGCGGAGCGGCTGGGCCCGTGAGCCATGGCCGCTGAGACTGTGCGTCCGGAGCCTGTGCTCCGCAACGGGAGAGACCACAACAGTGAGAGGCCCGCGTACCGCAAAAAAAAAAAAAAAAAAAAAAACAAAACTTTCTGTGAGCATATTTTCTGCTCATTTTTCAGCAGAGGGCTCCTCCAGGCCAGGTGGACCCCTGTCTGTCTATACCCCAGGTCCTGAGAAAAGGCCAGTCACTGAGTAAAGGCACTTCAGGCCCTGGTTTTAATCTCTGCCCTGGTCCTCATTCTGAAATCTCAAAAGGCACATAGTAGCTTACAGCTGACTGGAGAGGTTCTTCTGTGGCTAGTGGGTGGGTGTCAACAGAACTGAGAGGTTAGAACTTTAGAGCTGGGAGAGGTGGAAATTTTACAGAGGTGGAAATTGAGGCTCAAAGAAGGGACCCCACATGCTCAAGATTGCCCAGTGAATTAGTGGAAGAAAATGTTTTATGCATTGTTTAGGCCTACTGAAGAGGTCTGTAAGGCTGCAAGTTTAATCAAGGCAAAGAAATCAACATTTCTCGAGCTTCACGTGTGCTAACATGTCCACGGGCATCATCTCCTTCACCCCGTGTTGCGTGAGGACCCCCCCTTCATTGTTCCCCTCCACAGGTGATGCTGACATTAGAGGACAAAGACATGAAGGGGTTCACCTGGGCCATAGCCCCTGCCTTGACCTCCCTGGGCTACCTGCTTATACTGCTGGTCTCCATCTTCCCCTTCTGGGTTCGTCTGGTGAACGAGGAGTCCCAGGAAGTGTTTTTCAGTGGCCTCTTTGAGAACTGCTTCCATATCAAGTGCTGGAAGCCACAACCCTTACCCGGTACGGGGTGGATGGAGGCGGGGATGAGGGCTTGGGAGATGGGACCAGCGTGGGCATTGGGGGGTGACAGAGGACTGGTGGGGGCAGCTAGGACAGAACTGAATTTGCCCCTGCCTTCTCCTCACTAGAGTCCATTAGCGCCCCCCCAACACACACACCGCTAGTTGTGATGCCCACCGTTACCTCCTGGGATTGCCAGACATCCCCTGTGGGGGCAGTACTGCCCGTACTAGAGAACCCCTGGTTTAACCCCAGGGTAGGTTCTAGAATATCTGGGTCTTCAACACCTTTGTCTCTTTGTCCCTCCCCCAGCCGCTCACCTCTGCACGCTCAGGAGGTCATACAGACTCACCTTAACAAGGTCTGAATCACGCCAACACTAGGAAAATGAATTCCCCTCGATCCTCGGTCTGTTTCACTATTCCTGTTAATGTGGATAATTAAATAGGGGCTCCCTTGCAGAGTTCAGAATATCCTGACCTCACAGAGTTCTGATTTTCCACCAGTGACTATTTCAGTGTGACCAATGTGGATGCAATTCTTCACATTTCCACATGCAACAAATTTTATCACGACAGTTTCATTTTATGTTGTTTATTAAAGCCACCGTTTTTTCCCAAACAATACATGGTTTTCTCCTACGCTTTGATACAACCAGATTCATGTAACAGTATTTGTTAAGAATTGGTTAATAATTTCAGTGTCTGAAATTGCCCATCTAACTTTTTTTTCATGTCATGGGGAACAAGATGGTGGGCCCAGGGCATGCTTGGGGGCAAAGCAGTCGGGTCGGAGCCTTGGTCCCAGGCCACGCTTTGGGACCTGATGGCGACCCGGCTCTGGGACCACCCCTGCCCAGGCTCTGCAGGGCTCTGCCCTCTGGGCCAGGGTGCCCAGCGCCAGCCAGCTCTCCCTCCCTCCCCTGCAGTTTACATCATCGTGGGCCGTGTTTTCCTGCTGTCCGCCGTCATCTTGTCTTTCCTCACCACTGTCGTCATGGTGTCCTTTGCATCTCGGCTCTTTCCGAGGACCCGGAAGCACAATCTCGTGTCAGCCTTCATCAGCTTCCTCACAGGTGGGGAGCAGCAGGCGGGCCCCAGCCTTTTGGGTGGGGGATCTGGGGAGACGGCCGGAGATGGCGGGCGGGTGGTCTCTGGAGAGGGGATTTTTAGGGCCCCTCTCCTCCACTGCCCTCTCAATGAAGTAGCCCACCCCAACCCGCCCCCTCAGGGTTTGTGATCCCCCTGCTTTGGGGCTTATCCTAACTGCACTCCCAGCGGACACTGTCCTCACAGCCTTGGCTTGGTGTCATCTGTCTGGGGGTCTTTTCCCCATAATCTCTGTCCCAGCAACTGTCATAGAATCTGGTACAGGGTTATAATAGAATTGAAATATAGAATATAAATGAAATACAAATGTTTCTTGGATGAATGAATGGAAGAGATCATCTCTGCCCTCTGGAACCTTTTGACTTTAAAAGGCTGACCAAGGCCCTACCCTGGGAGGCTCCCATCAGATGGAGGAGGTGGAACGCTCACAGTGGGAAAATCAGGTTGAGTTTCGTCCAAAGCGTCACACCCAGGGGGCCCCATGGGGAGTCAGCCAAGAGCACAGGCACAGAGGGTACCTGGGAAGGGGATTTCTGATCATGGGGCCCCTGGGAGGTGAGGCACACGGGCTTTGAGATGAGTTGGGAAGGAGGGCGAGACAGGCATGTGGGGTGGAGGTTATTGGCTCTGAAGGGGCAAGGGTGCGGGCAGGAGCCACACAGGTGTAGGAAGGCTGGAGTGGAGGTGGGAGCCACGGGAGGAGAGCAAGGCTGCCGCCCTGTGACCCACAGGGGCCTGTGCCTTCCTGGCCTTGTTGCTGCATGCCCTGGAGATCCGGAGTCTGCAGATGAAGCCCAGCCCCCCGCAGTTCTTTGTGCAGTGGCCTTACTACGTCCTGGGCTTTAGCATCCTTCTGTTCCTAGTGGCTGGTGAGTGTCCCAGGGCTGGTGCCCTCTCCCTGCCCTCTGTCTGGATTCAGGAGCTGTGGACGCTCTAGAGCTGTGCTGTTCAAAACCGTATTCACTTGTGGCT